>NC_072414.2:46645000-47245000 GCF_028858775.2 Pan troglodytes
TTGAGACAAATCCTCAATATACACCAAAACAGAAGCTTCTTAAAGCATGAATCTCACAGGACCTATATAACAATAACACAATGGAAAAAAAAACAAAACAAACTATTCAGGCAACAAATAGCATGATGAATAGAATAGTACCTCACATCTCAATACTAATAGTGAATGTAAATTGCCTAAATGTTCCAACTAAATGATACAGAATGGCAGAATAAATAAGATTTCACCATCCAAATATCTGCTGTCTTCAAGAGACTTACTTCATACATAAGGACTCACACATAACGTAAGGTAAACAGGTGGAAAAAGATATCCCATGCAAACAGAATCCAAAAGTGAGCAGGAGTAGCTATTCTTATATCAGACAAAATGAACTTTAAAGCAACAGCAGTTAAAGACAAAAACAGACATTATATAATGATTAAAAGGACTAGTCCAACAGGAAAATATCACAATCCTAAATATATACACACCTGACTCTGGAGCTCCCAAATTTATAAAACAATTACTACTAAACCTAGGAAATGAGATAGACAGCAACACAATAACAGTAGGAGACTTTAATACTTCACTGACAGCGCTTGACAGCTCATCAAGACAGAAAGTCAAAGAAACAATAGACTTAAACTATACCCTACAACAAATGGACTTAACAGATATTTACAGAACATTCTGCCCAACAACTGAAGAATATACATTCTATTCATCAGCACATGGAACATTCTCCAAGATAGACCATATGACAGGCCACAAAACGAGTCTCAACAAATTTAAGAAAATTGAAATTATATCAAGTACTCTCTCTGACCACAGTGGAATAAAATTGGAAATCAACTACAAAATGAAGCCTCAAAACCCTGCCAATACATGGAAAGTAAACAACCTGCTCCTAAATGGTCTTTCAGTCAACAAATAAATCAAGATGGAAATTTAAAAATTCTTTGAACTGAACAACACTAGTGACACAACCTATCTCTGGGATACAGCAAAAGCAGTGCTAAGAGGCAGTTCATAGCATTAAATGCATACATCAAAAAGTCTGAAAGAGCACAAACATACAATCTAACGTCACACCTCATGGAACTGGAGAAACAAGAACAGTCCAAACCCAAACCCAGCAGAAGAAAAGAAATGATGAAGATCAGAGCAGAACTAAATGAAACTGAAACAAAAAATACACAAGTTAAATGAAACAAGAAGCTGATTCTTTAAAAAGAGAAGCAGAATTGATAGACCATTAGCAAGATTAACCAAGAAAAGAGAGAAGATCCAAATAAGCTCAATTAGAAATGAAATGGGATATATTATAACTGGTACCACAGAAATACAAAATATCATTCAAGGCTTATGGACACCTTTACACATATAAACTAGGAAACCCAGAAGAGATGGATAAATTCCTGGAAAAATACAACCCTCCTAGATTAAACCAGGAAGATATAGAATCTCTAAACAGACCAAATAACCAGCAGCAAGATTGAAATGGTAATTTAAAACTTGTGAACAAAAAAAAACTCCAGGACCAGATAGATTCACAGCTGAATTCTATCAGACATTCAAAGAAGATTTGGTACAAATCCTACTGACACTATGCCAAAAGACAGACAAAGAGGGAATCCTCCCTAAATCATTCTATGAAGCCAATATCACCCTAATACCAAAACCAGGACAGGACATATCCAAAAAAGAAAACTACAGACCAATATGCCTGACAAACAAAAATGCAAAAATCCTCAACAAAATATGACCTAGCTAAATCCAACAGCGTATCAAAAAGATAATCCACCACGATCAAGTGGGTTTCATACCAGGAATGCAAGGATGGTTTAACATCTGCAAGTCAATAAAAGTGATACACCACATAAAAAGAATTGAAAACAAAAATCACAGATCATTTCAACAGGTGTAAAAAAAAGCATTTGACAAAATCCGGCATATCTTTATGATTAAAACCCTCAGCAAAATCAGCATAGAAGGGACATAGTTTAAGGTAATAAAAGCTGTCTATGACAAACCCACAGCCAACAACATACTGAACAGGAAAAAGTTGAAAGCATTTCCCCTGAGAATGGAAACAAGATGAGGATGCCTACTTTCACTACTTGTATTCAACATAGTACTGGAAGTCCTAGCCACAGCAATTAGACAAGAGAAAGAAAGAAATGGCATCCAAATCAGTAAAGAGGAAGTCAAACTGTTGCTGTTTGCTGATGACATGATTGTATACCTAAAAAGTTCTAAAGACTCATCTAAAAAGCTCCTAGAGCTGGTAAATGAATTCAGCAAAGTTTCAATGTACATTAATTTTGTAGCCCTGCTACACACCGACAGCAAACAGGGTGAGAATCAAATCAAGAACTCAACCTCTTCTATCATACCTGCCAAAAAATTAAATACTTAGAAGTATACTTAACCAAGGAGGTGAAAGACCTCTACAAGGAAAACTACAAAATGCTGTTGAAATAAACATTAGATAACACAAACAAATGGAAACGCATCCCATGTTCATGAATGGGTAGAATAAATACTGTGAAAATGACCATACTACCAAAAGCAATCTACAAATTCAGTGCAATTCCCATGAAAATACCACCATCATTATTCACAGAACTAGAAAAAAAGATACTAAAACTCATATGGAACCAAAAAAGAGCCAACATAGTCAAAGCAAGACTAAGCAGAAACAAAAAATCTAGAGGCATTACATTACCCAAATTCAAACTTCACTATAAGGCCATAGTCACCAAAATATCATGGTACTGGTATAAAAAAATGCATATAGACCAAGGGAACAGAATACAGAACCCAGAAATAAGGTCAAATACTTACAATCAACTGATTTTCAACAAAGCAAACAAAAACATAAAGTAGGGAAAGGACACCCTATTCAACAAATAGTGCTGGGATAATTGGCAAGCCACATGCAGAAGACTAAAACTGGACATTCATCTCTCATCTTATGAAAAAAAAATTGACTCAAGATGGATCAAAGACTTAAATCTAAGACCTGAAACCATAAAAATTCTAAAAGATAACATTGGAAAAACCCTTATAGACTTTGGCTTAGGCAAAGACTTCATGACCAAGAACCCAAAAGCAAATGTAACAAAAAACAAATATAAATAGATGGGACTTAATTAAACCAAAAAGCTCCTGCACATCAAAAGAAATATACAGCAGAGTCAACAGGCAGCCCATGGAGTGGGAGAAAATCTTCACAATCTACACATCCGACAAAGGACTAATGTCCAGAATCTACAAGGAACGCAAACAAATCAGCAAGAAATAAAACAACCAATTCCATCAAAATGTAGGCTAAGGCAATGAATAGACAATTCTCAAAAGAAGATATACAAATGGCCAACAAACATATGAAAAAAGGCTCAACATCACTAATGATCAGGAAAATGCAAATAAAAACCCACAATGCAATACCACTTCAATTCTGCAAGAATAGCCATAATCACAAAGTCAAAAAATAGATGGTGGCAAGGAAGTGGTGAAAAGGGAACCCTTTTCCAGTGTTGGTGGGAATGTAAACTAGTACAACCACTATGGAAAACAGTGTGGAGATTCCATAAATAACTATAAGTAGATCTACCATTTGATCCAGGAATTCCACTCCTGGGATCTACCCTGAGTTAAAGAAGCCATTATACGAAAAAGATACTCGAACACTCATGTTTATACCAGCACAGTTCAGAATTGCAAAATTATGGAACTAGCCCAAATGCCCATCAATCAATGAGTGGATAAAGAAAATGTGAGATATTTATATCTATATCTATATATTATATAGATATAACATAGAATACTACTCAGCCATAAAAAGGAACAAAATAATGGCATTCACACTAACCTGAATGGAATTGGAGACCATTATTCTAAGTGAAGTAATTCAGTAATGGAAAAACAAACATTGCATGTTCTCACTCAGAAGTGGGAGCTAAGCTATGAGGATACAAAGGCATAAGAATGATACAATGAACTTTGGGGACTCAGAGGAAAGAATGGGAGGGGGGCAGGGATAAAAGACAACACTTTGGGTACAGTGTACACTGCTTGGGCGATGGGTGCACTAAAATCTCAGAAATAACCACTAAAGAACTTATTCATGTAACAAAACACCACCTATTCCCCAAAAACCTGTTAAAATGAAAAAGAAAAATAATGAGCAATGGATGATGGTGATGGATGCACAACAAGGAGAATGTACTTAGTGCCCTTGAACTGTATATTTAAATGGTTAAAATGGAAAATTGTATGTGAGGTACATTTTAACCACAATTTTTTTAAAACTAATGAAGAGTATTAAAAAGTGTTAGAGAAGAGTAGAAAATAATATTAGCAATACCATTATATTCATATATCATATTTTGTTATGTTGATAATAAATACCAATACAAACTATTATATTCATATTATATATTTTTGTTATGTTAATAAATACCAATACAATGCATACTATGTGCCAAATACTATTTAAGCATAGAAATATAGCCTATTTCACTACTTCTCCCAGACCAGTCATAAAATTAAACCTTTTTAAACATTAAAATAAAAACAAAAATAACCTTTGAGTTTGACCCTTAGCTTATTTCCTGCTTGGTATTTGATTTTATATCCTCAAAGCATTCTAGAGGGTAAAGAGCATATATTTGCTAAAAGCTTCCCAGTAGTCACTGTTAATTGCTAAAGAATACCCTGGCCACCCAAACTTTTCTAGAGCCAATTACAGCCTTCTGTGAACAGAGGTATGGATAGAACAATACCTTATATGATACACAAAATACAAGCTAGTTGGGATTTTTGATGCTTGTCCTATTTATTTAAGTAATAAATCATGGAAGATCAAATAAGATAAAGACTGTAAGAAAAAGAATCTTCTTCTTTTACCCTTTGTTTATATGGGTTAACATAGAAAAGAAAAAAAGACTCAATTGAAAAGTGAGAAATATTATTGGACTTATAAAATCCTCATGGAATTCCCTCTTTCTAAAATAAGTTTAAATCAAAACAGTATGATTCCCATTGCACTGTAGGAGTCTTATAGAAAGAAAACGAACAGGATGTGATGAAAAAGAACACCAAAGCCAGAGAGAGAGATCTGGATGTAATTTAGACAAGACAGTCAGAGAAGAAATCTCTACCGATATGATGTGTAAGCTGAAATGTGAAAAATACATGGTTTTCTTAGCATAGCTGTTTGAAGTATTTTTCTATTTCATAGCTGGAAGTGGAGTACTCAAGACAGCACTGGGAAAAGTGTAGTTTGTAAGGGTTTGTAGGATAAACAGTATGGTTTATATGAAAACACAGGAGGCTGACAGCATAGGCCTACATGGAAAATAATAGAGAAATTAGCTTTTACATATGATGGGAAATCACTAAAAGGGAGTAACATGATCAAATTTCTTTTTAAAATTCTCTCTGTGCAGGCTGTGTGAAACAGACAGACTTGAGGGGCTCTAGACAGAAAGACCAGTGAGGTGGCTATTGAAATAGTCTGGAAAACGTGGTGGTGATTTCTGTCCAGAGTGATGAACAGAATATTATTAAAGGTCTACTTGGATGTAAAATTAATACACTTGGCTGATAGGTTGCATGCAGAAATGGAAATGAAGACACTCGGCCAATAGGTTGCATGCAGAAATGGAAATGAAGACACTCGGCCAATAGGTTGCATGCAGAAATGGAAATGAAGGAAGGCAAGGTTAATTCTCAGTTGCCAGCTCCAGGCACTGAATGGATGGGTTGAGGGGAGGGTGTCACTGACTGGGGTTGAGCCCAGGAAGACTGAGAAGACCCACTGTGGGAGGACAAAGCAAAGGCTCCATCTTAGAAACATTCCATTTCAGATACTTGTGAGACATTCCAGGGAATACCACAAGTAGGTAATTCATTAGGTGAATGGGATGCAGTCCAATCTGGAGTTTTTATACTGCCAGTAACTCAGGATCTTGAGTTTTAATGACTACACAGGGGACAAAGAAGAAGCCTTAGGTCTGTTCAAGATTTGAATATATACATTTTTATAAATGCGAAACTCCAAGGGGATACACACTCAGTAGCAGCGAGGACAGGGGAAAAAAACTGCAACAATGGAAGATGTCAGAGAACAGTTTTTTAGGCAGGACTCTGAGTAGAAAAGAGAAAAAGGCTCCCAGTAAAATTTGCTACAGAAAGCAAATTCTCATGCAAGTTTAGATGAATTCGTATTACCTACAATGTCCAGAAAACTATTATATCTTATAAATGTTCTTTTGTTGATAAATTAAGTTTTAGGATTCTCTTTTTATTGTATATATTTAAGGTATATAACATGATGTTTCAATATACATATATGGAATGAAATTGTTACTAAGGACAAGCAAATTAATATATCCATCATCTCATATCGTTACCATTTTAACATGGCAAGAGTACCTAAATCCTACTCTTTTAGTAAAAATCCCAAATACAGTACAATCCTATTAACTATATTCCTTATGTTATACATTAGATCTCTAGATTGTTCATCCTACATATCTGCTACTTTGTGTCAATTGTACTACATCTCCCTATTTCCTACCCCACCTCACCAATGATAATCACCGTTTTATTCTCTATCTTGTGTATCTGACTTTGGAAGTTAATTTAAAGTTGTCCTGAATTCAAAGTACTCCCTGGAATCTGGTAGGAAATAATCCAAATACAAATATGTAATCACAATAAACATAAAACTTTTCTGTTAAAAACAGTAATTATCACACTATATTTGTAAAAATCATCTAGCCATACACCTAAGATAAAACACACAAAGGGATAAAAGTATTGATAAAGGCATACCAGTAAAATACTACGGGAAAAAAAGCTGAGAAACCTATTTAATATCAAACTGTATATGCGTTAAAGGAAAAAGTATTATTAGCAATAAAAAGGGTAATTATATGATAATAGTTTCAACAAATATAATTTTTATAAAGTCACATTCCCCTAATAACATAGGTTAAAAATAGTAAGAAAATCAGACAGGACAGTAGTAACTAAAAGAAAATACCAGCACAATAAGAGATTTTAACATACTTCTATCAGTCAATTATAGGTCAAGCACAAGGAAAATCAGCCACAATGTAGAAAAATTTCAGTAACACACTCTCTTCAAAAAATGATGCTGGAAGCCGGGCGCAGTGACTCACGCCTGTAATCCCAGCACTTTGACAGGCCAAGGCGGGCGGATCATGAGGTCAGGAGATCCACACCATCCCGGTTAACACGGTGAAACCCCGTCTCTACTAAAAATACAAAAATTAGCCAGGCGTGTTGGCGGGCGCCTGTAGTCCCAGCTACTCAGGAGGCTGAGGCAGGAGAATGGTGTGAACCCAGGAGGCAGAGCTTGCAGTGAGCCGAGATGGCACCACTGCACTTCCAGCCTGGGTGACAGAGTGAGACTCTGTCTCAAAAAAAAAATGATGCTGGAAAAACTGAATATCCATATGCAGAAGAATGAAACTAGATCCCTATCTCCTACCATATACAAAAATCACATAAAAATGGATTAAAGGCTTAAATCTAAGACTTCAAACTATGAAACTATTACAACAATGAATAAACTAGGTGTCATGGACCCAAGTAGAACCAAGCATTCAAAAACTTGAGAATATACAGTCTTCTGAATCATATAAGAAATATATAGAAGACTGACCATGTACCAATCCATAGCAGAAATTTCAACAAATTTTAAGAAACTCATATCATAGAGACTTATCCTATGATCACAATTAAATAGGTTGTGTTGTGTTAAAAAGTTATCCCTAATTCCCAGTGACTTCAGATATCAAAGGTATATTTCCCCCTCATGCTACAGCTCCAATGCAGGACAACAGAAAACTTGGCTCTTCACAATCAGCCAGGAACCCAGGCTGAAGTAGGCTTGCCATTTTAGTTTCTGGAATGTACAATATTCTCCACTGATCAAGAGGGAAAGCAAGAGATGGAGGATCCCACGTCGACTCTTAAATTATTATACTTGGCCCAGGCACATAACACTTCCACCCATGTGTGTTTAACAGAGCAAGTTAAAGAGCTTGAACTAATTGCAAGGGGGCTGGGAAATATGGAAGACCTCATGGGTATCTTGAGAGAAGTATAAAGTTCTCTGCTCACACCCAGCTTTTGGATCACTTTGCTGCCTTCTTCCTGCACGTAGAGCACATTCAACACCTCTCCAAGTTGATTTAATAACACAAATGCAGAACCTCAATATATGCAATTTAGCACACAAACAGAAAAAAACATATAATATCATATTTTAAGGGAAAATATAAGTTAACTTGTAATTATTTTTAACTTAATTACTTATAAGTTAACATAATAACTCAAATTTTATTCATTATAAATAAGACAACTATAAAGTATTGTGTTGATATAGGCAAATAGATTTTAAACTTTACACAGAAAAAAAAAAGAAACATGCAAGAAAATCCAAGAAAACACTAAAGAAAACCATGATGGGAAATAACTCACCAGACATTAAAACATAGTATGAACACTGTAAATAAAATGGTATGGTACAGGTACATGCGTTGACAAATAGACTAGTGGACTAGAAACAGAGAGACTCCAAATGGTACATATGTGAATTTAGTATATATTAAAAGTGTCATCTCAAATTCACAAAGATAAATGTTTTAAATAAATAATGCTTAGGAATCTTGTTAGTATTTGGGAAAATATAAAATTAGATTCAGTTCATACCATGCATAAAAACAAACTTTAAATAGATCAGGGACTTAAATGTAAAAATGAAAACTTACAAGTAGTTAAAAAAAGGGGGTGAATTTTTCTATAATCCATTTATAGGGAAAGGCTCTGAAACTGTGACTTAAAAATCCAGAGGCAACAAAAGAGAAAATTTTAAAATTTGACTACATAGAAATTGTTTTAAAGTTGTCATGGCAAAAAACATATCAGAAACTAAGTCAAAAGGCCACTGATGAAATGGGAGAAAATGTTTACAACATGTGCTGCAAAGGGCTAATATCCCTAATATGTAAAGAACTCCTAAAATTTGATGAACAGAGCATTAAAAATTCAATACTAATGAAGAAAAGACATAAACAGATAATTCACAATGAAAAGATTTTAAAACAGTCTTTGAGGACACAGGAGTCAACCTTGAAGGAACTTCTCACAGGCAAAAGCAGGGACAATTTGAGTAAAAAAATAGGTAATGATAATAGTGAATGATACGCCTCAGAATAAATATCTGTCCATAAGTCCATCTAATATAAATAACGAGAAAGAATAAAAAGAAAAGGAAAGCAACAAGACAGTTCTTCCTTACATTAGAATTCCAATCGATTAATGTAGAAAGAATAAAGCAAAGAGAAACGGAAAATATCCAATAGGCGGATACCACAGTAGTAATTGTCATAGGCAAGAGTCGTCTATTAATAAGAAAATTAGCAGGCAAAAGTGTAAGAAGAACCAGAATACTCACAGTCTCAAATATACTTACTAATTGAACTACTTAATTCATATTAAACTAATTTATTAATTTAAAAAGAAAAACAGTAAATTTATAGTCAAAAAAACTAATAATTTTCTTTAACTTCAACACGTTAAACAAGCTACCAAATATAACATCACCAATAAGAACATATATCAATAACATATAGCTTCTGATATGATACACTGCAAATGGTATAAAATCATTCTGGAATATTCCTGCCAAATATACGTAACTTCAAACTAATTATGAAAAATCATAGGCTATACCCAAATTAGTGGGACATTCAAGAAAATAACTGTTAAGTACCCCTCAAATGTGTCAAGATCATGATAAAGACAAACTAAAAAATGTCACAGATTGGGGCAGATTAAGAAGAGATGAAAACTAAATAAAATGTGTTATTTAGCATAAGTTCCTGAATCTGAAAAAGTATGTTAGCAAAAAAGTTTGCAAAATTCAATTGAAGTCTTTAGATGAGTAAGTAATATTGAATCAATGTGAATCTTCTGATTTGGGTCATTGTGCCATGTTCCTTTTGGAAGCTGACCTTAAGGGAAGCTTTGTAAAGACTGTTCCATAACTCTCTGTACTCTTTTGCAACTTTTTATAAGTCTAAAATTATTTCAAAATATGTTTATGATATAATTGAGTGTCTAAAGCAGAAAGCAGTAAAAACATATTGTAAGGTTTAAAACATATATAGAAGTAAAACTGGGACAAAAATAGCACAAAAGATGGGAGGAAAGAAAAAAGTATGCTTTTGTGAGGCTTTTATACTAGATGTGAAGTAGTATATTATTTGAAAGTAGACTGTGAAAAATTAGCAATAGTGACATGTGTATGTGTATACATATATAAAACTCTAGAGCAAACACTAAAAATTAAAATGGTATAAACAATTGAAAGAAAGATAGATAAGGCAGATACATAGAAAAGGCAGAAAATATCACTGTATTTACTTACAAAATTCTATGATGACCAATGAAGAGACAACAATAGAATATATAAACTATTCAAATCACTAAGTTTAGCATGTTTATTAATAAAAGATGAATATGAAAACACACTTCTGTATACTAGGTGAGAACACTTAGAAAAAAGGTGCTATCTTTTTAAGCAAAGATACTGAGCTTAAATTCTGGAAATAGCTGTATTATTTTAGGCCACACATTTTGCTGAAAACAGCTAGAAATCTGGAGGTACATTTCATCAAAATAATGTATAATGTCATTAGGAGGCTAATTAGAATAGCAGTGAGGAATTGTAGGGCCAATATCTAGATCAGTAGGTAACACAGAGAAATGAGCCCCGCATTTGCAGCATTTTTTTTTTCCCTCAAGGCCATCAGTGATATGTGAAACAACAGACTGGAGTCTAAGGACAGAACATACAGAATCATTGACTTACTTCATGGAGGCTAACATCCTTCAGGTTCATCTATGCTGTCCCAAATGACATAAATCCCCCCTGTTTAAAGCTGAATAGTATTCCATTGTGTATAATTACCACATTTCCTTTACCCATTCATCTACTAGTACACACTTAGGTTGAGTCTCTATCTCGGCTGCTGTGAATAATGCTGCAATGAACAAGGGAGTGCAGGTATCTCCTTGAAATATTGATGTCAATACTTTTCATTATATACCCAGACATGGGATTGCTGGATCATAGAACGGTCATATTTTTACTTCTGTATTTAAATTAGGTTACTGGTTTTTCTTGCTATTTAGTTAAGCTATTTAGTTATATATCTTGGATATTAACCCCTTATTAGATATATGGTTTGCAAATATTTTCTCTCATTCTGTAGATTATTTCTTAACTCTGTTATTTTCTTTACTGTGTAGAAAGATTGTAACTTAATCCAAACCCGCTTGTCTATTTTAACTTTTGTTACCTATGCTTTGAGGTCTGTATCACACGATCTCACATGCAGAATCTAAAAAAGTTTAACTCATAGATGCAGAGAGTATAATAGTGGTTACCAGAGGCTTAGGGTAGAAAGGGAAGGAATGGGGAAGTGGTGGTTAAGAGGCACTCAGTTTCAGTTACACAGGAGGAAACTATTGTTTTTTTAGATCTACTGCACAGAAGGATGACTACAGACAATAATTTATTATATATTTCAAAATAGCTGAGAGTAAATTTCAAATGTCTCACCATGAAAAATGATAAGTGAGGTGACAGATTTGTTTATTAGCTTGATTTAGTCATTCCAGGCTGTGTGTGTGTGTGTGTGTGTGTGCGTGTGTGTGTGTGTGTGTATAAACATTAAATTGCACTCCAAAATGTATGAAATTATGATTTATTATTTCAAACAATATTAACTTTTAAGAATTCACTGGGCTTTGGGGACAAAGATTTTGGTTCAAGATCCAACAAGAAGAGTAAGACCTGGTAAATCCCCCATGGCTACACATTAAAGGAATAAGGGTAAAGTGGAACTGTATCTACCCTCATAATCTAGGATCATCTCATTTTCTGATTGGATGATGGTGTTCCATGCTTAGCTGACTGCAAGAAACAAAAGTGACTCCATGTTACAATAAGATCATCCAGAGCCTCAAAATAGTTTGATAGCTTTTTCTAAACAATGTTTAGCACATAGCAGAAAATAAGTCAGCCTATGAAACATATGAGTTAACCTAAAATAAAGAGAAAATATACAAACCAAAGTAGATCAAGGTGTTAAGATTAAAATCTTAAAACTTTAAGCATTCATATTACTTGAACATATTAATCCTGTTAGGATTCAAATTTTAAAATTAATTTAATTTATAATTTTTTTAATTTTTAAATTAAAAATTTTAAATTACAATAGAAAATTTAAAAATGTTTAAATTTTAACCTTAACAGGATTAACATGTTCAAGTAATATGAATTTCGTTGCAGTAGTAGAAACTTAAAAATCAAATATAAATTCTGTTTAAAAAGATACAATAAGTAAAACACTGAATTCATCGGACTTTGGAGATGGGAGATGTATTAGTCCATTCTCACACTGCTATAAAGAACTACCTGAGACTGAGTAATTTATCAAGAAAAGAGGATTAATTGACTCATGGATCCACAGGCTGTACCGGAAGCATGGGTAGGAAGCCTCAGGAAGCTTACAATTATGGCAGAAGGCAGAGGTGAAGCATACATATCTTACTGTGGTGGATCAGGAGACAGAGTGAAGGGGGCAGTGCTACACACTTTTCAAACAACCAGATGTTGTGAGAACTCACAATCACAAGAACAGCAAGGGGGAACCACCCCCATGATCCAGTCACTCCCACCAGGTCTTTCCCCCAACACTCAGGATTACAATGCAACATAAGACTTGGGTGGGGACACAGAACCAAACCAAATCAAGAGAAATGTTAAACAGAATATAAATTGTAAGAAAATATTTAGAGTAAATCCAAAGAGAGAGAGAGTAAAGAAAAGCAATACTTGGAGAGATATTAGCTACGAATTTTCCAAAACTGATGAAAAGCACAAAGCCACAGATTCCAGAGGCATCACACACAACAATAAGAAGAAACAGAAGGAAACACACATCAAAGTAAAACTGCAGAAAATCAAGAACAAAGATTACTGGAAGGCAGCAAGACACACAGCGAGAGAGAAAGGGAAAGAATTTGTCACTCTGTCCAAAAACTAGAAGTGACAATTGACTTTCGACAGAAACAGTGGAAACTACAAGACAATATGTCAATATAAAAAATAGGGTAAAAAACAACTAGAAACCTACGATTCTATACCAGCAAAAATATCATTCCGAAATAAAAAAAATTAAAAATGTTTTCATATAAATAAAACTGAGAGAATATTTCACTAGCAGATCTGAATTAAAATTTTCACTAGAAGATCTGAATTAAAAGGGGCTGAACTGAGTATTAGAAAAAATACATTAAATAGCAGTTTAGAGGTACAAGAAGAAAGAACAATAAAAAAGATAAACATTAATTGCAGGAAACAACAAAAATGATAACTAGTGAGAATTGTACTTGATGACAACAAATATGACTACAATAAAAATAAGCACAATAAAATTAGCAACATTGATATAACTTGATAATGGTAAATGGAATTAAGTATTCTAAATTCTTCCCACTGTCCACACATAACTATATTTTTTAATTTATGTTAGGCTTCAATGAAACAATGATACGTGGCAATCACTGAAAGAATAGAAAAAATATACGTAGGCCAGGTGCGATGGCTCATGCCTGTAATCCCAGAACTTTGGGAGGCCGAGGCAGGCAGATCAGGAGGTCAGGAGTATGAGACCAGCCTGACCAACATGGTGAAATCCCCTCTCTACTAAATATACAAAAAAAAAAAAAAAAATTAGCCAGGAGTGGTAGCGCTCGCCTGCAATCCCAGCTACTGAGGAGGCTAAAGCAGGAGAATCACTTGAACCTGGGAGGCTGAGGTTGCAGTGAGCCGAGATTATACCATTGCACTACAGCCTGGGTGACAGAGTGAGACTCCGTCTCAAGAAAAAAAAAAGAAAGAAAGAAAGAAAAGAAAATATGTAATTACCAAGCTAACAGAAGAAAAAAGGGAAAATAAATTGAAAACAAATACAAAAGTAGGGGAAAAAGCAGAGAAAGGGGAACTTTATATATCCATTATAATATTAAATATAAACAGCTTAAATAGTCCAAAGATAGCAAGGTGTTTTTTTTTTCTTTAATAAAACATACCTTCAGGTTTCTACTTGTTGACTGAGAGTGAGGATCAAGAGATGAGACAAAGGAGTAAATTTTGAGGACAATAGAATTTGTTCCATATTTTAATTGTGGTGGTAGTTAGATATAAAAATTTCTCAAAACTTTAAAAAATGTTTTCGGTTCTATACTCAAAAATGTATGCTATTAATATAATAGTGTTAATTTTAAAAAGGACAGTGAAGTCAGCTTTAATGGGTACCTACTGGCCAAATCTACAATTTGATCATGAAAATAAAAAATAACAATGCATTACAACATGTTGAGAAAATGAGATCCATAAGTCTATACTATATAAATAAATAAGACTAGGGATATCTCTTCTTTAAAGCAAAAAGACAACTAAAAAACTGAATGAATAAATGAATGATAGAAATATAAAATCAAAATTCAGAATCAATATAGTGGTAGTTAATTCAGTCAGGAATCATCAGTAAATGCAAAGGCTAGAGGACAGTCATTTGATGAAGAACCAGATACTGACATAGCCCTAGAGTATTTCCCCCAAAAATACTATCAATTACAGGGGGGAAATGGTGATATCATTGTGGAGATAACGAGGAGGCATTCACATGGCCAAGTGATCAAGTTTAGCCTGTATGTTTTCTGACCTGAGAGGAACATCCTGATTTTTATCATATTTCTGACAAGAATGTATCACTTGAATAGGGTCATGAGGAAACAGTGGAGGAACCCAGGTTGAGGGACACCATAAAGATTGCAAGGCCTCTATTCTATAAAATCTTCAAGTCATGAAAAACTGAGACAGCCTGAGAAACTGTTTAAAGGAGATGTAAGATATGTAACTAAAATCTATGCATGATATTCGACTGAATCAGGATCAGATAGAAAAACGATACTTTGTTGGGATAATGAGATTTAAATGAGGTCTGTGAGTTGGATGGTGGTATTGTATTAATGTTGATTTCCTGCTTTGGATAATTATATTGTGCTAATAGGAAAGAATAGGTGGAATAGTTCAGGAAAAGAAAAATGATAATGATCATAAAACAGACATTATACACACATACAATATACATTATATTGAAAGAGAGAGTTGAAGGTTATTTGGTGAAACACCAACAATTAGGGCATCTGTATGAAGGAGTAAGGGAATACGAGAGGTTTTTTATACTGTTTGAAATAGTTTGAAATAGTTCTAAGTAAATTATGAAAAAAGTAATAAGAAATATCTACATATACTGATAAGCAGTGATCATTCAGCACATATTAAGTAAAAAAAATAAGGTGTAGAGCAGTTTATGGTGTGTTTATCGTGTGTCTTACTGTTAGCAATAATACTGGTATTGTTATTTTACAATTATTATATAAATATAGAACAAGATAAATATGGTAATTTTATAAAGAACTAAGATACCCAATATAAAGGAAAAGGAAATAAATATATTTTTTAATGATTAAATGTATGTATTTTTAAAATGTATTCTTTAGTTCTGCTCATTAAAATAACCCGGAAGCACTAAAAACTCAGTAGCAATGAACATCACCATTTCTTAGATGATGGTGTCCAAAACCAATCCAAAAGAACTAGGGCTCCTTGGAGAAATTCGTTAATTCCTGATCATGTGCAGAAAATGTACAAAATGAACCTGGTACTTATTTTCGTGTAAGGAAAATAAGTATCAAAAAGTACTTACTGGGCTAGTGTCAAAAGGATACCAAAAAAAAAAAAAAAGAAACACAGTAGCCAAAAGTGAAAACATTAATCAACATGGTTAATGACTACAGTTGATCAAAATGTCAAATAAGTGTTAAAACCCGTGAATTCAAAGTGATACTTTTTGGGATGAACAAAAAAAACTATTAATTTTTTTTTTGGAGATTGCCAGAATGCCATCAAATTAATCTGAAAGTTAAAATTAGTTAATTGAAAGCCAACAAATTAATTCTGAAAGTTAAAGAAATAAATCAAATACTGATCTTGTTTTCCTGTATGAACTGTATTTCACAATAAACAGATAGTTCTTCCACTAATCCATTGAGTGACTTTGTGTGAGTCTCTCTCCACCTCTCCGAGCCTTGTTATCCATCTATAAATGAAGATAGTAATGCCTGCTTTATAGCAATGTTAAGAGCATTAAAATAGACAATATATGTAACGCTTCTAGTACAGAGGCTTCTTTTCTCTGCAGAGCTTTTTATAATACTTAAGGACATTTAACCTGTCATGCACTTGTTTTGTATTCTACAGACCATTCTCCAGTTCATTCATTTATCATAAAACTTTACCTACTGAAGGGTCTACCACATATTAAGCACTGTGTTAGAGTTGAAGTATGAAAATTAAGACATGCTTCCTGACCTCAACTTTTTTTTTCTTTTTTTTTTTTCTTTTTTTTTTCTTTTTTTTGAGACATAATCTCACTCTCTTACCCAGGCTGGAATGCAGTGGCACGATCTCAGTTCACTGCAAGCTCCGCCTCCCAAGTTCACACCATTCTCCTGCCTCAGCCTCCCGAGTAGCTGGGACTACAGGCATCCGCCACCACTCCCGGCTAATTTTTTGTATTTTTAGCAGAGACGGGTTTCACCGTGTTAGCCAAGATGTTATCGATCTCCTGACCTTGTGGTCTGCCCGCCTAGGGCTCCCAAAGTGCTGGGATTACAGGCGTGAGCCACCACTCCCGGCCAGAACTTTTAATCTAGTAGAACCACTATCCAAAAGACAGTTGTTGAATCAAACAGAAATTTCCAGACCCGTTTAGATTTCAGAAGCCTGTCAAGGCAGTTCTCTACCACCCATGCTTCTTAGGCTTAAAAAAAAAAAAAAAGACGACAGCAGCAGTTTTGGTAAGAAAATAATAAGACAGCCAAATTAACAGACCAACAAGTAACAAAAAATAGATATAATATGGCTTAGAGTTATAGATGACGGTGTCCAGAGGGTATGTCTATATTCAGTCTTAGCCTGCCTGACAGTACACCGGCACCATTAAGCTATTCATGTCACGTTAACTGAATAGGACAAATGGGGCAGGAATGAAGATTAATGAAGACAAACAGCATTTGAAATGGCAGGATCTAATTCTAGGTAAGCTGCCTTAGAGATGACAGCCGAAATTTGCTCATACCCCAAAACTACACCCAACAGCAATTCATTATATGTATCAAACGAGATGAGAATCAACGACCCAGAGTATGTGCCTGTCTTCTGGGAATCTCCTGCACGCAGGTGGCAAGCCGGATGCAAAAATCTATTACGTTCTGGGTATAAAGGCTTCTATTGTAAAACCTGCATATAAACAAGGCTAGTGTCCGCTGAGAAATCTTGAGTAATCATGACTTTAAAAAAATGGTATCTTGGTTGTGTGTCAGCTGTTATAACCAGTTGTGGATTAATTTTTAACTATGCACTTTTTCTTAGAGTATTATGTATAAACACTCAAACAAAAGCGAAACAAAAGAAAGTAAAAGCAGCCAGTGGATAAACTTGCATTTTTTAAATGCTGAAAATCATTCACTGAACGATTAATTGCGGAAATATTTGGTACAGTGAAATGCGTAGCCTACAGAAAATAACAGATATAAAATGGTGAAAATAACAGACATAGAAATGGTACAAATGACAGAGATAAACATGGCCTCTTCAATCAGTGCATCCCAACATTTTTCACCTTGTGTCATACATAGAAAATGATGACATCTTTACAGCACTCGAGTAGGCTACTGGAGGCAATTGGCCGGGAAGCTCTGTTATCTAGGTCTTGCTCAGTTGACCCAGTTCAAAATGCTCCTCCAGTGAATTCACTGCACACCTAAGCTAAGGGTTTTCAAACAGTACTGTGAGTGGTCTTATGAGTTCTGAGATGGAGCTGGAGGAATTCTGGTTAGGTAGACCTCTACACTCTCACCCCAGAGCAACTCCACTTTTTTCCGTCTCCTTAAAGAAAAAAAAAAATCCACTTACGAAAAAATACATTTGGCAAATTAATTCCTTCATTCTAAGACAACTGTAATTAAATTTTAAAATAAAAAAGAGCTTGGAAACTAGATATCTAATTATTGCAATATTCCTCAACCCTGGCTACACATTAGAATCAACTGGAAGGCTTTTAAAAGATACAGATGCCTGGGCCCGACCCTCAGTGATTCAGAATCAGCCATAGTGTGGCTCAGGCATTTGGTAATATTTTAAAACTCCCCAGCTATTTCTTATGTAGCCAGGTTTGAGAAGCACTAAATTAGACCTGGCAGCCACGTAGAAAAAGGACTGAAATAAGAGTCAGTTGACACTCACTTATCCTTGCCAGTGTTATTTGCCAGTTACAAACAACTTGGAGAATGGGCGTCTACTAATTTTCTTGTTTATTAGACATTAACACTTATATGTGAGTTTTTCAGACTAGGACATTTCACCAGGAAAGAAACCAAGGTGGTCAATGATAGCAGGAGGATTTGGAGGCTACAGTCCGAGAGTTTTGCGACTTTTTAAAAAGAGAAAATTTTAGAGTACAATAGAAAAGAAAAAAAACATAAATTGGTAAGGACTGAGTATGCTAAGACTTCATATTATTTTCTTCACCCCATTCTCTTTCACCCTCTATGTGCAAGGTAGGAATCAGGGTTACTTGAAAATGGAAACTAACGGGAAAGGGTATAAAGCTGGCAACCTCATTAAGGACAAAAAAGGAAAAAATAATTGAAGCCAATAGAGGCCATGAAGGAGAAAATCTGAAGCAAAGATCTGGTTTGCCTGTTTTGTTTTCTAGAATCCTAGAATTTCTGGTAAAAGTGGCATACAGATGAAGAAAATCTATAAAATTTCTGGGAGTAGAAAAAGTCAGTTGTGTACAAGAGATTATGTAATCATTTTTTAAACTGGAGTTTATTCAAAGTTCTCATTTGCTGAAATAATAATACTGATTATTTAATGAATACAGTCCATGGGCCAGATGTTTTAGAGGTTTTATATACGTTATCTCAAATATATTTTTATAGTAATCCTTTACTTACGCTCTAATTCTTACTATTTCCATGTCCTGAAAGGTATTTATTTGTATTTTACAAAATAAGAAATTGAACCTTGAGGAATACAGATATCAAGTCCTCATGATCAGAAGCCAGGATAGATATTATTTGAGTTGCTTTCTGTCTACCTCCAATATCTAAAGTTTTTGCACAGCACGTAAACACACTTAGGAATTAAAGCATTTGACAAAGCATTGAATCTGTGGTAAACATTCATAAAATTTTGGGAACTGTATGGAAAGGAAGAGAAAGCCCAATATTTCTTTTTAATTCTCTTTAAAATAAAAAGCTTGCGGTATAAATATTGAAAACATTATGCAATAAAAAGTTAAGTGACAGTTGTCAGGTTTGGAACTAGGAATACAAAGATGAAGTAAAATTGGAGCAAGAGAAGGAGGGATTAATCAATGCCAGATGCTTTTCAGTTAGGGTCTAATAAGGATTAGAAAAAACACATTTTGTGGATCTAGAAATAAAGCGAATATGTAATAAATAAAAACATCACAGTTTTTAAAACAAGCTCAACACTGTTCCTTCTGGCAGGAAAAGGGAAGGGGGAAAAAGGAGGAGAAAAACGTCTATAATTTTGTGTTTTAGAAAAGTACTAGCCAGTTCAGGTCACCAAAGACCATGAAATAATAAAAATAGGCAGAAGACATACATGTTCAGGATTCAGAACACAGGGAGGGAAGAGGAGTAACGAAGCAGGTAAAATTTGCTCCTGTGAATGCATAGTCCTCTGTGCAAAAGGAAAATCTCAAGAGGGTGCTTCAGAAAGAGATGGGAAGAAATACAAATGGTGATGGGCTTACAGTACTGAGACAAGAGAAGGAAAAGTAAAACAAATCATTTTACTACAAAGATAATTATTCAGTAAAAAGAAAAGATAGGGCCGGGTGTGGTGGCTCATGCCTGTAATCCCAGCACTTTGGGAGGATGAGCCAGGTGGGTCACTTGAGCTCAGGAGTTTGAGATCAGCCTGGCCAACATTGCAAAACCCCATCTCTACTAAAAATACAAAATTAGCCGGGCCTGGTTGCGCACACCTGTAATCCCAGCTACTTGGGAGGCTGAAGCACAAGAATCACTTGAACCCAGGAGGCAGAGCTTGCAGTGAGCCAAGATCATGCCATTGCACTCCTGTTCTATCTCAAAAAAACAAACAAAAAAAGATCTTTGAGGACAAGAAAAAGAAACCAGTTCCTTTAGAGAAAACTATGTGGTCAATTAGCAGTATAAGAGAGCTATTATATTTGTGAGTGACAGAAATGTTTTTCTTTTTGATTGCTGTGATGGTTATAAAGCCGTATATATGTGCCAAATGCATCAAATTGCCCACTTAGAGAATTTTAATGTACGTAAATTATATCCCAAGAAAGCAGATTTAAAAATCAAGTAGGAATGAAACAAAGTGGACAGGGTATTCAGAGAAAGAGAAATCTGAAAGCATAAAAACAGGACATTGCAGCCGCCAAGATTCATAAAAGAACTTCCAGGAAGACAGAGGCAATTGAGTAACAGCATATTAGAATATGAGGCATTACAAGTGGAAAAAGAATAAAGGAATTACAGAAGACCTTAAAAAACTAAAATCACACCAAATGGGGAAAACAAACAGGCCAAGTGATTTTTCTCTTCTCCACCTAAAATGTCATGTCATCCTAATAGATAGGCAGTGCCACATATCTACTGGCAAACACAATGGACCATTTGGGAGACTTCACCATGGTGCCCACAGAAAGCCAGGCTACCATGGTACTTCTTAATTTACACATACTGTATTTTCAACAAATAAACAACAAATAAAATGCCCAGATTAGAAGTGGATTATGTGTCTAATTCCTCCAAAAATAACATGATTTAAGGATATCACATGTTCTTATCTAGTACAAAAAAATCTTGAAGTTGGAGTGGGGAAAGTTAAAAAAAAAAAGGCGGGGGGAATATCAGAAGAAAATGATGGGGATCCAAATAATACAAATAATTATATAAATTCAAAATAAATGCATTTACTCAAAACTAAAGTGACCCAGTAGTACTTACAGCAAGCATGGGTAGAAAAAAAATACTGAGAAAAATACTTATTTTCTGACCATGTCATGTCATGACTTTTTCCCAAAAAGTGAGAAATTTTGCAAAAAGATGCAGTATACCCAATGCACAAATTTATATTACTATAGATAAATTTAAACCATGAATAATCATCATCTAAAAAAGTACATTATAAAAGAAAACCCCAAGGTTTTATGGTACAGAATAGATACTCCAAGTCTCCATCCATATAAGAGATTACACATTATAAGCAAAAGGGGGAAATTAGAGAAGACAGATTAGATCATTCTCATCAAACAGAGTCATAGTGGTTAAAGCAGAAAATGACCGGAAAAACAGAAACACTGTACTTACCAAAACCTTACAGTTAGAAAGGAGAGAGTGGTAAGAGCCATAAAGGGGAAAAAATAGCTGACTGCTTGAACTTTAGTAAAAATCATGGAACATGACAAAGGAGGGAAGTATGAAGAAAACATCTAAAAGCTGTCAATCTAATCAATGGTTTTCTAGTCAAGATTTTGTAAAATAACCTTTGCCTAAAACGTTGTTGATATGATACTAGCATCCCTATCCATCCCTGGGTTAGTTGCGGAAAAAAAATAATAATAAGTGAAAATGAACAGGTTGCTCTAGTAGCCTCTTGAAGTCCATAGAAATTAATGGAGTTCCCAGATCATTTTACAGAAAAACTTATCAAAATTTAGAAGAGCGTAAATATGTATAATGAATGAAGGTGCCGGCCAGTCCAATCATTGCTTATGCAATGGATATTTTTCCGGAAGTTATCAAAAGATGTCAAGAGTCTGCAAGAGAAATGGGGTAAGAGATGAAAGGGCAAAATTCAAAAGTACAAAAAAAAAACAAAAAAGGTGAAAATTAAATACAACTGAATTGAAAAAGCAAAACTGATGGATGAGTCAAGAATGATTATTTGCCGTCCTTCGCGGTAGAAACAAAATGAAAATAAGTGAAGTAGGCCAGGCAAGGCTCAAGCCTGTAATCCTAGCACTTTGGGAGGGCAAGACGGGCAGATCACCTCAGGTCAGGGGTTTGAGATCAGCCTGGCCAAGATGGTGAAACCCTGTCACTACTAAAAATACAAAAATTATCTGGGCGTGATGATGCATGCCTGTAAGCCCAGCTACTTGGCAAGCTGAGGCAGGAGAATTGCTCGAACCCAGGAGGCGGAGGTTGCAGTAAGCCAGATCGCGCCAGATACCCAGCCTGGGCAACAGGGTAAGACTCCATGAAAAACAGAAGGGAGGGGAGGGGAGGGGAAGAAGAGACAGAGAGAGAAAGAAAGAAAATAAGTGAAATAGAAAGGGAAGTATATTCATAGGAAATTTATTGGCTGATAGAAAATGTGAATATGTCCTGGTGTCCCCTTTATTCTTATACTCTAGTTGTGGGACAGCTCTTAGCCACAGGGTCCCTTTTCGTTGCCCTATCAAAAAACACAGTACCCTTGACCAGAAGATTCATTGTGTATCTGTAACTGGAGAAAGGAAGTTTGGGCAAAATCAGTGCAGAGGAGTTCAATGTCTGTATAAAAACATCACAGGTACCTCATAAGTATATATACCTACTATGTGTCCATAAAAATTAAAAAAAAATTAAAAAGCATTTTACAAAAGCAGGAGATGGTAACAATTGTAGTTCTTGCTCTAGATTTTACCCACCAGTTTTGAAAAACTAGTAGAAAGATTTCTGTCTAATGAGGAAACATTTTTCAAATAAAACTAGACAACACACAAAAGGGAAAAATACGGTATGGTTGCAGATGAAGCCTGAAGATTTAGAAAGAAAAAGAGCAAAGGATTCCACAAAGAAATCTTGAAGGAGGTTTTTTTTTAACACTCATAAAATACATATTGATTATAATGATCTTAGCAACCGAAGGAAATTTAAGAGAGTTCACAGCAGGGATGTCACATGGAATATCTTGCTTTGAATATTCTAGTCCAAACCAGAACAAAATTGTGAGTTTATGAGATGAGAAGAGAGCACACCTTCAAGAGAAAAGATTGGGGAAGTGGCATGCCAAAGCATTAAAAATCTGAAGACAACAATTAAAGATGAATCTGCTGAGACTATGGAAGGGGAAAAAAGCACCCAATTCTCAGCAGTAATAAATAGCTTATGGGGAGGTTCTTACTTTCATCTCATTGATATTAATAGTATATCAGGCCAGGCGCAGTGGCTTACGTCTGTAATCCCAACACTTTGGGAGGCCGAGGTGGGTAGATCACGAGGTCAGGAGCTCGAGACCAGCCTGGCCAACATGGTAAAACCCCATCTCTACTAAAAATACAAAAATTAGCCAGGTGTGGTGGCGGGCCCCTGTAATCCCAGCTACTCAGGGGTCTGAGGTAGGAGAATTGCTTGAATGGAAGGCAGAGGTTGCAGTGAGCCAAGATAGCGCCACTGCACTTCAGCCTGGGTGAAAGAGTGAAATCCTGTCTCAAAATAATCATAATAATAATATCAATAATTAAAATTCCGTAAGTTAGAGAACGTCCAGAATTCCTCACTCTTAACATGTAAGGAATTACATATGTATATATGCTAAGAGGACCTGGTAGTTAGGGGGTATAAAAAAGTAAAGAGGTGAACAGAGTGAGGTGTCAGAACATCTTTATTACACGTCTTACAAAAGCTCTTTTTGTTCCTTTTGTTCACTATTATAACCTCAAGACCTAGATAAATGCCTGAATAAGTTTCTACTCAATGAATTAACAAACAAAAGAAAAAGTTTAATAAATGAACTTGACTTTTTCTGGTGATCATATCAGTAATATTAAAAAATATATATATTCTTTTACTAAAAATAAAACCCCAGGAATTACAATGTTGGCAACTTGGCAACAGCATAAATGCAGATATGAATATGTAAAAGTTACCAGAGAAGAAATCAAGAAGGTTAGAGACATTACCAAAAAGAGGAAGATAAAAACACAGGAGGAAAAATATCAACATTTGGGGATCATGGATTTCATTAGAATCCAAAATACATTGTTTATGAGTAAGTTGGAGTGAGAGAATTATAAGAGGTGTGTAAAGAAATTTAAAATAAATAAGCCAAGATTAAACGGGCCACTTCATGAGACACTATTCTCTGCATTCTCTGTGCCAGAAGAATTTGTCCAGCCAAGGATAAGCCAATGATCTTGGTGAGAAATTACAGCAGGACTACAGAGGAGCAAAAGATTTGGAGAGTGGAAGCACGAGATGATACCTACATTACCTTTCAGCCTAGATTCTAGGTTTTTGTTCTTAAATATTAGTATGCTTTTTACATTAAAGCAGAAAACAGAAGCATAAGAAAATGAGATCTTTGTGTTGTGCTGAGCCCATTTCTCTCTAGAATAAAAGGTAACTGCTTGTTGTTTTAATACAGATTTTTTAAAAAGGAATAAAGGAAGCGTAGATAGGGTGACTGCATGTTAATAAACAATGCTGAATGTATTTTTTTCCAGAACCACCATACAGACCAAGGATCGGAAAGACAAGTTTGAGTTTGCAAGATGCCTTTGCTCAAAAATATCTTTTCTCACGGTTAACAGTCATAACTGATAGAGACAGGAGGCAGCCAAGGGCCCAGTGAAGCCCTGCCTTCAAGCATAAAAAAGCCTGAAGGCTGAAAACTCAGACTGCTGGTCCCAGATGAAGCTGGCCCTTTCCCAACTGTTTCTGTATAATGACCACCTGAGCACTCCTGGACAGAGTGGAACCTCGGGAAGCTCTCACTGTTTGCAGAGGGGAGGAGCCTGGCCTCTCCTGTTCCTGTGTGGTGACCTGGGATTCAAACTGCCAGCAGGATTCTCTCTCACTTGGCTGAGAGTTATTTTTCCTTTTTCCTTTTCACCCAATAAATACTGCTCCTCAGCCTTCTATGTGTCGGTGAG
Organism: Pan troglodytes; assembly: GCF_028858775.2. Taxonomy (NCBI): domain Eukaryota; kingdom Metazoa; phylum Chordata; class Mammalia; order Primates; family Hominidae; genus Pan; species Pan troglodytes. Next base: position 46,670,161 of record NC_072414.2, read on the forward strand.
CCTAATCTTTCCTGGTCATATGACAAGAACCTGGTTATTTCTATGACATAACCATATCTTAGTTAATTTATCTCAAATTCAGTTATCTGTAGGAATGGGTTATAAGGCCTAGAGTTTGGCAGTATAAAAACCTATCAGTAATTTACCTCTTATTTTTATCTTACTTCCAAATTAATATATTGGCTATGAGAATGAGAGATTTCGTGGGGTTATATGAAAGACATTTGATATCTTTGGTGTAGGATAGAAGAGCATTTGAAGGAAAACAGTAATTAACGGAGTTTGGACCTCAAAACATAAACTGACCAATCTGAAATTTTGTCTAGAACTCTAGTTATACCCAACACACAGATGAATAGTGATATTAAGACCAGTTTGGAAGACAAAATTCCTAGGTTTCTTAATTTTACTTAGCTTTCCCAGTTTAGATTTACTTACCCAAACTTACAATTCCAGAGCAGTGTATCACCATCCTTTTCCTGACTTTTATTTATTTGGGGTAGGATATATTGACATCCACAGAGAGGAGTAAATGATAATGATAAAATAATTAACACTTCTTGAATACTTACCTTTTCTCAGGCTTGTGGTTAGGGTCACGCATACAATTTTTTTTTAACTTCACCCATCAAACACTACATAATCTGCATCTTGTCTCCCTTTCCAAACTAGCCCCCTTCCATTCTTTCTCTAGCCAACTATGCTGCAGCCAAACTGACTTTTCAGTTGCTCAAATACATCAAGCTTATTTCACTTCAGGGCTCACACTTGAAGTTTGCTTTAACTAGAATATGCTTCTTCTCTTCTACCTGGCCTTCTCAAAGCTGATTTTTTCGGGGGAAGATGGAGTCATTCAGTTTCTAGTCAAAAGTAACCTACTGCCCACACACTGTAAAACAATCCCCACCTGACTTCATTAATTCTGTATTCTTACCCCACTTTTTCTTCAAGGCACTTACTACCTGAAGTTACATTAATTTTTCTCCATGTTTATATCTGTCTCTTCCCAGTAAAATGCATGCTTTGCAAGGGCAAGGGACAGCTTCTCCCTTGTTCACTCCTGTATTACTAACACCTTTATTACTGACTATGGATGCTCAAATTCATTTTTTGAATGAAAAAGTATATTCATGATCTTTACAACAATAGTATGAAAGTGATGCTTTTTACATTACAAAGTAATGAGCTACAGAAAGCAGTTAAGTAAGCTTACCAGTGTCACTAGATAATTAGTGGCAAACCATTTCCTTATAGTATCCTCTGGCTACAAGTAAAAGCTTCTATGTTCATCACAACACTCAGTCTCTTCACATCCCTTGACTCATATTTTTTCGAATGATAAAGAAATGTATTTAATGACTAAAATGCAACTACCCAATTTGAGAATGTTTATTTGGCTATGATAATATAAACATGTAGAACCAGGAATAACAACAGTTAGATGATTATCCTTACACCTTTTTAATAAGAGTGGGCTGAGGGGTTCTACTGCCTCTAATATAAAGCAGCAGGAAGTATGACTGTCATCCTAACAAGAAGAAAAAGCTGGGAAATCTACAAAATCATAACTTTCCTTAAATCTATCAGAGAGCTGAGGTTTCAGAACAATTACGTGAACTGAGTTTCAAAAGGGAGACAGGACACCTGAACTGTTTCACTTTTGACAAAACACATGAGAAAGAAGCAAGTGCCATTAAAAAAAAAAAAACAAGAAAGAAGAAACAAGCAAAATAACTAATTAATTCTTAAAGGCTGACTGTGGATTCATGTGACAGACAGTTTGAGATCCCTGGAAGCTCAGACACAAGGATATGTCTACATTCACTTACAAGTTCTTTTCCATAAGCCACCACCAGGCACTCTCAAAAAAGACTTGATTCAAAGAAGGAGATCCAAGAAAGAACCACTTCGTGGTGCACAGACATAAAATATGCCCATTCTCTGAGCCATCCTTTCTATGACACAAAAGACAAGCCATGGGAGAGGGTTAGAAAATCCTATTGCCCTAGCAGCCAGAAAGAATAGTAGCAAAATTGTCTGCTGCTGAGGGAGGGGTAGGAATGTGGAGAGAGACCCCCATTATGCCCAGATATGCAGATGGAGCACGAACTTTGAGAAAAACTTTGCGGTACCCCAACCCCTAAACGAAACACAAGGCAGAGGCAGCCCACTGCTGTAAGCATTTGAAGGCTGTGGTGCACTGAATATAACAACAAAATATCCCAGCTCAATTACTTACTAAATTGACTCAACTCCCACATCCATGACCTAAAGAAGGGGTGGCCCATTTCCAGGCATAAATATTATTCACCTCAGTCTCTACCATTCTTCTATACAATGTTTGGCCTCTAATTGAAAAGTATCAGAAACACAAAAAGACTAGAATAAAAACAGCATTTTAGTGAAACATCAGTTAAAAGAACTAGAGCCAGAGATGACTTGGATGTTAGAACTTTCAGATCAACAAAAAAATCTATGATTGAGATTTTAAATAATCTAGAAGAAAAGAAAGGCAATATGCAATAACAGATGAGAAATCTCATCAGAGACATAAAATATATGAAACAAGGAGTCTAATGGAATGCTGGAAATGTGAACAGACTCTTTAGCTTTTAAATTTTCACTGGCCAAAAGAAAATTCTAAAGCTATATATGTATACTCTGATTTTTACAGATCTTTAATTATATAGAACAAATATCATGTGCTAAACTTAGACTTAATCCAAGTTTTAAAAACAAGTGACTTCCTGTCTGATACTGCTGTTTATCTCAGTCACCAAGAGAAGTGAACTAGCACCCCATCAACTCTTCCACTATCATATAGATTCTTACAGTTCCGATAGTTTGTACATTCCCTTCCTTCAAATCCCTTTTCCTGAGACCTTCAGGAACAGTCATACTATACCTTGCTTCAGCTATTCACTGTTTGTGTAGATCTGAACAAGGTAATTTACCTTTCTGAACTTTAATTTCTTTATCAGTAATAGAAAAAGAATAACAATTACCAGGTCACAAATATGTTAGAATTATAAGTAATATATGTCAAATGTATGCTATACAGAAGACACCCAATAAGTGGTGGCCATCATTAATATAATTTGGTGCTTGTGTGCATAGCATAGCCATCCTTATATCTGAAAATGGGGGAGAGTTGCTCAGGTGTCTCTAGTGCACTTATTTATCTATAATGGATACAAACAATATTTGTCAGGAGAGTCAGAACAAGATCCTCCTTAATCCAGGTCAACATAATTGGAAGAGTCACATCAGACTTCTGAACCCTGGTTTCCTCAAATGTAAAATGATCAAGCCAGATCATCTCCAGGTTCTCTTGAAATCCTAAAATTCGGGGGAGGAGGAGCCAAGATGGCTGAATAGGAACAGTTCCCATCTACAGCTCCCAGCATGAGTGACGCAGAAGACGGGTGATTTCTGCATTTCCAACTGAGGTACCGGGTTCTTCTCACTGGGGAGTGCCAGACAGTAGGTGCAGCACACCATACACAAGCCAAAGCAGGGCGAGGCATCGCCACCCAGGAAGCGCAAGGGGTCAGGGAATTCCCTTTCCTAGTCAAAGAAAGGGGTGAAAGATGGCACCTGGAAAATCGGTTCACTCCCACCCTACTACTGCGCTTTTCCAACGGGCTTAAAAAACGGTACACCAGGAGATTATATCCCACACCTGGCTCAGACAGTCCTATGCCCACGAAGCCTCCCTCATTGCTAGCACAGCAGTCTGAGATCAAACTGCAAGGCAGCAGCGAGGCTGGGGGAGGGTCGCCCGCCACTGCCAAGTTAGTTGTTTGATTAGGTAAACAAAGAGGCCGGGAAGCTCCAACTGGGTGGAGCCTACCACAGCTCAAGAAAGCCTGTCTGCCTCTGTAGGCTCCACCTCTGGGGGCAGGGCACAAACAAAAAGACAGCAGTAACCTCTGCAGACTTAAATGTCCCTCTCTGACAGCTTTGAAGAGAGCAGTGGTTCTCCCAACACGCAGCTTGAGATCTGAGAACCGGCAGACTGCCTCCTCAAATGGGACCCTGACCCCCGAGAAGCCTAAGTGGGACGCACCCCCCAGTAGGGGCGGACTGACACCTCATACGGCCGGGTACTCCTCTGAGACAAAACTTCCAGAGAAACGATCAGGCAGCAGCATCTGCGGTTCACCAATATCTGCTGTTATGCACCCACCGCTGCTGATACCCAGGCAAACAGGCTCTGGAGTGGACATCTAGCAAACTCCAACAGACCTGCAGCTGAGGGTCCTGTCTGTCAGAAGGAAAACTAACAAACAGAAAGGACATCCACACCAAAAATGCATCTGTACATCACCATCATCAAAGACCAAAAGTAGATAAAACCACAAAGATGGGGAAAAAACAGAGCAGAAAAACTGGAAACTCTAAAAATCAGAGCACCTCTCCTCCTCCAAAGGAACGCAGCTCCTCACCAGCAACGGAACAAAGCTGGATGGAAAATGACTTTGATGACTTCAGAGAAGAAGGCTTCAGACGATCAAACTACTCCAAGCTAAAGGAAGAAATTCGAACGAATTGCAAAGAAGTTAAAAGCTTTGAAAAAAAATTAGACGAATAGATAACTAGAATAACCAGTGCAGAGAAGTCCTTAAAGGACCTGATGAAGCTGAAAGCCAAGGCATGAGAGCTACATGACGAATGCAGAAGACTCAGTAGCTGATGCGATCAACTGGAAGAAAGGGTATCAGTGATAGAAGATGAAATGAAGCGAAAAGAGAAGTCTAGAGAAAAAAGAATAAAAAGAAATGAACAAAGCCTCCAAGAAATGTGGGACTGTGTGAAAAGACCAAATCTACATCTGATTGGTGTACCTGAAAGTGACGGGGAGAATGGAACCAAGTTGGAAAACACTCTGCAGGATATTATTCAGGAGAACTTTCCCAATCTAGCAAGGCAGGCCAACATTCAAATTCAGGAAATACAGAGAACCCCACAAAGATACTCCTTGGGGAAGAGCAATTCCAAGACAAATAATTGTCAGATTCACCAAAGTTGAAATGAAGGGAAAAAAATGTTAAGGGCAGCCACAGAGAAAGGTCGGGTTACCCACAAAGGGAAGCCAATCAGACTAACAGCGGATCTCTTGGCAGAAACTCTACAAGCCCGAAGAGAGTGGGGGCCAATATTCAACATTCTTAAAGAAAAGAATTTTCAACCCAGAATTTCATATCCAGCCAAACTAAGTTTCATAAGTGAAGGAGAAATAAAATACTTTACAGACAAGCAAATGCTGAGAGATTTTGTCACCACCAGGCCTGCCCTAAAAGAGCTCCTGAAGGAAGCACTAAATATAGAAAGGAACAACCGGTACCAGCCACTGCACAAACATGCCAAATTGTAAAGATCATCCAGGCTAGGAAGAAACTGCATCAGTTAACGAGCAAAATAACCAGCTGACATCATAATGACAGGATCAAATACACACTTAACAATATTAACTTTAAATGTAAATGGGCTAAAAGCTCCAATTAAAAGACACAAACTGGCAAATCGGATAGAGAGTCAAGACCCATCAGTGTGCTGTATTCAGGAAACCCATCTCACGTGCAGAGACACACATGGGCCCAAAATCAAGGGATGGAGGAAGATCTACCAAGCAAATGGAAAACAAAAAAAGGCAGGGGTTGCAATACTAGTCTCTGATAAAACAGACTTTAAACCAGCAAGGATCAAAAGAGACAAAGGCCATAACATAATGGTAAAGGGATCAATTCAACAAGAAGAGCTAACTATCCTAAATATATATGCACCCAATACAGGAGCACCCAGATTCATAAAGCAAGTCCTTAGTGACCTACAAAGAGACTTAGACTCCCACACAATAATAATGGGAGACTTTAACACCCCACTGTCAACATTAGACAGATCAAAGAGACAGAAAGTTAACAAGGATACCCAGGAATTGAACTCAGCTCTGCACCAAGTGGACCTAACAGACATCTACAGAACTCTCCACCCCAAATCAACAGAATATACATTCTGTTCAGCACCACACCACACCTACTCCAAAACTGACCACACAGTTGGAAATAAAGCACTCCTCAGCAAATGTAAAAGAACAGAAATTATAACAAACTGTCTCTCAGACCACAGTGCAATCAAACTAGAACTCAGGATTAAGAAACTCACTCAAAACCACTCAACTACATGGAAACTGAACAACCTGCTCCTGAATGACTACTGGGTAAATAATGAAATGAAGGCAAAAATAAACATGACCTTTGATACCAATGAGAACAAAGACACAACATACCAGAATCTCTGGGACACATTCAAAGCAGTGTGTACAGGGAAATTTATAGCACTAAATGCGCACAAGAGAAAGCAGGAAAGATCTAAAATTGACACCCTAACATCACAATTCAAAGAACTAGAAAAGCAAGAGCAAACATATTCAAAAGCTAGCAGAAGGCAAGAAATAACTAAGATCAGAGCAGAACTGAAGGAAATAGAGACACAAAAAACCCTTCAAAAAATTAATGAATCCAGGAGCTGGTTTTTTGAAAAGATCAACAAAATTGATAGACCACTAGCAAGACCAATAAAGAAGAAAAGAGAGAAGAATCAAATAGATGCAATAAAAAATGATAAAGGGGATATCACCACCAATCCCACAGAAATACAAACTACCATCAGAGAATACTATAAACACCACTATGCAAATAAACTAGAAAATCTAGAACAAATGGATAAATTCCTCGACACATACATCCTCCCAAGACTAAACCAGGAAGAAGTCGAATCTCTGAATAGATCAGTAACAGGCTCTGAAATTGAGGCAATAATCAATAGCTTACCAACCAAAAAGAGTCCAGGACCAGATGGATTCACGGCCAAATTCTACCAGAGGTACAAAGAGGAGCTGGTACCATTCCTTCTGAAACTATTCCAATCAATAGAAAAAGAGGGAATCCTCCCTAACTCATTTTATGAGGCCAGCATCATCCTTATACCAAAGCCTGGCAGAGACACAACCAAAAAAGAGAATTTTAGACCAATATCCTTGATGAACATCAAAGCAAAAATCCTCAATAAAATACTGGCAAACCGAATCCAGCAGCACATCAAAAAGCTTATCCACCATGATCAAGTGGGCTTCATCCCTGGGATGCAAGGCTGGTTCAACATATGCAAATCAATAAATGTAATCCAACATATAAACAGAACCAAAGACAAAAACCACATGATTATCTCAATAGATGCAGAAAAAGCCTTTGACAAAATTCAACAACCCTTCATGCTAAAAACGCTCAATAAATTAGGTATTGATGAGACATATTTCAAAATAATAAGAGCTATCTATGACAAACCCACAGCCAATATCATACTGAATAGGCAAAAACTGGAAGCATTCCCTTTGAAAACTGGCACAAGACAGTCATGCCCTCTCTCACCACTCCTATTCAACATAGTGTTGGAAGTTCTGGCCAGGGCAACTAGGCAGGAGAAGGAAATGAAGCGTATTCAATTAGGAAAAGAGGAAGTCAAATTGTCCCTGTTTGCAGATGACATGATTGTATATCTAGAAAACCCCATCATCTCAGCCCAAAATCTCCTCAAGCTGGTAAGCAACTTCAGCAGTCTCAGGATACAAGATCAATGTACAAAAATCACAAGCATTCTTATACACCAATAACAGACAAACAGAGAGCCAAATCATGAGTGACCTCCCATTCACAATTGCTTCAAAGAGAATAAAATACCTAGGAATCCAACTTACAAGGGATGTGAAGGACCTCTTCAAGGAGAACTACAAACCACTGCTCAATGAAATAAAAGAGGATACAAACAAATGGAAGAACATTCCATGCTCAAGGCTAGGAAGGATCAATATCGTGAAAATGGCCATACTGCCCAAGGTAATTTATAGATTCAATGCCATCCCCATCAAGCTACCAATGACTTTCTTCACAGAATTGGAAAAAACTACTTTAAAGTTCACATGGAACCAAAAAAGAGCCCGCATTGCCAAGTCAATCCCAAGCCAAAAGAACAAAGCTGGAGGCATCATACTACCTGACTTCAAACTATACTACAAGGCTACAGTAACCAAAACAGCATGGTACTGGTACCAAAACAGAGATATAGACCAATGGAACAGAACATAACCCTCAGAAATAATGCCACGTATCTACAACTATCTGATCTTTGACAAACCTGAGAAAAACAAGAAATGGGGAAAGGATTTCCTATTTAATAAATGGTGCTGGGAAAACCGGCTAGCCATATGTAGAAAGCTGAAACTGGATCCCTTCTTACACCTTATACAAAAATTAATTCAAGATGGATTAAAGACTTAAATGTGAGACGTAAAACCATAAAAACCCTAGAAGAAAACCTAGGCAATACCATTCAGGACATAGGCATGGGCAAGGACTTCATGTCTAAAACACCAAAAGCAATGGCAACAAAAGCCAAAATTGACAAATGGGATATAATTAAACTAAAGAGCTTCTGCACAGCAAAAGAAACTACCATCAGAGTGAACAGGCAACCTACAGAATGGGAGAAAATTTTTGCAACCTACTCACCTGACAAAGGGCTAATATCCAGAATCTACAATGAACTCAAACAAATTTACAAGAAAAAAACAAACAACCCCATCAAAAAGTGGGCAAAGGATATGAACAGACACTTCTCAAAAGAAGACATTTATGCAGCCAAAAAACATGAAAAAATGCTCATCATCAGTGTCCATCAGAGAAATGCAAATCAAAACCACAATGAGATACCATCTCACACCAGTTAGAATGGCAATCATTAAAAAGTCAGGAAAGAACAGGTGCTGGAGAGGATGTGGAGAAATAGGAACACTTTTACACTGTTGGTGGGACAGTGGACTGTTAACTAGTTCAACCATTGTGGAAGTCAGTATGGCGATTCCTCAGGGATCTAGAACTAGAAATACCATTTGACCCAGCCATCCCATTACTGGGTATATACCCAAAGGACTATAAATCATGCTGCTATAAAGACACATGCACACATATGTTTATAGCGGCACTATTCACAATAGCAAAGACTTGGAACCAACCTAAATATCCAACAATGATAGACTGGATTAAGAAAATGTGGCACATATACACCATGGAATACTATGCAGCCATAAAAAATGATGAGTTCATGTCCTTTGCAGGGACATGGATAAAACTGGAAACCATCATTCTCAGCAAACTATCACAAGGACAAAAAAACAAACACCGCATGTTCTCACTCATAGGTGGGAACCGAACAATGAGAACACATGGACACAGGAAGAGGAACATCACACACCAGGGACTGTTGTGGGGTGGGGGGAGGGGGGAGGGATAGCATTAGGAGATATACCTAATGCTAAATGACGAGTTAATGGGTGCAGCACACCAACATGGCACATATATACATATGTAACAAACCTGCACATTGTGCACATGTACCCTAAAACTTGAAGTATAAATAATAATAAAATTTTTTTAAAAAAGAAATCCTAAAATTCTATGATGCTAAGCCTGGAGGAGCTGTTAAACTGTGATTTTCAGTAAGATAATTAAGGAGGTTTATTTTTCTTTCTAAGCCAATTAGAATGTTTCTTATATCTACCATGAATTAATGTATAATGGAATCAGAAGATAGGCCAAATTTGACATCTGTCTGTGGAATAACTGAATTAAATGGTACATACATGCCAGCACCTGGAGTTCAGGTACACTCATTTTACCTAACAGCAGGCAACTGTTGTTTTCTTAATCTTTTCTGCTCAAAGTTTTATGTTTGTTTATGTTGAGCTTTTTCTGTGATGTGAATTTTCTTATTTTTCTTTATACAATCATAAAGATTTGTGATCATTACCCAATTGCTACCTAATATACACATAAATTTCCACTAAATTTCCATCTGTAAAAGTTTGTATTTGTAAAATAATTCTTTAGCATCTGGCTTTATTCTAGAACTGTATGTGGCAAGATTAGTAAAACTGAAATGAATCACACATTGGATTAACATGAAACATTTGGTGTTGCCATCAAGAAGGTTTACTGAGCTGGAAATTAATGTAAAAAAATGTTCTAAAGAGGGTTGTTTTTAAAACATTTCATGCTTTTTACGTTTCATCATTATGGCTATTGAAAGACCTTGGACTAATCCCTCTGTATTTCAGGGTAAGTAATCACAGGAAAATTAACATTATAGAAAAGCCTAAAAATTATTTTTATTACACATATTTCTTTTAATGTAAAAAATCAAAATATTCAATAATACAATCAGTCCTTACTTAACACCATTGATAGGTTCTTGAAAACTGTGACTTTAAGCCAAATGATATATAATGAAACCTATCTTACCGCAGGCTAATTGATATAAATAAGTAAGCTCCTATGCCACATTTCTAATCACAAAAACATCACCAAACCTCTAAATAAAGACTCTAAACACCTCTAATATTAAACACTGAAATAACTGTGAGATCAACATACATTTAAGAAGAACTAATAAATTCAAGATAATTATTCATCCAATTATTCCAGGTCAGGGTCATGGTGGCTGGAGCCTATCTCAGCAGCTCAAGGGGATAGGAAGGGACAAACTCTGGACAGAACACCATCCCTTCACAAGGCACACACACACACACACACACACACACACCTGCGCTCACTCAGACTGGCATCACTTACACACACCAATGCATCTAACACACACAGGCATTAGGACATGGGAGGAAACCAGAGTACTCAGAGAAAACTTATGCAGACACAAGGAGAACATGCAAAATCCACAGAGAATGTGGCCCCAGCCAGGAATCTATTTTTTTCTCATCAGTGATATAACTAAACTATGTTGAACAAAATGATGTTTTTTGAGAACTTGATGTATCTGGATTTTCAGCCAATTTTTTTATTGTATTCAAATGTCATGTAGGCTCCATTTGCAAGGAAAACAATTTGATGTTAAAATAAGAAAAAAAAAAAACTTCCTTCCTATAAAAAAAAGTTATAAGCACCACTGATTTTTAAAATACAGAAAATTATTTTGTCCTATGGTAAAAGTAGTCAAGGAATGGTCATTTGAAAATCAAATCAACTGTAAGAAGAGGGTTCATAGTTCTTCAGAAAAAGAAAATATTTCAGGAAATTTCTCTTTTACTTCAGGGGACCCATGATACAAAGCAATTGAATCCTATTTATACTTCAAAACTGACTTTACACAGGACCTTATAATTGATAGCTGAATAATTTTGAAGACACAATAATAGACTACATAAATTAAAAGAAGTCGTGTTTTTCAAAGACTACAAAACTTTATAAGGTGATTTTAAGCTTCAAATATCCATTTTCCTTTGTTGGCTTACCAAAAATACTTACTTAAAATATAATAACATAGCTACAAATTTTTAAATAATTTGATTCCTGCTTCCACAACAGTGAACGCTAACAGAACTTGTAGGAACCAGAGAGAATATAGTTAGGCTTTGAGGGAATCAAAGCCTGTAATGAACACTTGTCCCTTCAGATCTCCTCATGTAAGGGGACCAGAAGGATCCTGGCACTAAACAAATTAACAAATGCATGTGAGCAACAGAGCGAGGTGGTACCCAAAGGCCAGCAACTTACTCTGGCAGATCCAGGGAACTCCTAAGCAAAGCTAAATCCTACACTATGGTTCCAGAGTTAACAGGATTAACTTCCCTAAATTGATAGAGGAGTTTCAGCATAATTCTATCCCGAGTTTCTAAGAGTAGAAAAGTTCATCCCCAAGCTATGCTGAATATTTCAAAAGCCTAACAGAATTAATGTCTTAAATTATAACAGATATTTAATAGACAAAAAAAATCATGGAATTAATTTATATTATGAGAGATGCTAAAAATTATCCACAAAAATAATTTTTAGATATTTGGAAAATCTCTAGGCAGGGCAATGAAGCTCACAGGGAATATGTGATTTTTCCTCCCCCGCCCTCTTTCCTTTTACTTTTAGTTTCTTCTGCATTATCTTTGCTTTGCTCTCTCTCTTCCTTTCTGTTCTTCTTTTTTTCTTTCTCTCCAACTTTTACTAGCAAAAACAATCAATCATTCATTCTGGATCACTGGCACACACTGAAAGAAAACCATCTTCTTGACTCTCCTACTGTTACGGGATCTCTGGGGTGTCGATTTTTCTAACTGGAAACCTCTGTGGCCATGGTGCCTTTGCCCAAGTTCTTGTCCTGAGGAAGAATGAGATACACAGACAAGCGAAAGGTGAAGAAGAAGAGTTTGATTTAGTGTTAGAACAGCTCAGAGGAGTGGGTAGCTCCTCTCTGTAGGCAGGTCATCCTGTGGAATGTTCAGCTGTCTTCAAAGAGGAGGCCCTGGAGAGGATAGGTCCTCTCTGTAGACAGGTCTTCTGGACATTTCCGCAGGTCTCTGAAGCTCTGAGCGGAGAGGGTAGCTCCTCTCTGCCGGCAGGTCGTCTCTGCAGCTCTAAGCACAGAGGATACTCCTCTCTGCAGCTGATCGTCTCCGTGTCTCTCTGCCCTCTTAGTCCTCTGGCTGTCCTCTGCCCTGCTCTGGCTGAGTCCAGGGCCGTTGTGGACCTCAGACGGGAGAAAGTGTGTGCCAGTTGGTCCGGGGGTGACCATGGGAGGGCCTGGAAGAGGCACCAGGAATTCCCACTCTGGTCTGAGGAACTGGCAGCCTAGCTCCCAGCCTTCAGTCACTGCGTGGCCTGAAGGTGGGGCCTTACTGGAGACCCGCCCCCTTCTGCCCAGGAATTAATCACCCTGCCGCTGCCATTCATGGCCCTGGGGCTCAGCCCCAACCCTGCTCCAAGATCAGAGCCAGCATGGGAGCCGAAAGAGGCCAGGTAGCAGGAGAAGAGATTCTCCGAGCCTGCAGGGATTGTGGGGGGCGAGGGGACCTTCCCAGGCCCCCATGGGTGCAGGCTGCAGAGATGCCCAGTTCCTGAGCCTGGGAGGGCAGCCACAGCTGCACTCGCAGAGCTCCCACCCGGCCAACTCAGAAGGGGAAGGGTTCCTGCTTGTCCCCAGCTCCTTCTTGCTGAGTGGAGTGGGAGGACCAGGTCGGCAACCAGGGGTTGGGCGGTTGCAGCTACACCCAGGAGGGGAGATCCTGCCTGCTCCCGGTCCCCCGCAAGAGCACAGGGAGGCTCAGATCCACAGCGCAGTCTGGGCAGCTGTAGCCCCACCCAGGGCACCTCTCTGCTGCAGCCGGAGTGATGACAACAGCCACTGCCATCACTAGAACCTGTAAAAGTAGCCGATTGCTCCGTTTTTCTGAGCCCACCGTGATACATACCAGACTCAACACAAATAACATTGCTTTCACTTGCAAATTATTATTTTTCTCAGAAATTTGGTCATAAGAAACTTGGAAATATTTCATAAAGCTCATATGTCTACTGACTTGCTCCATCTTGTAGACAGTCTGGTAGCTTGACACCATTTATTCAGACTTTTGAAGAATGTATGCCTAGGTTTATAAAAGGAACTAGATTAACCCAATAGGCTAATAGGAAAGAACAATACCAGCAGAAAAATAGATCAGTGCTCCACAATTATCATATCCTCTTATAAGTCCTAGTTTCTGGTCCCATCAATTGTTTGTTTTTTGATATTACCATATCCTATTATGTGCCCACATCCTACCAAAATACATCAGTCATGACATGATGCAATGGTTTCTCAAACAACTATATGGTATTTATCAGTTGGTGAAGCTCCATTCTAAATCTAAGAAATGATTAGTGATAACTGTAGCAACATGCAGCTCTTGCAATGAGAGTACAGCTCAACTTCTTCAGATTCATCCTCTCAAATAGGTTATGTCTGCTCAGAAAATAGCACAGTCCTTTTCTCCTGGGCCTGAAGAGGATATCCTTCCAACTTCTCTTCTATGTGAATGACCATCCCTTGAAAAGAGTCCGAATATTTTCACCACCTGTTGAATATGTATTCAAAACACACACACTAAAAAAATGATACAATGAAAGTCACTGGTCTTATTTTGGGCAACTCTGAGTCTTTTGTCATATTCATTGTGCATCAGATTACTCAGTCTCATTAAATGAGGCTACCTGTGTGATTTTAGGCAGTGAGAGATAGATATTTTTTACAAGCTGGTTGTCTGCCTAAATTCTGTTGCTGATGTTTTTCTGGGCTACTCCTTGACTGAGTTTTTTACCTTAACAACACAACTGGAATGTGCCACACTACAGTTTTATTTTTAAGTAAGGTCCCATTGGTCAAATTCAATTTATGTGACTTTAGCAGATACTTCTAATAGGCCAATACAAGCCAGTAATTGTTATAAATTAGAAAGCTATTCCACACAGTTCTAATTTCAGAGAGCAAAATTATCCTCACTAATCTTGAGTACTTTGTATTTTTCCATCATATTAACAGTGCCCTTGGCTCTCCCATATATTCTCATTTTGGCCACTAATGTTTTGTCACTTTGCTGCTCACAAAGCACATTTGTCTTGTTCTTTTCTTCTTACAAAATGCCTATGTCTACTCACAGCAATAAATGTGAGAATGCAAAGCATTGCAAAACAGCACACCATATTTACTAGTAAGAATTTATGGAAAAGTTTAAATCTATGATTTCTCAAACCTTCCAGCTCTAATATGTCATCCAGCATTTAAACACAGGTCTGTGCACATCTTTCTCCTCTAGAATCACAGTGATAAAAGATAAATTGTCTCCTGTCTTCTTTCACAGCCTTAACAGTAATTATAGAAGTTCATGCTTTTACATTTATAGTCCTAGTATATATAGATCAAGGCCATGGATGTAGGGGTGCCTAAGCAAGTACAGAGAAATTTTGAGAAAAGCACTTCAGGGGTTTGTATACATAAAGAATGAAGGAACCTCATGGGGGAAAATATCCCATCCTCAAACAACAAAAGCTGAAACACATGTTTGATGAGGTGCAGTAGACTAGTGCAAAAACAAAAACAAACAAACAAATAAAAGATTGATTACTTTTTTTCTTAAGTTTTTAATTAGTATGGGTATATAACAGTTGCATATACTTATGGGGTACATGTGATATTTTGATACAGACATACAATGTATAGTGAACAAATCAGGGTAATCATGATATCCATCACCTCAAGCATTTATCATTTCTTTGTGTTAGGAACATTTGAACTACACTACTACTTTAATTAGCATCTTCCAAGAAACAAACACAAAGATGGGATTAAACACTGACAGTTTTGTTAGGGAAAATACCTGTGTGAAAAAGAAGTAAGGAGGCAGCCAGAGAAGACTTGGAGAGTCAGCAGACCATCATGATTTGGAGTGAAGAAGAAACAGGGAGAAAGTTGGCTGGATGCGTCTTAGACCACCACATGGTCGAAGAAAGCTTCAGTAAAGCCTTCAGGAAATTGGCCAATAACAGTCCTGTGTTTCCCTGAAATGAGTCAGCTTTCTTCCCTCAGTCATTAACAGGGATTGTCCTGGAAGAAGCATGGCTTCTGTGCAAACACACTCTTGGATTTCAGGGTGCAGCAGATGGGGACTTAATTACACTCCTTAATTGAAGGTCTGAAAGGCACATGCCCCTCGTCACCACACCTATGTATTTGTCACTATAATCATTCATTTGCCCAGCATCCCTTAAGTCCTCCTTGAGGGGCTTCAATAAAAGAACAAGTAAAAACTAAATATGTATCTTCACAATAAAAATATCTTCACGACGTCTAGAGTCAAGGGCATTAACATTACTCGTACCATAGACTTTGGTCTCTAAACTCAAGCAGCTTACTTGGGAGGGGAGTGGTTTGAGAAGCAAGGTAGCTGCCATTAAATAAATAATTGCCTATAAATCCGATTATAATTTTGGTAAGATCTACAAATAGAAGCGCAGGGTTCTTAAAGCCTATAACATAATACCTTGCCATAAGATTTATTCAGGTGCTCAATAAATACTTCCAGTATACCTACTTTGGTTCAGACACTGCACTGCTAGAGTCCTCAAAGAAAGATGCCTGACATGGAGATAACACCACCCTCTTTTCATCAGTCCGTTGCAGTCTCAGTGATGATACCAGTCGGTGGAAGCAGCCACAGTAACAGTGTCCTTTGCAGTGAGAATATGTGGGTCCAGTGCCTTCATTTCAG
Source organism: Pan troglodytes (assembly GCF_028858775.2). NCBI lineage: Eukaryota > Metazoa > Chordata > Mammalia > Primates > Hominidae > Pan > Pan troglodytes. Next base: position 46,686,299 of record NC_072414.2, read on the forward strand.
AAACCAGCTGTCTGGATACTGGACACAAAAAATCTTCATTGGTAGAAGCAAACGCAACTACTTCATACTTTGCTAGAACTATATTTTATTTAACTTATGGATCAGCACCTCATTTCTGTGTCATATATCACATGCCCGGCATCGTGCCACCTAATGAGGAAAAGAAGTGCCCCCACATGAAGTAGAATAGAGTGGTACCCTCACTGTGTATGCTTTCAATCTTTTAGGGGCCTAAGCATCACAGAAGTGTAGCTACCATTAAAACTAAGAAACAAGCAGATAATAAAAATAGCTATTGTTAGGAAATAGCCATGATGTTTCACATTCTAAAGGCTACCAGAATTTTTTAGAATTATCAAACTCATGCTGGGTAGGTGGACATAAATAGGAAAAACATGGCTTTGTGTTAGCTATTTTTAAAGTTATTCTTGTATAAAAAAGGACACAGAATATTTCATTTAACATATGGATCAACCCCATGTCTCCGTGTTGGATATCACATTTCCAGCATTGTGTCACCTAAAGGAGGAGGAGAAGCTCCCCCACACAAAGTATGTTGGAGTGATACCCTAGCTGTGCTGGTTTTCATTATATTGCAACATATTTCATTCTATGTAAGGCTGATTAAATGTTCAGTTTGTTGTCTATTTTTTTTGACCAAACTAAGAGGAGTAAGAGTGTACAAGCTCTTTGTCAGCTTTGAAGTTAAAACAAAAGTGATAATCTAATCACATCTGACAAGAAGTAGGCTTCAAAAACCTGGATATATCAAGATTATTTGAAATATAGATCTACATCTACTATTTTTAAGAGTGACCTTTGCCCTAAGTATTCACTGTGCCTTGAGATATTACCCAACGATTGTATGAAGTCATCAAGATTAACATTAAAACATTAATTATCCAGAACCTGAACACAAATCTCTACAGTATCACAGCAAGTCATGTGATTCTCAATCCAGGGTACAACAACATTTCACTAAGTGCTATACAAAGATAAGAAGCCTCTTTAGAGATTTCTTATTTCAGAGTGCAAGCCAAATGAGGGGGCTTGGCTTTGCCAGCAGTGCTTATTCCACCTGAAGTTGTAAAAGTAGCTAAACAGCTGAAACAACACACTGAATACAATATAGTGATCAAAATGCATTTCTTTAGCAAACAATGCTTTCAGAGGGTGCATAGATATACTGCTAAAATTTTGAAGAAACAAGCATTAGAGTGAATGACGTTAAGTATGGAAGGTTTTTTAATATAGTTGGATGAAAACATATTTCTAATATCCTATTTTAAAACATTTGCTACATTCTGTTTGTTTGTTTGTTGGTTGGTTGGTTGGTTGGTTTTTGAGACGGAATTTCGCTCTTGTTGCCCAGGCTGGAGTGCAATGGCACGATCTCAGCTCACTGCAACCTCCACCTCTCGGGTTCAAGCGATTCTCCTGCCTCAGCCTCCTGAGCAGCTGAGATTACAGTGGGATTACAGGCATGCACCACCACACTCAGCTAATTTTGTATTTTTTTTTTTTTAGTTGAAATGTAGTTTCTCCATATTGGTCAGGCTGTTCCCAAACTCCCGACCTCAAGTGATCCACCACCTCAGCCTCCCAAAGTGCTGGGATTACGAGCATGAGCCACCACGCCCAGCCTACATTCCGTTGTAATAATACATTAAGAACTGTTTAGTGAAACACCAAATGAAAGAGTACACACACACATACATTCTCAAAAGTAAATATATTCTTTAACTTAAAAAATACAAGTATTTATTTTTTTAAAACCTGCAAGTGTAACTACTGATGGAGTTATACTTTAACCGGAATCTTTAAGTGACAGGCATCATTTAAATTCATTCAGTTATTCATCGATTCATTTACTCCAAGGTAATATTATATTCTTTGACTGCATATCAAACAATTGCAGCAAAAGCTTACAGCCATAGTTCTACCCTCCTAATTAGATCTGTAGAATAAATCTTTAGACGCCTAAGTAAGGCCAGAACCTTGGAGATTTAAGTTCAGCCCCAATCAGTTCCCCACAGGGGAAATCCAATTCCCAGTAACATCAGGATTAGCACATAGGGCTTGGTACCGGGCTGTCTTTATGTGAATATTTCACTAAAAGCATAAATATATTTTCTCAAGAGGTAGTCTACACATGCATTCTCCTTGACTGAATCTTGCATTCTCTAAACTTAAGTAGATTAAACACAGATAAACACAGATTCCCATTTTATGGGTTTGGTTTTACTATAAGTTATATCATAGCTTTCAAGACTTAAAAGTGTGCCTAAATAAAGTAAAAATGTAAGTAATTATTATTTGTTTGGCAAGTAAAATATTTCAGAATGAGGTTCTAGGTGGTGAAGATATTAAGAAATCACTGGTGCCCAACACTGTTGGACTATATTCATTTTAAACACATTTTGGTTCTGTCCCCTAATCCTGCTATGCTAACAGGGATATACTGTTTTTCTAGAGTTCCTCTTCAGGAATTCAGGTCATATTTCAGATCCTCCAGACCTCAGATGTGGTTCAAAAGATCAAGAGGCACTTCCTTAATTCAATAAATATTCATTTAGGATCTACTATATGCCAGTATTCTATGGAAGCTTAATTTTGTAATATGGTTTTGGGCATGTGTACATATGTACAAAGACATATATATGAAGATATTACCCATAGCATTGTTAATAATGAGAAATAAGTGGAAATGATTCAAGTATTTATCAATAGAAGATGATGTAATGATTCACCTGAACAACAGAACTTTAAGATCATCAAAAAGAGTTACATCGTTACGTATTAATATGCAAATATGCCGAAGGAATAAGACCAAAAGTTGTAAAATATATTTAATTTAAATTTTAAAAAAGGCTACAGTAAGAAATGCACCAAATGTTAAAAGGTATCATGATTTAATTAACTGTGTAAAAATGAGAATTTCAAAATACTGTGTAGAATACTTAAAATACCTAATGAGACAGGAAGAAATCATTAAAGTCTTATACATGTGAAATTTTGCTCCTGGCAAAGCACTTAAAAGAGCTGCAGAATTTTCATATTAGTTATAAATTATTATACAGAGAAATCAAATGGTTCATGATTTTTATGATAAATGCTCCCAAGTGATTTTAAAATGTATATACATATTTAATTTATCCTTTCAAGATAAAGGTCATATTTTTAACAGTGAGTGAGACAAGTGGTTTCTTAAAAAATAAAGTTATACTTCAGCAAGAATAGTTTGGAAATTGATATTTGGAAACTTTCCTAGAGTCATGTCATTTTGATTCCAAGAACAATTTAAGTATATTACCTATTTAAAATTTTGTCACATATGATCACTTCAGAAATTTGGAAGGAGAGTACCCTAACATTATTTCGATAGCTTTCACAGTTTCAGTGGGTTCTGTGCCAACTTGTTAAAAACTACAACAAGGCAGCACTTTCTGATTACTTTGCAAGAACAAGTGACTGATTGATACAGTAGAAGATGGAAATTTACTATATAAGTTGAGAAAAAATTTGCATAGTTGGTGCTTAAAATTGAAATATGGAAGTACACAGTCAAAATATTTTACCTATCAGAGTGTGCAATGAGAATCTTGAACTTTGTTCATCTATAGAAATAAATGGGGTATTATTTCTTCTTAACTTGTCTTTCCTCAGGAATGATCACTAGAGTCACTGCTGTCACAGTTTGCCTTCCTACTTTGTCCTTCTATTTCATTAAATGTTATTAGCATTTATATAAGTATTAGTATCACTGCCTCTATAGTACTAATTCCCTCTGTACCTCATTTTCACCAAAGGAATGATTTCAACTGTACCTACAACTAGAGATCTTATGATAATCAAATAATAATATGGATATGAAATTACAGTATACATGATAATGTCTGAAACTAATTTGAGATATTAACAAATTGCCTTTGTCTATTTATCTTAAACTGCATTCGCTGTGTCTCTCAATACTGTGAGGCTCCCAAAGATTTCATATCTATTATTTTTATCCCCCTGAAACACTGATAAATAACCACTTACTCCCAGGAACTAGGCTCTTATTCATTTTCCCATGATCAAAGAAGTTAGCACAGAAAGTATGTAAAGATGGTAAAAGGCTTGGGGTCCTCAGATTGTCAGGTAATCCATATTCCTCATAGCCTGACTAAGCACAAGAAAAGGAGCATCCACCCCAATATATATTTGATGTTCTGATGTTGATTTCTCCAGTCATCCCTTCACACTCTTCACCAATATAATGCAAATAGCTGCTGTGTCTCCAACAGGAATTAAGAAGAACATGTTACACTCAGAGTATGAATCTGAATCTTTTTCTTTTGGGATGAACAAATCTAACAAACATAAAAAGTATAAATTCCAAAATCACGATGGCACAGTGTAAAACACCTTGACTTATCATAAGATTCTGCACATCTATTACCGCTGGATGACTGCATAACTATTAATCAACTAACCATACAGTGATGCCCAGAACTTGATAACTACTCCAAAATACTATGTATTAGAATTATTATTGTAATTGTAACAAAAACCTCTAATCCTCAGTTTCACCATATTAATAAAATACGTGTGTGTCGGGGGAATAATGTCTGTGGCGCAACTTATCAGACCTTCTATGAGAATCAAATAAAATATACCTATGAAACTTCTATGAGAATCAAATATAATATACCTAAGTTATACCTATGAAAAGCCCTTGAATACGATACAGTTCAGTATAAATATGTTAATAGCTTACATAGGACAACACGTCCCTGATGGTTTTTGTATCCTAATGTAAACAGAATGGTAGCAATTATAACTTGGTTACAAGGAACTTTACACGTTACTGCACTTACAAATCTATTAACAACAAAGAGTCCCAAGATGAGATAATACGGAGTCATTAAGGGAGTCATTAATCCCAAATCCATTTTTGGAGAACTAAAGCCCATGAGCTGATGACAGATGCTTAAAGAGACGCCAGTTGTCTTATCTTAATGCAGTGAGTATCTCCCTCCACCACACAAACTTCCAGGAAGTTTTCCCAGCTAGTCATTTGCAGATTTGTAACCACCCATTAAGACAGTATGTAAGTGTGCATAATTTTGAAAACACTTTTGCTGAATTCTCTCTTTATAATTACGATAGATGAAACTTCTTCTTTTGGCTCGTTTATTAAGATAGGATTCATGAGGCTTGTGATAGGGTGACCATTTAGGTAGAAAATGCTGTAAAATATGCAGCATTAGCAATAACAAATTCCCATAAATACTGAAGCCATGGGAAAACTTTGAATGAGGAATATAAGCATGTTTATATGCCATATAGTAATGTAACATGATAATGTATATATTTTGTTCATTTTGAAATGTAAAATATATTCATTTTTTGCTCATATTTGCTCATTTTGATCTTTAAACTGAATGGATCAAATAAAATTATATCTATTATCACTTCTTTCCATATGCATCTGTGAACAAAATTGAACAAATAGTTCACATGCAGTTATAGATTTATAAACTGAATACATTTTAAAATGAATATGTTAATTTTCAGGTACTGTGTGATGGTTTTCAATAAATTGAGATGGTACCAAAAAAAAAAAATCCTGCTGTAGTTCTATACCCAAAGAAAAAAATACTATTACCAGTTTCTATATAACCTCTTAGAAACAGTATTTTACTTTTTTATTCTAAATGGAACTATTAATAGAAGAGCATTGAGAACTATGTCCATAGAGCTTTCAAAATTTTTGAAGAACAAGTAGAAATTCAAACACAAAAGAAATATTTAGTGACAACTAAAACAAGCCTGAAGTGTTCAAAAGAAAAATAAGCAGGCTAGTTTATGACAATAACATTGATGTGTTTTACCACACAAGTGCAGGAATGTAGCTGGCCCTCAAAGATAGTGAAGTCGGTCAGCACCTGGAAACAGTAAGAACTTGTGACCTTCACCTTCTGTCTCTTATCTCTGCATATCTGCTTTCTTTCTTTTATACACAAGCTTTCTCTCTCCTAGGTTCATTTACATGGTGTATGGTGGCTCCATAACAACTAAGAAATTTTCACATAAGAAATATCCTCTATTTAAGAAATAAAATCTGAAACTGAGTCTCACGTTTTAGTTCTAGTAATAATTTCACATTAATGGAGAAGCAGTTTGTATTAGTCAGGGTCCCAACACAAAACAGAAGCTGTTACTTTCAGCAGAAATTAATTAAGGGAGTATTTACAGCGATTGAGGCAAAAATTAAGGAACCAATAAAGGATATAGAGACCCAGGATCTACCAACAGAAAGAGGACTTTATTACCCTAGACTCGAAGGAGCAAAGAGAGGGAGCCAGGAGAGGGAGCCTTGGGAGAAGCAGTCTTCCAGCAAAGGTTACAGCTAAAAATAAATACGACCATTGAAACAACCAGAGTGACAAGGCAGAAAGACAACGAGGGAAGAAACATCTAGACCTGTTTCCCGTACTCCAAACCCATCTGCAAGCCAGAGGGTAAAAAAATTCCAGTTAGGGGGTCTGTAGGGGCCAGCCCCATAGGCACAGGGCGGGGCCCAGAAGAATGCAGAAGAAAGATGGAGAAGGATGGAGAAGAAGATGAATAAGATGGGAAATGGGGGTAGGCAGATAGGCAGAAGAGAGGGGATAGAGGAAGACAGTAACAAATAAATAAAAATTTAAAAATCCCAGCATACGCTCTAAGAACAAACATATGCTCTAAATAGTCTACCTAACTTGAAATTCTTTCTTCCCCATTCAATCAGTCATGACCAAAATGTTAGATCACTAAAGGGTGACTAGAGGTTATCCCTATAACAACCTGTATTTGTTCTTTCTAGCAGTCATTCCATTTGGTTTATACAATTATTGGTTCACCTATAATATTCACATATGCTATTTTTGGTTTCCTTAAGTTTCTTGAAAAGCTACTTGACTGCTGCCTTACATTATATGCAGTTTTTGGGTAGTCTGATGCCAGTTTAATTTTCATGCCTTTGTAGGTGTTACTCATCTTTTTACCTGGAGATTCTGATTACATTATTTTTATGCTTATTTTTACTGTTTTGGAGTTGATTTTTGGAGTTTATTTTTCTAGATCAATTTTCCAAAGTACCAGATGGCCACTTTCAATTGGAGATTTAAGTTATTTTATTTCTGGTAAGTTTTTTTTTGGATTATAGTTTTAAATATTGTTTTTCCATTGTTTGGTTTTTCCATCATCAGGGAAACCAGTTATACATATGTTAAACCTCCTTTGTTTTCTAATTCAACTACTTTGTTCTCTGACTCTTTATTTTTATGTCTCATTTTTATTCCCTTTGATTTTTTTTTAACTTTCCTTTGGGCACTCATAATTTACCCTTCATTTCTTAAATATTTTTGTCTTTTTACTGTACTAGTTTCCTGAGTTCAATCAACTCTCATTATCTTTCTTCCTATTGGGGTCAATGTCCTGCCTCAATGTTTGTATTTTTAATTCAAGGTATCTATATGTATATACTCAAAAGTTCTTTTAAGAATATTTAATATGTGGAGTATTATGTTACAGTTTTCTCCCCCTTTAAGGTAGGTCTTTCAAGGGAGATTTTTAATCAGCAGTGAAGCTTTTATTAGCATTTTCTAATTTTTTTTTACAATAGTCTGCTTTTTGCTGCTCTTTTTTTTTTTTTTTTTTTGGACATGGCTCAATTACAAGAGTATTCTCTTTTGTTAGTTCTTGTCTCTTTGTGCAGTCTCTTTTACAGATACTGCTGTTAGGTTGGGGAAGGAAAGGAACTGGAAAGTCTTACTTCAGTTTTTGTTTCTGTAGTATTCTTAACTTTCTACTCATATTGCTTTCATTTGCATCACTGCTTTTATTTTTGCAAGAAATACTTCCCCCTCCCCCTCCATATGTCCGATTTCCTTCCAGAATGCCACCCTAAAGTTGATACTTCCTGTCCTACACACTTGCAAGTCCCTTTTAGGTAGCCAGAACGAGTGACCTATGTTCTGTGTTTTGACTTTTATTGTTGCACTTTTTCTTTCTTGGGGTGACTGTGTCTTTTTTTCCTAAGTTCTCTGCTCCCCTCTACTCTTTTGTAGACATCTTTAAGCCTCCCCTCCCTCTTTACTTTTATCACAGGCTTGCAGTGGCAAGTGCATAATGAAAAATTTGTTGACATATCTTTCCCCCTTCTTACAGGTAATTAGAAAGATGTGGTGTTCTCTGTTTTCTGGTAATGCAAGAAGTATGGGTCATGAATAGTTTAATGTGATCTTTTTATTTTATGTTACTTTAGAATAAAGTCTAGGAGATAATGGAATCAGACAGGTATCGCTATTCTCCAAAGCCCTACAATCATTTTTATTTGAAAAAAATTAACAATAAATGCATGCATATGATGAAATAAAATCAAGCAGTGCAAATAAGTATATAATGAAAATATGTTTCTCTCCCACTCCAGAACCATAATCTCCAAGAATTCCTTCTCAAAGATCCTGGTACACATTTTATGGAAGAATCTTCCATAGATACTGAGTACAGATGCGATATATTTCCATGTATTTGTGTTTATATATAAGAATTCTTTATTTCACACATAAAGTATTAAATACACACCATTTTATAACCATTTAAAATGTAAGCATAAAATATACACAAAGAGATAGTTCTCTTGTTAGCATTATAGGTCCCATAAACCAATAGAAAATATTTGAAATTATTTAAAATTATTTTCCCTTTTGCCTTTAATGAAATTAATAATTATATTTAAATCTATCTTCTTACTATATATTTTTATTTTTGGCCTGTCTATTCTATATTCCTGTATCACTCCTTTTGGGTTGAACAAATTTTATTATACCATTTCTTTCATTAGCTTGTTACTTCTCAATTCTTTTTACTATAGTTTTACTGGTTAAAAGATAAAGAACTATATTTACTCTTTCCTAAACAATGCAAAGCTCTCAGTATACTTGAACTCTATTCCTTTCTGTTTGCCATTATTCTCATGTATTTTTAAATATCTAAAATAATATTTGTATTATTTTAAGTCAATTTTCAGTTAGATTAACCCATGGGTTTACTTTTCTCATTTCTCTTTATTATTTCTTGCAATTTGGAGCTGTAATCTATTATCAGTTTTCTTTTCCCTGAACAACACAAATTAGCATATACTTTAGTGTGGCTCTACTAATAATTTCTCTCACTTATTGTATAAAATTAGATTTACTTTCTTTTCATTTTTGGAAGATATTGTAATTGAGTATTAAATTCCATAGAATAGTAGGTTGGCAGTTATTTCCGTTCAATAATTTCAAGATATTTCATTTTATGACCATTTCCGTCTCTTCCAAGGTCCACTGTCATTCTTACTTCTGCTCCTTTGGAGTTATTTTTGTCTCTCTAGCCACATTAACGATTTTTCTTTTTTAGCATTCTTACTATGATGCATCAAAACTAAATTTTCTTTTGACATAATGTGCTTCAGGCATAACTGTGATCTCAAGTCTTTCCTCTGTTTTCCCAAAATCTTAGTAATCTTTTCTTCACGTATTGCTTTTGTTTGATTCTCTTCTTGATTCTTTAATTCCACATGTTAAAACTTTTAACTATATGTTTGTGTTCTTTTCTGCATTTTGCATTGCTGGACTAAAACATTCATGGGTTTTTTTCTTCTTTTATTTTCTATTTCACCAATTCCCTCTTCAGGTGTGCCTAGTCTGCAGCTGAGTGCATTCACTGAATTGCTAGTTTCAGTTTAATTTTTGTCCTTCACTTAACCTATCTTCACCATGGTTTGTTTTTTCACCTGATCTTTTCTGGTGAAATCAGTGACTTCTAGACCCCACCAGGACCATATTTATCAAATGACCAATATGTCTAATCAATCTCTAATCTTCACTTCCTAGAGCAAATATCTACACTACTTTATATTGAAATTTCGTAATTCTTAACATTTATTCTGCATGCTGCAGAAAACAACAGACTATGAATCTACTCTTCAGAAGATATGTTGGAAGTATTATTAGAAATGTCATTTAGAATTGTGTTTCACTCCAATACAGGAAGAATAAGAACCTGCTATGAATATGCAACCTTGCTCTTTTTTAAATTCATTGTTTTTAATTTTTGTGGGTACATAATAGGTATACATATTTATAGATTACATGAGATCCTGTGATACAGGTAGCAATTTGTGATCATATCAGGATAAATGGGGATATCATCACCCCAAGCATTTATCCCTTATGTTATGGACAATCCAATTATACTCTTTTAGTTACTATAAAAGTACAACAAAATTATTTTGACTATAGCCACCCTGTTATGCTATCAAATACTAGGTCTTATTCATTCTTTCTAACTATTTATTTTGCACCCATTAACCATTCCCACTTCCCTCCAACTCGCCCTATTTTCCTTCCCAGCCTCTAGTAACCATCCTTCTACCCTCTATTGCCATGAGTTCAATGGCTTTAATTTTTAGTTCCTATAAGTGAGAACATGTGAAGTTTGTCTTTCTGTGCCTGGCTTATTTCACTTAACGTAATGACGTCCAGTTCCAACCATATTGATGCAAATGACAGGATCTTGTTCTTTTTATGGCTGAATAGTATTCTAATGTGTATATGTACCACATTTTATCTATTCATCTGTTGATGGACACATAAGTTACTCCCAAATCTTGGCTATTGTGAACAGTGATGCAATAAACATGGGAGTGCAGATATCTCTTCAGTATACCAATTTCCTTTCTTTTGGGTATATATTCAGCAGTAGGATTGCTGGATCACATGGTAGCTCTATCTTTAATTTTTTTAGGAAACTCCAAACTGTTCTCTACAGTGGCTGTACTAATTCACACTCCCAACAACACCGTACTAGCTTTCCCTTTTATGTACATCCTCATCAGCATTTGTTATTGTCTGACTTCTGGATAAAAACCATTTTAACTGAGGTCAGATAACTCATCGTGGTTTTGGTTTGCTTTTCTCTGATGATCAATGATGCTTAGCACCTTTTCATGTATCTGTGGTCAGACCGGTTCTCTGCTCTCGAACCCTGTTTTCTGTTATTTAAGATGTTTATCAAGACAATACGTGCACTGCTGAACATAGACCCTTATCAGTAGTTCTGCTTTTGCCCTTTGCATATGATCTTTGTTAGACCCTTACTAGTAGTTCTGCTTTCTGCCTTTTGAAGCATGTGATCTTTGTACCTACTCCCTGTTCTTACACACCCTCCCCTTTTGAAACCCTTAATAGAAACTTGCTGGTCTGAAACTCAGGTGGGCATCACGGTCCTACGGATATGTGATGTCACCCCGGACGGCCCAGCTGTAAAATTCCTCTCTTTGTACTGTCTCTCTTTATTTCTCAGCTGGCCAACACTTATGGAAACTATAAAGAACCTACGTTGAAATATTGGGGGTGGGTTCCCCCAATATTTATTAAGATTATTAGATTTGTTCCTATACATTTGAACTCCTTCTACATTCGGGTTATCAATATCTTTTCAGATGCATAGTTTGAAAAATTTGTATCCCATTCTGTGGGTTGTCTTCACTTTGTTTCTTTTCTGTGCAGAAGCTTTTTTACTTGATGTTATACCGTTTGTCCATTTTTAAGTTTGTCTGCTTGTGCTTGTGGGGTATTAGTTAGGAAATCTTTGCCCAATTCAATGTCCTGGAGAGTTCCTGAAAAGTTTCTTTTAAGTAGTTTCAGTAGTTTGAGATCTTAGATTTAAGTCCTTAATCCACTTTGATTTGATTTTTGTATACAGTAAGAGATAGAGGTCCAGTTTTATTCTTCTGCATGTGGATATCCAGCTTTCCCAGAACCATTTATTGAAGAGACTGTCCTTTCCCCCAATGTACGTTCTTGGCACCTTTGTCAAAATGAGTTCACTGAGATGTACAGATTTATCTCTGGGTTCTCTATTCTGTTCCACTGATCTATATGTCTGTTGCTATGCCAGTACCATGCCGTTTTGGTAACTGTAGTTATGTAGTGTAATTTAAAGTCAGGTAATGTGATTCCTTCAGTTTTGTTCTTTTGGTTTAGGATACCTTTCGATATTTGGGGTCTTTTGTGGTTGCAAGTAAATTTTAGAATTATTTTTTCTATTTCTGTGAAGAACATCATTGGTATTTTGATAGAGATTGCATGGAATCTGTATATTGCTTTGGGTGGCATGAACACTTCAACAATATTGATTCTTTCAATGCATGATCATGGAGTGTCTTTCCATATTTTTGTGTCTTCTTCAATTTTTTACATCAATGTTTTATAGTTTCTATTGTAGAGATCTTTCACTTCTTCGGTTAATTCTTAGATATTTTATTTTATCTGTAGCTATTATAAATGGGATTAGTTTCTTGACTTGTTTTTCAGATTATTCACTGTGGCATATAGAACTATTACTGGTTTTTGTATGTTAATTTTGTGTACTGCCGCTTTACTGAATGTCAGCTCTAATAGCTTTCTGGTGGAGTAGTTGGGTTTTTCCAAATATAGGATCATATCATCTGCAAACAAGGATAATTTGACTTCTTCCTTTTCAATTTGGATGCCCTTTATTTCTTTCTCTTGTCTGATTGCTGTAGCTAGGACTTCCAGTACTATGTTGAGTAACAGTGGTAAAAGTGGGCATCCTTGTCATGTTTCCCCTCTTAGAGGAAAGGCTTTGTTTTTCCACATTAACGATGATACTACCTGTGAGTCTGTCATCTATGGCATTTATTATGTTGAGGTATGCTCCTTCCATACCCTTTTTAACAGTTTTTTTAATCATGAAGGGACATTGAATTTTATGAAATACTTTTTCAGCATCATTTGATATAGTAACTTATGTCTATAAACATCCCTCTTCTTACTACTTTCACCGTATCCCATAGGTTTTGGTATGTTGTGTTTCTATTAACCTTTATTTGAAGAAATGTTTCAATTTCCTTCTTAATTTCTTCATTGACCCACTGGTCATTCAGGAGCATATTGCTTAATTTCATTGTGTTTGTAAAGTTTCCAAAATTCCTCTTGCTATTGATTTCTAGTTTTATTTCATTGTGGTCAGAGAAGATGCTTGATATTTCATTTTTTGAAAGTTTAAGACTTGTTTTGTGACCTAACATTAAGAATGATGCAGCATGTGCTACAGAGGAAAAAATGTGTATTTGGCAGCTGTTGGCTAAAATGTTCTATAAATATTTATTAGATCCATTTGTTCTATAGTACAGATTAACTCTGATGTTTCTTTGGTGATTCTATCTGGAAGATCTGTCCAGTGCTGAAAGTGGGGTGAAGTCTCCAGCTATTAATGTATTGGGATCTCTCTCTTTACTTCTAATAGTTCCTATATATATCTTAGTGCTCTAGGGTTAGGTGCATATATATTTACAAATTGTTATATTATCTCACTGAATTAGCCCCTTTATCATTAAATAGTAACCTTGTTTGACTCTTTTTGCAGTTTTTGTCTTGAAGTCTATTTTGTCTGATGTAAATATACCCACTCCTGCCTTTTTTTAGTTTCCATTGGCATGGAATATCTTTTTCCATCTCTTTTCAGTTTATGTGTATCTTTCCAGGTGAAGTGTGTTTCTTGTAGGCAAAAGATCATTGGGTCTAGTTTTTTAATTCATTCAACCACTCTCTCTTTTGATTGGTAAGTTTAGTCTATTTATATGCAATGTTACTACTGATAAATAAGGACTTACTCCTGCCATTTTTTAAATTGTTTTGTGGTTGTTTTGTGGTCTTCTCTTCTTTCTTTCCTTTTTTCCTATCTTTTAGTGAAGGTGATTTTCTCTAATTATGTGATTTCATTTATTGCTTTTTATTTTTTGTGTATCTATTGTAGTTTTTTATTTGAGGTTACCATGAGGCTTACAAAAACCATTTCATAACCTATTACCTCTTATTTTAAGCTGAAAGAAACTCAACACTGGTTGCATAAACAAAGAAACAAAAAGAAAACGAAAAAAAACTCTATACCATAACTTTGTCACCCTACATTTTAATTTGTTGTTTCTATTTATATCTCATTGTACTGTCTATGTCCTGAAAAGCTGTTGTAGTTAGTATCTTTGATTGGTTTATCTTTTAGTCTTTCATTTAAAATAAGAGTAGTTTACACACAATAGTTACAGAGTTATAAGATTCTGTGGTTTTCTATGTTCTTACTAACACCAGTGAGTTCTGTACCTTCAAATGATTTCTTATTGCTCATTTACATCCTTGTCTTTCTGATTGAAGTACTCCCTTTAGCATTTCTTATAGAACAGGTCTGGTGCTGATAAAATCCCTCAGATGTCTAGGAAAGTATTTACTCTTCATGTTTGAAGGATATTTTTGCTCAAAACACTGTTCAAGGTTAAACGTTTTTTCTTTCAACACTTTATATATATCATGCCACTCTCTCCTGGCCTACCAGGTTTCCACTAAACAGTATGCTGCTAGTTGTTCTTTCTCTCTTTCTGGTTTTAGGATCCTTTCTTTATCCTTGACCTTTGGAAGTTTGATTATTAAATACCTTGAAGCTTTCTTCTTTAGTTAAATATGCTTGGTATTCTATAACCTTCTTGTACTTAGATATGAATATCTTTTTCTAGAAAGTTCTCTGTTATTTGCACTTTTAATAAACTTTCTACCCCCCTCTCTCCCTCTACCCTCTTTTTAAGTTCAATAACTCTTATTTTGCCCTACTGAGTCTATTTTCTAGATCTCATAGGTGTGTTGCATTGTTTTTCAGTCTTTTTTCTTTTGTCTCCTCTGTGTATTATCAAATAATCTGTTACGGTCACTAATTATTTCTTTTGCTGGATTATTTCTGCTACTAAAAGACTCTGATGCATTCTTCAGTATATCAATTGCATTTTTCAACTCCGGAATTTCTGCTTGATTCTTTTTAAATATTTCAACCTCTTTGTTAAATGTATCTGATAGAATTCCAATTTCCTTCTCTGTGTTATCTTAAATTTATTTGAGTTTCCTCAAAACAGCTATTTTGAATTATCTGTCTGAAAGGTTACATACCGCTGCTTTTCCAGAATTGGTCCCTGGTGACTTATATAGTTCATTTTGTGAGGTTATGTTTTCTTGGATGGTCTTGATGCTTGTGGATTTTTGTCTGCGTCTGGGTATTAAAGAGTTATATATTTATTGTAGTCTTCTCAGTCTAGGCTTGTTTGTATTCATCCTTCTTGGGAAGGCTTTCCAGATACTCAAGAGGACTTGAATGTTGTATTCTAAGCAGTATCTGCGCTAGGGGTCACCTCAAGTCCAGTAATGCTGTGGTTCCTACAGACTCTTAGGGGTATCCCCTTGAAGGTCTTGGATAAGATCTGGAAAAATATGCTATAGATTACCAGGCATGGACTCTTGTTCTCTTCCCTTACTTTATCCCAAACAGAGTCTTTGTTCTGAGCTGCCTGAAGCTGTGGATTAACATAAACATTCCTTTAGCCACTGCCACAAAACTGTGCTGGTTCAGAACTGAAGCCAGTACAGCACTGGGTCTTGCCCAAGGCTGGCTGTAACCACTCCCTAGCTGCCACCTATGTTCTCTCAAGGCCCTTAGTCTCTACAATCAGGAGGTAGTGAATCCAGACAGACCTGTGACCTTCTCTTAAGGGCAACACCAAATTCCCTGGTGCCTGCAGTGGAAACTGTTCGTGGTATGCATGGTCCAGCCACAGCCTTGCATGCAGCCAGCACCCTGTCTGTGAGCAGTGGCTAGACACTGCTCTCACTCACACACCCCTCACCACTCCACACCTGGCTCACCCTTGGCAAGCATGGGATCCCGGCTGGTAGCATGAGCAGAACACAACCTACTGGGCCAAGTGGGTGGAACAAGACCAGTGGGCCCAAGCAAAACAGGCAATGGCGCCACCGGCTACAGAGGTTTCCGGCTGCAAAAGTGACACCCTAAGGATCCTGTGACAAAGGGCCAGCAATGAGTTCAATTTATTGTCTCACAGTTGCTGTGCTCTCCCTCTCCCAAGAGCACAGGCTCTCTCTTTGTGCCACCCAGCCACTGGCAAGAGTTGGAAGAGAGGTGGCATCAGTGATTCAAAACTGTCCTCTTTCCCTCTTCACAGTAACAAACCTACACATTCTGCACTTGTATCCCAGAACTTGAAGTAAAATTAAAATAAATAAATAATAAAATAAATAATAAAAACTAGTTATAGCTTACATGGTTTATTTAACTTAGCACCTAAGTCATCTTCGGTGTTAATGTGAAGTTAATGAAAATCATTTGACAAATATTTGTCATGCACCTCCTATGTGCAAAGGACAGTAAAGTTGTACCACTCATGTAACTTAATGTACTCTCTGATTAAGAGAGGCAGGCAGTAAGTAAACACACTGGTAAATACAAAATACATTTTACCAGATGATGACAACGGCTATGGAGAAAAACAAAATATGGTAAGGATGGGGAGGAGTGGGCAAGGAAGGGTACTACGTTATTGTCAGGATGACAGCATGACATGAGATGAAAGACCTGATAGGCCTGAGAATGTAAGCCATGCAGATTTCTGGGGGAAGGGCATTAGATGCCAGAGAAAAAGGAAGTGCAACATTCCTGAGTTAGTAGCATGCCTAGTAGGTTTGGGAAACAACACAAAAGTCAGAAAACATGTGTTATAAATGAGGTTAGAGTAGATATAGTGGAACCATAATGTTTAGGGCTTTAATAGTTACTACAAAAATTTTGACTTTTAACTTGAAGCATAGGAAGCCACTGGGAAATTTTAGGTGGAGAAGTGACATAACTTGACTTTGTTAAAATCTCACTCAGGCTAACACATTGAAAATAAATAGCAGAGCATGGGGCATAAGGAAGCCAGGAGACCAGTTAGAAGGCTATTGCTATTGGCATACTAATTGTGGCATGTGGTCATATTCTAGATGTTTTTTCAAAGTAGACTTGACAGCATTTGTCAATAAATACTACATGAAGATGATGGATGACTTCACAGTGTTTGGCTTATGCAAGTGGAAAGATGAGTTATCAAGATGTGAAAGACAAGGCAAAACAAAACTAGAAATAGTATGGCTGAGTTTCTTTTTAGACATAATACATTTTAACAGCTATTAGACATCTGTAGGGAGAGTTGAATAGGTCATAGAACACACAAGTCTGTATTCTGAGTGAAGGTAGAGATACAAATTTGGAAGTCATCAGTTCATTGGTAGTAGTTAAAGTCTTTACATCAGATAAGATAAGCCAGTGAGTGAGTGTGAAAACTAGTAGAAGTCTGATGCTTGAACCTTAGAATATTCCAATATTCATAGATCTTAGAAATGAGGAAAAAGCAAACCAAAAGTTACTTGCCAATGCAACAGTGCTATGGTCTGAATATTTGTGCCCCCCAAAATCTGTATGTTTAAATCCTAACCTCCAAGGTGATAGTATTAGAGGTGGAGACTTTGGAAGGTGATCAGGTCAAGAGGGAAGAGCCCTCACGTATGACACTAGTGCTCTTCAAAAAGAGACCACAAAGAGCTCGTTTTTCCCTTCTGCCATGTGACATTACAATGAAAAGACAGCTGTCTCTCAGAGGAACTGGGCCCTCTCCAGACACCAAATATGCCAGCACCTAGACCTTGAACCTCTAAGCCCCTAGAAATGTAAGAAATAAATTTGTTGTTTATAAGGCACCCAGTCTATGCTAGTTTGTTACAGCAGTCAAAAAGAACTAAGACAAGAAACCCAGAGGCTGTTAAAAAATAAATAAAACAAAGATTGAACAAGTGATCATGACAGATTAGGTATGACAAGGACTAGGAATTGACCTCTGTGCTTAACAATATGACCGTAACTTAAGACTTCTATAGAGGGGTAGAGATAAGGCCTGACTGATGTGAGTTCAAGCAAGAATGGGGAAAAGGGAACTATATATACTGAGACAACATGCACAGGTAATTATTTTCAGGAGTTTTGCTGAAAGAAGCTAAAAGAAATGGAACAAACTAGAGATAAATGTGAAGTTGAGCAAGTTTAATTTTTAGTATATGATTACAGCTTATTTGAATAAACCAATAAGAGTAAGAAATTGATGATGCAAGAGAAGCAGAACAATTACTAGAGTCATATCCGCAAGAGGGGATGGGCTGCAGTGTAAAAGCAACGGGGTTGGCCTTCAATAAAGGTACAGACATTTCACCAATAATTAGAGCAAATGCAATATAAATAAACACAAAAGCAGTCAACTTTTTTTTTTTTTAACTCTGTGGAGTAGAAAAAGGATTAGACTTAGCCAGGTTTGAGATTTTTCCAGAAAAAGTCAATGCACAGACAAAGTGGCCATGAAGGTATGCCCAAGGGGGTGATTATAATGATTGGGCATGGACTCTACATGAAAGTGGAAGTGAAAAAAAAAAAAAAAGAAAGTGGAAGTGAGAGCATATGGTATGCGAGAAATATTGTAATGGTAGCAAAAGCAATGGAATGCAGGATGCTGGTAGGATTTAAGAATTCTTAGTGTCAGGGCAGTAGAAGGAGTAAGCTGGAAAAATGGGAGTGGTGTTTGGAGAGTGTAAAGCTTAAAATGAAGATTATGGAGAAGAGCAATTATTGACAATGCCAACATCTTGGTCATGACCATAGAAGTATGTGCCTGAGACAGGGTAAAAAAAAAAAAAAAAAAAAACAATCGCTGGAGGGGAGGAGGTAAAAAAAATGAGGTAGCATATATGTGAAAAATAATATAACACACATACATATATACACATACATATTTTATATGCATATATTTTACATATACGTCTATGTATTGAGAAAAAGGATGTGCTAGGTGCTGAGTTTGAAAAAATGTGCAGGAGAAAGACCTGGAGATCTGTAGATGCCTGCAACAAGGTGGAGTAATAAAAGGTTCAATATAACAGCTTGAACTTAAAGCTGGGTATTTTTAAGGAGAACTGTCTGAAAGGTGCCAAGACAGTATGTGCTTATCTCCAGGCCCAGTAGCAGAAGAATGCAGAAGGAAAAAAAAAAAAAACCTTCTTAAGAGGGCTTCATGGGAAGCCATTTCCTTAGAGAGAGTCGAGTTTCATAGAGTGAGAAGAATGTTTGGTAAATAGGTTAGGAATGCAGAGTTTTGCTGATAACAGACACTGAGTCCCACACCCTTGTGGGGATGAAGGATAAATCTGGGTGATGAAGAATGACTTGGAAGTCTTAGAGATCATAGAGTAACTGACAAAATCAAAGATAAAGTGGAAAATGGGATTCGTCTTGGGTCCTTAAGCAGGATACATTAGGGATGCAGCATGTGTTGGTAAAAAGAGAAAGGGGGTCTTGATAAAAGTGTTTAGAGTCTCAGGATCCTTTCTTCACTAATATTGATGAAGTATGAAAGGCAGATGAGATGCTACATTTAGTGAGATATTCTGAAACACATATACAGAGAAAATCTGATCTGTGTGATAAATGCTAAGGAATATATACAATGGAGTTTGAGCCAAAATATTGTAGGGTATGTGGAAAGCTAGTATTATTAATTAACTCACACAATTAATTATAATTTTTGTTGGAAACCAAAACATCTATTTATTTCCCTGATGTTAATAAAATAAGCCCATCTGATTTATGCAATGCTATTTTGCAATAGTGCAAATAAATCATTGCACTGTCAATTTCTACCTGTTGGCTGGGTATCTAAATCTTGGAGATATTTTTATTTTTATTTTTGTGATGGAGTCTCACTCTGTCACCCAGGCTGGAGTGCAGTGGCACAGTCTCGGCTCACTACAACCTCCACCTCCCAGGTTCAAGTAATTATCTGCCTCAGCCTCCCGAGTAGCTGGGATTACAGGTGCCTGCCACCATGCCCAGCTAATTTTTTTGCAATTTTAGTAGAGACGGGGGTTTCACCATCTTGGTCAGGCTGGTCTTGAACTCCTGACCTTGTGATCCACCCGCCTCGGCCTCCCAAAGTGCTGGGATTATAGGCATGAGCCACTGCGCCCGGCCTGGAGATAAATTTTTAATCATCAACATATAATATCCACATTTCAGACACTCAGAAAACCCAACCTTGAATTGAAGATAATTCTTAAGAACAGTAACTATAGAATACTCTCCAGTCCACTACCACAGTGCACTGTGCTTAAACCGCTAATCCCTGGTAACACATGCAATAGCCTTACGATGTTATTTCCATTTTTCAGAGGAAAAAAAATGAGACACAGTGAGATAAAACTGTCCTAGGTCATGCAGTGAATAAATATTTAAACATGATATATCTGAGCCTAAACCACTGCCAGAAACCATGATGTCTGTCTTTCAGGCTTCTGCAGTGAGTACTTCTCAAAGCCTAGTTCTTGGACCAACAAATTTGTAAGAAATGTGAATTCTGCGACCCCACCTCAAACCCTTGAACCACAAAGTCTGCGGATGGTGTCAACAATTCTATATTTTCATAATCCTTCCAAGTGATTCTGATGCACGTTCAATTTTGAGAAAGTCTATAGTAAGGAGAGATAAAACATCAAATTATTGAGAGCACGATAAAGGGCAGAATAACTAACCATTACCCTAGGTTATTTATTTCTCTCTTATATGGGTGGTGTGTGGGTGGGGGTGGTATGTGTTGGGGGGTGGGTATGAGTATGTATATGTGTGTATGGGAATGGGGTGTAGTACTAGCTAACACCCCTCCTCTGTTATAAGTACCTTTAGAATTATTATCAACTTCAGGAATTACTGAAACTGTTATGAGAGTCAAATAATTTGGAAAAATACATCCAGCTTATTATAATCTTGCCACTCTGAGGAGTTGGTTATCAGCACAACTGTTGTTTTTACTTTTTTAGTGTATTAAATATATGAAGAAACAATAACTCTTACACTTCCAAACATTAAAGCTCTCATTTTCACTACAAAATCTGGTGCCTTATAAGTGTGTGAGCTCTCAGTTCTGCCAGAAATGAGACTTCGCAAAACAGGACAGTAATGTCACAGGGCTATGAGACAAGAGAACTGTCATGACATTAATCTCTGACTCCATATAGGGAACGCCTTATTATAAAAGGCATTCTTGCTGCTGCAGAACTGTTTGCAGGGCAGCTGAATTACTGCAACAGCCATTTAGTCTCTTCTTTTTCAGTGAATAGAGAGTCAATATGAAATAGATTGCAACTGACTTTTTTTATATTACATGAATAATTGATATTCATGGAAAATGTTTTCTAAAAATAATCATAGCAAGAGTTCTCTCACCTAGTTCCACACTTTCCAACCAAAATAGATACCACTACAAAACGATTAATCATTCAATACTTTCCCTTTAGCCCTGATGGCATAATGATAAACTAAATTCACCAGGAAAGAACTCTCAGAGACAGAAAATCCTACATCTATTAATTTTTGTGAGGCAAGGCCTATGAAAATAAATGGTGGTGAAAGGTAAGTAACAGCTTGCATTTGTTCACCTCTGCTAACTTTTATTCCAGCTACTTAATATCTATGATATCATATGTACCATCATCATAGAGGCAATTGAGAGGTACAATTACCCCCATTTTACAGAGGGAGAAACAAGGGCCATAGATGTTTAACAAACATGCATAGGTAATGGTATACGTTGTGTTTAGAACTTGGATTGGAATCTGGTTCTCTTGACCATCATACCTCTCTATCTGACAGTGCCCCAATTCTCTCCTAAACTTCTGAGTGACCTGTCTAGGAAGAGTATGCTCCACTGCCACTTAACAAGTACATGATCATCTAAACCAGTAGTTCTCCAAGTAAAACAGAGGGACACCTTTCAGGGGATGTTTTTTATAATAACACTAGGATGTTATCAGCCTTTTTCACTTGCATTCATTCAGGAGTGTGTGGTGGAATTTTCCAGAGGCTACATGGTATGTGATATGAAAACAGACAAAGCAGAAGCAGAAAAGAATATCCAGCTTTCTTCTGTTGTCATCTAGACGATTTACAAAAACATAAAAATGGCAATCTTCCCAAATTTTTTGTTTTAAAAATTTTCATAAAATTTATATCAACGTATGATTTTAATCATTGTTTCTTAACTTCTAATATGATAAATGGTAACATATAATCTGTATTTTTTACAAGTTATTGGAGGCCTCAATCACTTTCAAGAGTGTAAAGGGGCCTGACAATGAACATTTTAACAACTGCTGAAGAGTTGACCAACAAATAAATTCCTATGCTTCAATTATGTTCTTTCATTTACTCATTCTTCCTTTCTTCATTCAATAAATATTTCCTGAGCCCTATAATGTGCAAAGAAGCTCCAGATACTGGGTGTACAGTAATGAACAAAGTAACAGCCCTTATTCCTAGTAAGGGTAGAAAACAATCATCAATGCATAACAGACACATGTTATAAACTTCCATATATATTTTAAAGAAGGAGAGCAAGATGCTATGAGGTAGAACAATAGAGGGAGGAAAAAGAACCCTCATATAAATTAGGAAGGCTGTACTGAGGAATAAGAAAGAATCATATGAAATGAATGACAGAAAGAAGGCCTGACAGAGGAAACACCACGTTTTTAACATCTTAAGGTGATAAAGAGTTTGATGTCCTCAAGGAACTGAAGCATAGACAGGCAGTTAGAGTATAATGAGCAAAGAAGGGACAGAAAAGAAAGAGGTTGGAAACTGAGCCAGGGACTGTATCTTACAAACCACCATATGTCATAATAGAAAGTTGAGATTGTATTCCATGCACAGTGGCAAGTCCTTAAAGAATTCCAAGCAGTAGAATAGCATGATGTCTATTAAGTGGGCAGTAGTGATTGAAAGAAGGAAATCTATCAAAGTTAACCAAAAGAAACAGAAGAGGCAAAAAAATCTGTGGATCGAGGGGAGGAAATCTATGCATTATCAAAACCTTGTGGAGAAACAGACAAACTAAGGAAGAAGAAACTGCAGAAGAATTACATTTTTTTGAACAATAAGGTGAGGTGAGCTAAGAACACAATTGGAGTTTGACCAAATGGACCAGTGTCCACTTGAGTTTGACCCCCAGGTGCCACCCCAGCTTACCCTAGACAAGGAACCTTCCCTCTATATCTATAATATAATAACAATAAAGCATACAAATGGAATAAACAGTAATAAGGAGCAGAGAAATATATGCTCCATCTATTAGCTCCATCTAAGAGGTTTTAGGATGAGGAAGTAATGTGAGTTCGGTGAAAGAGTAAATTTGAGTCTGGGTATGACATACCATCTTTGACAAGGGACCTCAGACTGAGAAATGGAATCATGATGTTCTCTTTGTAAGTTGGTCTTTGATCAGGACAATTTTAACATTTATTGCTTAGACTGCTCCCCTGCCCTAACTCTCACCCAGGAAAGTTGGGCCTGCTCTGTGAGAGGTAGAGATAGAGCCCAGAGTCAATAATCTGACTGACATTTATAAAAGTTCACTATAACTGCCATGTGAGAAGAGACTGGAAAAAGGGGAGCAAAACTGGAAAGAGTCATTAGAAGGCAATTATAATTGTCAAAGGGAAAGATGATGATAGCTTGGGTAAAATGGTGGTGTTGGAAATATAAAGTAGATGACTGTGTGACAGGAATTAGATAAAAAGCTAATAGAGTTCTTGATGCAATGGTTTGTGAAAATCAAAAAAGGGAAAAATAAATATTACTCCCATATTACTAGTTTGTGCAGCTGAATAGGTGATGACTCTATCAACTCAGATAAGAAAAACTGGGGGAAAACATGGCGAGTAAGAGAAAAGAGAATCAAAACTCAGACATGTTAGGTTTAACTTATTTGTGAGACATCTCAGTGGAAAATGTCAAGGATGCAGTTGGCTAAAATAAATAAACAAATAAATAAAGTTGGAGCCCATAGGAATGGTTTGTAATGAGGACACACATTTTGGAACAATAGACATGCGTATTGGAAGACATAAAATTCTAAGTGCTGCCTTAACATCTTTGAGCCTGAAAAAGGATTAGGTTCAAAGGCCTAACCATCATCTCCCCTGCTTGCTCCAAATACACTCCACACCCTGTGAGAATTGCTCCACTCCCAGCTACTCCCCACCTGTACTAGCTGCACCCCACTCAGTCCTTAACCTAAGTGGTTTCACTTTTCTGCAAGCCAGAATTCTTCAAACAGGCCAATCACATCTTTCAGTGGGAACCCTGGGACCCCCCTACACCCCTGTTACTACAAAGCCTGCCTCTCACAGCCCCTGAGCGTTAACTCTATTCCAAAGTACAACCCCCATGTCACCTGCATGGTATGTGGTATCCTCCTCTCCCAAATCCTGAATATGTGTAACTAGTAAACTTCTGTGAGTGTAAGTCTCATCTATCCAGTGTTGGGTGTCATGTATTTGGCCATCTCATACTACTTAGGACTAGGGAATCTCCCTTTCACCAATAACATGAATAGCAGATTATCAGAATAACAAGTACATGGTATATAATGCCACTGAGATGAATGAAGTCATCTAGGCACAAAATTTTAAAGGGAGTAGCCATCAGGTACAGTGATGATCCAGCAGGAGAAGCTGAGAAGTGACATGAGAGAATAAAAGGAAAACCAGTTGGTGAGGAGCCCTGGAAAACAAAAGGAAAGATTATTCAAAAGAAGGATGAAATTTTACCTATCCACACTCAGCAACTGAGAGTCACTGATGTTAATAAGGCACGAGCAGGTTCAAGGGAGTAGTGAGAATGAAATCATACTGAAGTTAATTAAACAGTGAGTGAGAGATGAGGATGTGAAGACAACATGTCTTTTTGCAAGATTCAGTAATAAAAGGGAGCAGATAAATAGATCACTATCTAGACAGAAAACTGGCATAAAAGAAATGAGTCTATTTGGGTTCTGGTAGGAATAATCCAATGGGGAAAAAGGTTGATGATGCTAAAAAAAGAAGGGACATTCAAAGAAAAGAGGCCCTTGCAAAGGCAGGGTCTATTAGTCCATTTACACACTGCTGTAAAGAACTGCCCAAGATTGGATAATTTATAAAGATAAGAGGTTTCACTGACTGACAGTTCAGCATGGCTGAGGAGGCCTCAGGAAACTTACAATCATGGTGAAAAGCAAAGGGGAAGCAAGGCACCTTCTTCACAAAGCAACAGGAAGGAGAAGTGTCAAGCAAAGGGGGAAGAGCCCCTTATAAAATCATCAGATTTCGTAAGAACTCACTATTATGAGAACAGCATGGAGGAAACTGCCCCCACTCCAATTACTTCCACCTTGTCTCTCCCTTGACATGTGGGGACTATGGGGATTACAGGGATTATAATTCAAGATCATATTTGGGTGGGGACACAAAGCCTAACCATATCACAGGGTGAAGTACAAAAGATCCCATTTGGAGAGAATGGTCTTTGATGAGAGCAAAAACTCATCACCCTTGTAAAAAATAAAACTTTGAGTATGAATCCTAGTGCTTTGTAGATATGATATTAGAAGGAAGAGAGAGCTCTTTTCTTGTGGTTTGAATTTTTCCATTGAAGTATGAGCAAGAGTATTTGCAACTAAGACTATAAATGTGAGGAGTGAAAAGACAGCAGGAAAGAGTTTATGTGGAAAGTGGAGAGAAAGCCCGCTTGAAAAATCACAGTGGAATTCTGAAAATGTAGTCATTCTTAATTAAATCAGTCCTCGATTGTCTGCACATCACAAATTTAACAGTAACTGCTACAATTTTGGAAGCCCTACCATCACTTCACATATATTATCCTTTATTTTAAACCTTACTACAACCTTATGATGCTGAAATTGTTTTTTCCACTTTATATATAAGAAAATTGAAGCTCAAAAATGTTATGTAATTGCAAAGTTAAAAAGTGACAGAGCAGTTGAGTTCAGTTCTATCCAATGTAAAAGCTGTTGCTATCTGCACCATATCAGTTTTTATCAAACTTGAATAATGCAAACATATTTTAAAGTGAAACAAGTCTCATGGACTCCTAACATTGAATTGTTAAGTCATTTGATCTTCTCTTGGCATCAGGAGATTTGTAAACCAAAATAAAGATGCGGCCACTAAAGTTGTGTGAATCATTTGTAAGGTAGTAATTTAAATGAACCACAGTTTTCTTAAGTTTTTTCCTCCTAGGGTGACTGCAATCTTCCCCCTTCAGACACATCAAGACAATCACTACACCTCCATCAAGTGAGCACTCAGCTTTGTACACATTACCTTGAGAAAATGCAGTGAACAAAGTCATGTAAAATAATCCAGGGTTCCTATGAAATAATGGCAACTTCCTAAATCTAATCTCTTTGCCCGTAATCTAACTACCATATGGAGAAAAAAAAGTGAGCAAATAAAACTACTTTTAAAACATGCCAAAGAATAAATTTGGAGACAAGGAATATAAAACAGTTTACACACTTGAGATTTCAACAAGATGGCTGACCAGAGATGCCTGGCACTCACACCCCTAACAACAACAACAACAACAACAACAACAAAGACTAGAGCAATAAATAAACAATTAAAATTCAAGTATAGTGTCTAAAAAGAGAACTGGAGTACCGCAAGGGAGGTGTGAATTCCCTGTGAAGCATGGACACCCAGAATAGCAGCATAGAAAGGGGAGCAGAGCACCCTGCTTCTGGTACTACATCACCTCCAACAAGATTGACTGGGAACCAGAAAGGACTTTCATTTGCAGGGGAAAAGGTAAGCAGAAGATCTCCAGCAGCTCCATTACATAGAAGTCACATACAGGAGAATCCTGCAGCCCTCACAGACCATGATCACAGCTGGATGAGCTGCCTAGAGGTTCACATGCCTACACTGCTCCAAAATACAAGCCCATATGGTGCACCCCTCACTTCCAGTGACACAAGTTGCTATAGTACAGCGTCATCTTAGAACTGGAACCAATAACCAGAGTGTACCTTTCTCTGAGGGCCAGTGACTACTCTGTCTCTCCATCCATGAGGCTCTGTCATTTTTATCATGCTTACACATGTGACTACAGCACCATATTCCCAGTTATTGAAAGCTTGGGCCCAGTGGGATGTACGTACTCCAGCATCTGAGCCCCTCCACTGGAGAGGCTATGCCAGAGCCAGTGGATGCATTGCGTATGTGACTCTTCGGCCTGAAAACCAACCCAGCAACCAGAAAGCTTTGCCACCACTGCCACAAATCCCCACACTCTAGGCCACTAAGGCACCTGCAGAAATTGCTGATGTGGATTTCAGTGGAAGAATCTGCATGGAGACTACACTATTATGTAGTCTTCCAGAACCAAAGCTAACAAACTACCCAACGACACCCTAGGACAACAGCTACAAGAAGATGTCTTTCCTTTCAAAAGCTATTCCATCAAATTGGAAGAAGTGACAATTCCATCAAATGCACAGATATCAAAGTAAGGATAAATGAAACACAAAAATAAACAAGAAAATATGACACTTCCAAAGAAACAAAATAATTATTTAATAACAGCCTTGCAAGAAAAGGAAATTTATGAAATGCCAAAGAAGGAATTCAAAATCATAATCATAAGGAAACTTGGCAAGTTACAAGAACATACAGATAAACATTTCAATAACGTCACAAAATGAGGAATTTAACAAAGAAAATGGGAAAAGAGCCAAACAAAAATCCTGGAACCTGATGAATTGAGAGCTACAACAACAGACTAGAAGAAAGAATTCTGAACTTGAAGATAAGTCTTTGGAAATAACCATGTCAAAGGAGGAAAAAATAAGAAGAAAAAGTAAGCCAAAGGGACTTATGTGATATGATTAAGTAAATATATCTTTACATATATTTACATATATATTTGGTTGATATGCTTAATATATATTAGAGGAGCTCCAGAGGCAAAATAGGTGAAGAAATGCACAGAAAGCCTATTTAACCAAACAATAGCAGAAAACTTTGTAAGTCTCGAGAGAGAGATAGACGTCCAAATCAAGGAAGCTCAAAAGTCCCTAAATATATTAAAACAAAAGTTCCTCACCTGGCAACATTATAATTATGTTAGACTGCTCTTGAATCACTACAATGCAGTATTCAAGGGTGGGTAATTTATAAAGAAAAGAGGTTTTATTGGTTCACACTTCGCAGGCTGTACAGAAAGCATGGCACCAGCATCTGCTCACCTTCTAATGAGGACTCAGGAAGCTTACTATCAAGGCTAAAGGCAAAGGCAGAGCAGGCATCTCACATGGGGAGACAGCAAACAGGGGGAAGGTACCACACATTTTTAAATAACTAGATCTTATGTGAGTTTACTCACCACTAAGGAGATGTCACTAAGCCATTCATGAGGGCTATGCCCCAATAATCCAATAACCTCCCATCAGGCCCCACCTCCAAGACTGTAGATTACAAATTCAACATGAAATTTAGAGGGGATAACACCCAAACTTTATCAATAGCCAAACTGACAAAATACAAAGAGAATTCTATAAGTAGCAAGAGAAAGAAAAGAGTGAAGCCACATACATGGGAATCTCCATTAGAGCATCAGCAGATTTCTCAGCTGATGCATTGCAGGCAAAGAAAAAAATGAGATGATATATTCCAAGTGCTATATAGGGAAAAAAACTGCCAGCCAAATATACTATACACAGCGAAACTGTCCTCCAGAAAAGAGAGGAAAAAAAGTCCTTCCCAGATGAGCAATACTACAAGGAATTCATCAGCCCTAGTCTTAAAAGAAATGCTTAAGGGAGGAATACAATTGGAAGCAAAATGACAATAATTACTATTATGAAAACACATCAAAGTATAAATTCATTACTAGAGGTAAATTCATAATCATTCAAATCTCTACTATGAAGGTTAAAGTCAATATGGTCAAAAATAACTACAGCTATGATTAGTTGTAAAAGAACCCACTATACCAATATGTATATTAAGGTAAAAGTAATGTATTGTGAGAAGTGGGTGAAAGTCTAGAGGGTTTCTATACAACCAAAGATAATTTTCTCTCAGCCTAAATTAGTCTATTTTAGCTACAAGATTATTTATATTACCCACACGTTAACCTCAAAAAAAAAAATGCAGCAAACACACAAAATAGAAAGGGAATGAAATCAAACCTTAGCACCAAAAGGAAACAGAAATCACCAGACCACAAAGGTAAACAAGAACAAAAGAAAAAACAAAGGATCTACAAAACAACCACAACAGAATCAGCAAAATGGAAGGAATAAGTAGGTACGTATCAATAACAACCTTGAAGGCAAATGAATTAAATTCTCCAATTAAAAGATATGAAATGGCAGAATAGATTAAAAAACAAGATCCAACTATATGCTCCTACAAAACTCACTTTACCTGTAAGAACACATCCGATTTGAAAGGAAAGAGATGGAAAATACATTCTAAGCAAAAATAAAAAGTGAGCAGGAGTTGCAAAAATAAAAAGGGAGAAGGAATGGCTATGATTGTAATAGATAAAACACACTTTAAGTAGAAAACTATGAAAAGAACAAACAAGGTTATTATATAGTGATAAAGGAATCTACTAAGCAAGAGGATATAACAACTATAAATGTATACATACCCAAAACTGGAGTATGCAAATATATAAAGCAAATATTATTAGATCTAAAAGGAGAAACACAATGTAATACAATAATAGTAGAAGACTTTAATATCCCACTTTCAACAATGGACAGATTATGCAGACAGAAAATCATAAAAGACATATTGGACTTAAACTGAACTCTAGACCAAATGGACATAACATTTACAGAATATCCTACCCAACAGCTATAGAATATACATTCTACTCAACTGCACATGGAACATTCTCCAGGACAGATCATGTTAGACCACAAAATACGTCTTAACAAACTTAAGAAGATAGAGGTCATATCAAGTATCTTTTCTAATTGTAACAGTATTAAACTAGGAATCAGTAACAGGAGGAAATTCTGAAACTTTACAAATACATACAACCTCAACAACAGGCTACTGAATAACCAATGGGTCAATGAGGAAATTAAAAGAGAAGTTAAAAATTTTTGAAACAAATGACAACAGAAACACAACATACCAAAATCTATGAGATACGGCAAAAGCAGTACTATGAGAGAAGTTTGTACCTCAAAGTACTGTTTATATAAATGCATATATCAAAAGAGTAGAAAGATCTCCAATAAACAACCTAACATTGCACCCTCAAGTAACTGGAAAAGCAGGAACAAAATAAACTCAAAATTAGTAGAAAAAGATAATAAAGATGAGAACAGAAATAAAAAAGAATAAAAATACAAAATATTGATGAAATGTAAACTCAGTTTTTTGAAAAGATAAAAAAAATCAACAAATCTTTAGCAAGACTAAGAAAAGAGATGACAAGTAAAATCTGAAATGAAAGCAAAGACATTACAACTAATACCACTGAAACACAAGAGATCATGAAAAGCTTCCAGCTTTTTGTCTAACATCTGGAAAAAGAAAAAGATGCCATGTTCACCACTTCTATTGAACATAGTAGGTAAGTGAAAAAGTAATTGAGTTTTTTGCCATATAGTACTGAAATAACAGTACTGCAAGTCCTAACCAGAGCAGTTGGGCAAGAAAAAAGTAAAAAGAAGCATCCAAATTCTAAAGGAGGAAGTGAAATTGTCTGTTTGCAGACAACATGATCTTACCAGTAGGAAACCCTAAAGAATTTTTTTAAAAGCTACTGGAATGAGGAAACTAAGTGAAATTGCAGAATACAAAATCAATACACAGAATGACAATTAGCAAGATGGCTGACTAGAGATATTTGAAACTCATCTCTCCCACAAGAAAAGACCGTGGTGACTGGAAGCCCAGGAGGGTGGCAATGTAGACATTCATCCTCTGTAGCCCCGTCTCTCCACCTGGATTGGATTGGCCCAGACAATGGAGGGCAATTATAAATATGTAAGTCCCCAACATTGGAACACCAAGACATGTAAAACAAATGTTATTAGATCTACAAGGAGAGATTAGACTCCCAATACAATAACAGTTAATGACTTCAATATCCTACTCTTAGCATTGGACAGATCATCTAGACAAAAAAATCAACAAGGAAACATCAGATTTAAATTGCATTATACATCAAATAGACCTAACAGATATTTACAGACCATTTCACCCAAAAGCTGCAGAATATACATTCTTCTCACCTGCACGTGGAACATTCTTCAGGACTGGCCATATGTTTGGACACAAAATAACTCTCAAAATGTTTTACAAAGTCTACATCATATCAAGTATCTTATCTGACCACAATGTAATACAACTAGAAATCAATACCAAGAGGAATAGTTGAAACAATACAGATGCATTGAAATGAAATATGTTCCTGAATGACCGGTAGGTGAAGGAAATAATTAATAATAACATTTAGAAATACCTTAAACAAATTAAAATAGACACTATATGCCAAAACTTATGGGACACAGAAAAAAAATATTAACAGGCAAATTTATGGTAATTAATGAGTACATCAAAAAAAACAAAGATTTCAAATAAACAACTTAACAATAAATCTCAAAGAACTAGAAAAGCAAGAACAAACTGAACCCAAAATTAGAAGGAAATAAAGAATAAAAATTGGAGCAGCATGAAACAAAATTTGGACTAAACAATACAAAACATCAATGAAACAAAAAGTTGTTTTTTAAAAGATAAGCAAAATTGACAAATTATTAGCTACACTGAAAAACTTGAGGAAAGACCCACCTAAATAAAATCAGAAATGAAAAAGAAGACATCATAATAAAAACTGGAGAAATACAAAGGATCATTAGAGACTACTATGACAATTATAGACCAATAAATTTGCGTACCTAGAATAAATGGATAAATTCTTGGACACATACAACCTACTAAGACTGAACCAAGAAGAAATAGAAAACCTGAACAGACCAGTAACAACTAACAAGACTGAATCAGTAAGAAAAAATCTCCCAAAAAACAAAAGTCCAAGACTGGGTGGTTTCACTGCTGAATTCTACTGACTCTTAAAAGAAGAACTAATACTAATTCTTCTCAAACTATTTTAGAAAACTGAAGTAGAGGGAACTCTTTCTATCTCATTCTATGATGCAAGTATAACCCAGATAATGAAGTCAGACAAGGACACAAGGAAACAAAAGAAAACTACAAGCCAATATCCCTGATAAATATAGATGTAAAAATCTTCAATAGAATACTAGCAAACTGAATCCAATAATACATTAAAAAATACCTTATGATTAAATGAGATTTATCCCAGGAATGCAAGGGTGGTTCCAGATTTGCAAATCAGTAAACATGATATATCACATCAGCAGAATAAACAACAAAAATATTAATAAACAACAAAAAACATATGACCATCTCAATAGATTCAGAAAAAGCATTAGACAAAATTTACCTCCCCTTCATGATAATTTCTTCAGGAAGGAAGGAGGGAGGGAGGGAGGGAGAGAGGGAAGGAAGGAAGGAAGGAAGGAAGGAAGGAAGGAAGGAAGGAAGGAAGGAAGGAAAGTATGTCAGGGAGACAGAGAGAGAGAAGAGATGAGATTAGGAATAAAAGGAAAGAACCTCAAAATGGTAAAAGGCATATATGACAAACCCACAGCTAACATCATACTGAATGAAGAAAAGCTGAAAGCTATTTCTTTAAAAACTGGAACAAAACAAGGATGTCCATGCCCACCATTCTTATTTAACATAGTAGTGGAAGTTCTAGCAAGAGAATTAGGCAAGGAAAAGAAATCAAAGCATCCAAATTGGAAAAGAGAAAGTCGAATTATCCTTTTTTGTAGATGATAAGATTTTAATTATATAAAAACCTAAAGACTCTACCAAAGAAACTCATAGAACTAATAAACAATTTCAATAAAGTTGCAGGATACAAGATCAACATACAAAAACTCAATAGTGTCTCTGTACATACACAACAAACTAGCTGAAGAAGAAATCATCAAGACAATCCCATTTACAATAGCTAAAAAAAAGAGAAAAAATACCCTAGGGATAAACTTAATCAAGGAAGTGAAAGATGTCTACAAATTATAAAAACATTGATGAAAGAAAGTGAAGAGAATGAAAGCAAATAAAGAGAACTTTTATGCTCACAGAAAGAATTAATATTGTTAAAATGGCCATACTGCCAAAAGCAATCTACCAAGTGAATCGAAGCTTTAACAAAATGCCAGAAACAATCTTTACAGAAACAGAAAAGCCCATTCTAAGATTTGTATCGAACCACAAAAGATCCCCAAAGCTAGAGAAATCTCAGATAAAGGGGAGGGAAAAGCTGGAGGCATCAAATTACCTTACTTTAAAACATACTACAAAGCTGTAATAACCAAAACAGCACGATATTGGCATTAAAACACATATTTAAACCAACAGAACATAATAGAGAGCCCAGAAACAAACCATGTATTTAAAGCCAACCGATTTTCAACAAAGGTGTTATGAACACACTATGGGGAAAAGGTCATCTCTTCAAGAAATGGGTACTTGGCAAACTGAGTATCCACATGCAGAAGAATGCAACTAGACTCTTAACTCTCACAATATACAAAAATCATCTCAAAACTCTCACAACATACAAAAATAATCTCAAGATGAGTTAAAAACTAAAACGTAAGATCCCAAGCTATCAAAACACTAGGAGAAAACAAAAATGTTTCATGACTCTGGACCGGGCAAGAATTTTTTTGAGAAGACCTTAAAAGCACAAACAACAAAAGAAAGGATAGACAAACAGAATTACATGAAACTAAAAACGTTATGCACAACAAAAATTCAATCACTGAGTGAAGGCATACCCTACAGAATGGGTGAAAATGTTTGCAAAGTATGCATCTAACAAAGGGTTAACATTCAGAATATATAAGAAACTTAACATGAAAAAAATTTGATTTTAAAATGAGCAAAAGACTTGGATATTTATCAAAAGAATATAGACAAATGTCCAATACACACATAAAAAAGTCACTATCACTAATTACGATGGTTAATATTAAGTGTCAACTCAATTGGATTGAAGGATGCAAAGTATTGCCTCTGGGTGTTGCCAGAAGAGATTAACATTTGTGTCAGTGGACTGGGAAAGAAAGGCCCACCTGCATTGTGGATGGGTCCACATCTATCCACAATGGACCCACCATCCAATCCACTGCCAGTGTGGCTAGAAAAAGCAGGCAGAAGAAGGTGGAAGAAGCTGACTTGCTGAGTCTTCCAGCCTTCATCTTTCTCCCATCCTGGATGCTTCCTACCTTCGAACATCAGGCTCCAAGTTGTTCAGCTTTTGGGGTCTAGGACTTACACCAGTGGTTTGCCAGAGACTCTCAGGCCTTCAGCCACCGACTTAAGGCTGCAATATCATCTTCCCTACTTTGAGGTTTGGGGACTCGGACTGAGCCACTACTGGCTTCTTTGCTCCTCACCTTGCAGACAGCCTACATGGGACTTCACCTTGTGATCATGTGAGTCAATTCTTTTTAATAAACTCCCTTTCGTATATACATATATCCTATTATGTCTGTCCCTCTAAAGAATCCTAATACACTAATTATCAGGTTAAGGTAAATCAAGACCATGATAAGGTATTACCTATTGGTGACATCTTGGCTGTCACCAAAAAGACAAAAGGTAGGTCTTGATGAGTATATATAGAAAAGGGAACCCCTGCACACTATTGGTTGGAATGTAAATTAGTATAGCCATTATGGAAAACAGTATGGAGGTCTCTCAAAAATAGAACTATCATATGATCCAGTGATCCCAATACTGTATATATATATGCAAAGAAAACAAAAATCAGTATTTCAAAGAAATAATCTGCATTCCCATGTCTGTCACAGCACTATTCACAATAACCAAGGAATGGAATCAACATGTATCCAGTGGCAGATGATGGATTAAGAAAATATGGTGTATATATACACAATGGAATAATATTCAGCCACAAAAAAAGAACAAAATCCTGTCCTTTGCAAAATCATGAATCAATCTTACAGACGTTTCGTTACATGAAATAAGCCAGAGAAAGACAAATACTGCATATTCTCACTCATATGTAGAATCTAAAAAGTTCAACCTCATAGAATTAACTGAATACAACTGTAGTTACCAGAGACTAGAGAGGGTAGGGGGCAGTGGGAGCTAGGCAGAGGTTAGTCAGTAGATACAAAGTTACAGGTACAAGGAAAAGTTCTGGTGTCATATTGCACAGTAGGGTGACCACAGTCAACAAAAAAATATTGTATATCTAAAATAACTATAAGAGAGGATTTTTAATGTTCCTACAGCAAAGAAATGATAGATATTTGACGTGCTTGATGTGCTAATTACTCTAATTTTATCATTGCACAATGTATACATGTATGGAAACATCACATTGTACCCTATCAATATACAATTAGTCAAGTACAAGTAAAATAATTTTTTAAATATAGTATAATTTAATTTATATGTAAGAAAGGCAATAAATATATGAAATTAGTAGAGTCAGCTTCGGACCCCAATCCAGGGTAGATAATCAGGTAGTGCCCTGCAGAGAAGAGAGAAGACAGTGGACAGCTAACCATGGTAGAGCGCAGATAAAACCTATGTCAGAGGGAGTCAAATATTGAATGGGGAAAGCCACTAAGACCAAGTTTGAGACTTCATAGATCAAAGCATAGCTCCTGAGAAATCAAAAAGAAGGGGATTAAAAATGTGTGAGGCTGATGGTGGCATCTTGGAGAGGGGCATTCTTAAGGCTTGTGAAGGGAAAGAAGTAAGCAGTGGGGCCGGGTGTAGTAGCTCAAGCCTGTAATCTCAGCACTTTGGAAGGTTGAGGCAGGCAGATCACGAGATCAGGAGTTCAAGACCAGCCTGACCAACATGGTGAAACCCCATCTCTACTAAAAATACAAAAATTAGCTGGGCATGATGGCACATGCTTATAATCCCAGCTACTCAGGAGGCTGAGGCAGGAAAATCACTTGAACCCAGGAGGCGGAGGTTGCAGTGAGCCAACATCATGCCATTGCACTCCAGCCTGGGCAACAGAGCAAGACTCCATCCCCCACCCCGCCCCCCACCAAAAAAAAAAAACAAGCAGTGGAAATGTGGAAATATAGAAAGAAAAGGGAATTGCAAAATTAGAAGACATGTTATCAATTTCTTTCCTCATCACCCCAAAAAAATACACGAAAGATTTTACCACCCCCAAAGAAGAGGGTGCTATTAACTAAGACATCTAGAAAACAACAAAAACTTCAGAATAACAGACAGAAAAATCTTGTATTGGTAGTCCAGGAAAATATAAGACATTCAAAATAAGTAACAATGGCAAAAGCCATCCCTACAAGGCTACTAAAGGGAAAAAAATTAAAAACATTTTAGCTGATAAAAATCCCCTAAAATAAACCCAAAGCAGAGAAAATCTGCATTACAATATCCCAACTGGAATTATCTATCTTTAAACAACTGTTTGGAGATATTTCAGAAGATTCTGAACCACATATTTAAATCTTTCAATATAAATGGATTAAAAAGGGAAGCTATGAAATGAGAGTCAATTAAATTCAAAACAAAATGAAAACAAACTGAAAATTATCTCAGAAATGAAAGCTAAATTTAATTACAATGTATGTAAGAGAATAGATAAAACTTTAAATATACTAAGGAGAACTGAGAAATGAAAACATCCAAGGAAACAAAAACACTATAACAAAGAAAATGATTTCTTAAAAAAGAATTATAGAGTGATAAATAAGTAGATAAACAACAATCCATCAAATTATTGGAGTCCCTACAGTTCCTAAATACAAATGTTACATATTCTGAAAATGTAGAGATAATACAATTTTTAAAAAGAGAAGAGAAGGGAAAGAGAAAAAGGAACATGGAATAAGCACAGTGATTGCCCTAAATGTGTGATGTTGGAATCAAAATATATTCCCTTGAAGCTGAAAAACTAAAAAAACCAAATCAAGCTCAAATAAGAAAACATATATTGAAAGTATCATTTTTAAAAAATGAGTATAAAAGTAACAACTAGAACAAATATGTTCAAATCTGCCAATACAATAAAAGAAATTTAAAAGAGGAAAACACATATCTCATAGAGGAAAAAATACAATAAATATAGGATCAATTAATACAAAGAGAAGCATAACATTAAAAAATGACAAAGCTGGGACCACACTTAACAAGCCATAACAATAATTGTAAATGGGCTTAGCCCACCTATTTTTTTTAAAGACTTTCAGATTGATTCTCAAGCAAAATACAAGTCTACACTGTATGCAAGACATGAAGATACACCTAAAACAAAATACAGAAAGATTATGAATAAAAGGCAATACATGGGCAAACATATGTGAAACAAGTGCAAACACTGAGAAAACAGGATTTGCAATACTGATATCAGGCACACAGGGCAATTCATGCCAAAAAATTTAAACAAAAAAGAGTGCTTTGTAATACTAAGAAGAACAATTTACAATAAAAGTATCATTCATGAATCTATACACCAAAATCCCACAGCAATGGCATACATAGAGCAGAAATGACAAATATGCAAAGAGAAACTGACAGAAACACACTCATAACACACCACTACTCTTAGTCTAACACAGGTAAAATAAAGAAAATATAAATAACGGGTTCCAAGATGGCCGAATAGGAGCATCTCCAGTCTACAGCTCCAGTGTGAGCGATGCAGAAGACAGGTGATTTCTGCATTTCCAACTGAGGTATGGGTTCATCTCACTGGGGCTTGTCGGACACTGGGTGCAGCCCACACAAATGTGAGCCAAAGCAGGGCAGGGCATCACCTCAACCAGAAACACAAGGGGTCAGGGAATTCCCTTTCCTAGCCAAGGGAAGCTGTGACAGATGGTTCCTAGAAAATCCGGACACTCTCACCCTAACACTGCGCTTTTCCAATGGTCTTAGCAAACAGCAAACCAGGAGATTATATCCCGCACCTGGCTCGAAAGGTCCACGCCCATGGAGCCTCATTCACTGCTAGCACAGCAGTCTGAGATTGACCAGCAAGGTGGCAGCGAGGCTGGGGGAGGGGCATCCACTACTGCTGAGGCTTGAGTAGGTAAACAAAGCAGCCAGGAAGCTCAAATTGGGTGGAGCCCACCACAGCTCAAGGAGGCCTGCCTGCCTCTGTAGACTCCACCTCTGGGGGCAGGGCATAGCTGAAAAAAAGGCAGCAGAAACTTCTGCAGACTTAAACGCCCCGGTCCGACAGCTTTGTAGAGAGTAGTGGATCTCCCAGCATTGAGTTTGAGATTTGAAAACGGACAGACTGCCTCCTCAAGTTGGTCCCTGACCCCCGAGTAGCCTAACTGGGAGACACCTCCCAGTAGGGGCCATCTGACACCTCATACAGCCAGGTGCCCCTCTGAGATGAACCTTTCAGAGGAAGGATCAGGCAGCAACGTTTGCCATTCTGCAATATTTGCTGTTCTGCGGCCTCCGCTGATGACACCCAGGCAAACATGGACTGAAGTTGACCTCCAGCAAACTCCAACAGACTTGTAGCTGAGGGTCCTGACTGTTAGAAGGAAAACTAACAAACAGAAAGGACATCCACACCAAAACCCCATCTGTATGTCACCATCATCAAAGACCAAAGGTAGATAAAACCACAAAGATGGGGAGAAACCAGAGCAGAAAAGCTGAAAATTCTAAAAATCAGAGTGCCTCTTCTCCTCCAAAGGAATGCAACTCGGGGAGAAACCAGAGCAGAAAAGCTGAAAATTCTAAAATCAGAGTGCCTTTTCTCCTCCAAAGGAACGCAACTCCTCACCAGCAATGGAACAAAGCTGGAAAGAGAATGACTTTGACGAGTTGAAAGAAGAAAGCTTCAGATGATCAGTAATAACAAATTTCTCTGAGCTAAAGGAGGATGTTTGAACCCATTGCAAAGAAGCTAAAAACCTTGAAAAAAATTAAACGAACGGCTAACTAGATTAAACAGCATACAGAAGTCCTTAAATGACCTGATGGAGCTGAAAACCGTGGCACAAGAACTACGTGACGAATGCACAAGCTTCAGTAGCCAATTCAATCAAGTGGAAGAAAGGGTATCAATGACTGAGGATCAAATGAATGAAATGAAGTGAGAAGAGAAGTTTAGAGAAAAAAGAATAAAAAGAAATGAACAAAGCCTACAAGAAATATGAGACTATGTGAAAACACCAAATCTACGTCTGATTGGTGTACCTGAAAGTGACGGGCAGAATGGAACCAAGTTGGAAAACACTCTGCAGGATATTATCCAGGAGAACTTCCCCAATCTAGCAAGGCAGGCCAACATTTAAATTCAGGAAATACAGAGAATGCCGCAAAGGTACTCCGTAAGAAGAGCAACTCCAAGACACATAACTGTCAGATTCACCAAAGTTGAAATGAAGGGAAAAAAATGTTAAGGACAGCCACAGAGAAAGGTGGGATTACCCACAAAGGGAAGCCCATCAGACTAACAGCAGATCTCTCAGAAGAAACCCTATAAGCCAGAAGAGAGTGGGGGCCAATATTCAACATTCTGAAAGAAAAGAATTTTCAACCCAGAATTTCATATCCAGCCAAACTAAGCTTCATAAGTGAAGGAGAAATAAAATCCTTTACAGACAAGCAAATGCTTAGAGATTCTGTCACCACCAGACCTGCCTTATAAGAGCTCCTGAAGGAAGCACTAAACATGGAAAGGAACAATTGGTATCAGCCACTGCAAAAACATGCCAGATTGTAAAGACCATGGATGCTAGGAAGAAACTGCATCAACTAACGAGCAAAATCACCAGCTGACATCATAACGACAGGATCAAATTCACACATAACAATATTAACCTTAAATGTAAATAGGCTAAATGCCCCAATTTAAAGACACAAACTGGCAAATTGGATAAAGAGTCAAGACCCATCAGTGTGCTGTATTCAGGAGACACATCTCACATGCAGACACATATAGGCTCAAAATAAAGGGATGGAGGAAGATCTACCAAGCAAATGGAAAACAAACAAAAAAAAGCAGGGGTTGCAATCCTAGTCTCTGATAAAACAGACTTTAAACCAACAAAGATCAGAAGACACAAAGAAGGCCATTACATAATGGTAAAGGGATCAATTCAACAAGAAGAGCTAACTACCCTAAATATATATATGCACCCAATACAGGAGCACCCAGATTCATAAAGCAAGTCCTTAGAGACCTACAAAGAGACTTAGACTCCCATACAATAATAATGGGAGACTTTAACACCCCACTGTCAACATTAGACAGATCAACCAGACAGAAGGTTAACAAGGATATCCAGGACTTAAACTCAGCTCTGCACCAAGCGGACCTAATAGACATCTACATAACTCTCCACCCCAAATCAACAGAACGTACATTCTTCTCAGCACCACATTGCACTTATTCCAAAATTGACCACATAGTTGGAAGTAAAGCTCTCCTCAGCAAATGTAAAAGAACAGAAATTATAACAAACTGTCTCTCAGACCACAGTGCAATCAAACTAGAACTCAGGATTAAGAAACTCACTCAAAACTGCACAACCACATGGAAACTGAACAACCTGCTCCTGAATGACTACTGGGTACATAACAAAATGAAGGTAGAAATAAAGATGTTCTTTGAAACCAATGAGAACAAAGACACAACATACCAGAATCTCTGGGACACATTCAAAGCAGTGTGTACAGGGAAATTTATAGCACTAAATGCCCACAAGAGAAAGCAGGAGAGATCTAAAATTGACACCCTAACATCACAATTAAAAGAAATAGAGAAGCAAGAGCAAACACATTCAAAAGCTAGCAGAAGACAAGAAATAACTAAGATCAGAGCAGAACTGAAAGAGGTAGAGACACAAAAAAACCCTTCAAAATATCAATGAATCCAGGAGCTGGTTTTTTGAGAAGATCAACAAAAATGATAGACCGCTAGCAAGACTAATATAGAAGAAAAGAGAGAAGAATCAAATAGATGCAATAAAAAAATGATAAAGGGGATATCAACACTGATCCCACAGAAATACAAACTACCTTCAGAGAATACAATAAATACCTCTATGCAAATAAACTAGAAAATCTAGAAGAAATGGATAAATTCCTGGATACATACACCCTCCCAAGACTAAACCAGGAAGAAGTTGAATCCCTGAATAGACCAATAACAGGCTCTGAAATTGAGGCAATAGTTAATAGCCTACTAACCAAAAAAATCCCAGGACCTGACAGATTCACAGCCAAATTCCACCAGAAGTACAAACAGGAGCTGGAACCATACCTTCTGAAACTATTTCAATCAATAGAAAAAGAAGGAATTCTCCCTAACTCATTTTATTAGGCCAGCATCATCCTGATACCAAAGCCTGGCAGAGACACAATTTAAAAAAAGGGAATTTTAGACCAATATTCCTGATGAACATCATTGCAAAAATTCTCAATAAAATATTGGCAAACCAAATCCAGCAGCACATCAAAAAGCGTATCCACCACAATCAAGTTGGCTTCATCCATGGGATGCAAGGCTTGTTCAACATACACAAGTTAATAAACATAATCCATCATATAAACAGAACCAAAGACAAAAACCACATGATTATCTCAATAGATGCAGAAAAGGTCTTTGACAGAATTCAACGGCGCTTCATGCTAAAAACTCTCAATAAATTAGGTATTGATGGGACATATCTCAAAATAATAAGAGCTATCTGTGACAAAACCCACAGTCAATATCATACTGAATGGGCAAAAACTAGAAGCATTCCCTTTGAAAACTGGCACAAGACAGGCATGCCCTCTCTCACCACTCCTATTCAACATAGTGTTGGAAGTTCTGACCAGGGAAATCAGCCAGGAGAAAGAAATAAAGGGTATTGAATTAGGAAAACAGGAAGTCAAATTTTCCCTGTTTGCAGATGACATGTGTATATTTAGCAAATTGTCTCAGCCCAAAATCTCCTTAAGCTGATAAGCAACTTCAGCAAAGTCTCAGGATACAAAATCAATGTGCAAAAATCACAAGCATTCCTATACACCAATAACAGACAAACAGAGAGCCAAATCATGAGTGACCTCCCATTCACAATTGCTTCAAAGAGAATCAAATACCTAGGAATCCAACTTACAAGGGATGTGAAGGACCTCTTCAAGGAGAACTACAAACCACTGCTCAACGAAATAGAAGAGGACACAAACAAATGGAAGAACATTCCATGCTCATGGGTAGGAAGAATCAATATCATGAAAATGGCCATACTACCCAAGGTAATTTATAGGTTCAATGCCATCCCCATCAAGCTACTAATGACTTTCTTCATAGAATTGGAAAAAACTACTTTAAAGTTCATATGGAACCAAAAAAGAGCCCACGTCGCCAAGACAATCCAAAGCCAAAAGAACAAAGCTGGAGGCATCACACTACCTGACTTCCAACTACACTACAAGGCTATAATAACCAAAACAGCATGGTACTGGTACCAAAACAGAGATATAGATCAACGGAACAGAACACAGCCCTCAGAAATAATACCACACATCTACAACCATCTGATCTTTGACAAACCTAACAAAAACAAGAAATGGGGAAAGCATTCCCTATTTAATAAATGGTGCTGGGAAAACTGGCTAGCCATATGTAGAAAGCTGAAACTGGATCCCTTCCTTACGCCTTCTACAAAAATTAATTCAAGATGGTTTAAAGACTTAAATGTTAGACCTAAAACCATGAAAACCCTAGAAGAAAACCTAGGCCATACAATTCAGGCCATAGGCATGGGCAATGATTTCATGACTAAAACACCAAAAGCAATGGCAACAAAAGCCAAAATTGACAAATGGGATCTCATTAAACTAAAGAGCTTCTGCACAGCAAAAGAAACTACCATCACAGTGAACACGCAACTTACAAAATTGGAGAAAAATTTTACAATCTACCCATCTGACAAAGGGTTAATATCCAGAATCTACAAAGAACTTAAACAAATTTACAAGAAAAAAACAAACAACCCCATCAACAAGTGGGCGAAGGATATGAACAGACACTTCTCAAAAGAAGACATTTATGCAGCCAAAAAACACATGAAAAAATGCTCATCATCAGTGTCCATCAGAGAAATGCAAATCAAAACCACAATCACATACCATCTCAAGCCAGTTAGAATGGCAATCATTAAAAAGTCAGGAAACAACAGGTGCTGGAGAGGACATGGAGAAATAGGAATACTTTTACATTGTTGGTGGGACTGTAAACTGGTTCAACCATTGTGGAAGACAGTGTGGCAATTTCTCAAGTATCTAGAACGAGAAATACCATTTGACCCAGCCATCCCATTACTGGGTATATACCCAAAGCATTATAAATATGCTGCTATAAAGACACATGCACATGTATGTTTACTGTGGCACTATTCACAATAGCAAAGACTTGGAACCAATCCAAATGTCCATCAATAATGATATACTGGATTAAGAAAATGTGGCACGTATATACCATGGATTACTATGTAGCCATAAAAAAGAATGAGTTCATGTCCTTTGTAGGGACATGGATGAAGCTGGAAACCATCACTCTCAGAAAACTATCGCAAGGACAGAAAACCAAACACTGCATGTTCTCACTCATAGGTGGGAACTGAACAGTGAGAACACTTGGACACAGGGTGGGGAACATCACACACCAGGGCCTGTCGTGGGGTGGGGGGAGAGGGGAGGGATAGCATTAGGAGATATACCTAATGTAAATGATGAGTTGATGGGTGCAGCACACCAACATGGCACATGTATACATATGTAACAAACCTGCATGTTGTGCACATGTACCCTAGAACTTAAAGTATAATTAAAAAAAGATATAGATATGTAAAAGAAATAAGGTAGATCATATACATATATATATCTCATGTATATAATCTTAAAAAGAAAAATATGTATTTTAAAA
This sequence comes from Pan troglodytes, assembly GCF_028858775.2. Lineage (NCBI taxonomy): Eukaryota > Metazoa > Chordata > Mammalia > Primates > Hominidae > Pan > Pan troglodytes. The sequence goes on from NC_072414.2 coordinate 46,730,180, forward strand.
TAATTGGCAAACAGACTGTATATTTTCAAGGTGTGCAATGTTATGATTTGATATACATATTCCTTTTGTTTGTTTTTTGGAGATGGAGTCTCGCTCTGTCACCCAGGCTGGATGGAGTGCAGTGGCACAATCTTGGATAACTGCAACCTTTGCTTCCTGGGTTCAAGTGATTCTCCTGCCTCAGCCTCCTGAGTAGCTGGGATTACAGGTGCATGCCACCACACCCGGCTAGAATTTTAAAAAGTGAAATTCTGAACTCAAAAGAAGAGAACTAAGTACACCTCATCATGCCTGTAATCCCAGTGCTTTGGAAGGTCAATGCATGACAATGGCTTCCAGTTCAGGAATTTGAGACCAAACTGGGCAACATAAGGAGACACTGTCTCAATAAAATATAAAATAAAATAAATAAAATAAAATAAAATAAAATAAAATGCCCAGTGTGGTATTGTGTGCCCATAGTTCCTGCTACTCAGGAGGCTGGGACAGGAGAATTACACAAGCCCAGGAATTCGAAGCTGAGGCTGCAGGCAACTATGATCTGGCTACTGGACCCCAGCCCAGGGAGAGAGGGAGACCCTGTCTTAAAATAAATAAAAATGGTTCCCAGACTAGATGGAGATGGCTGACTAGACACAGCCAGCAAGAACATATGCCATGGAAGGACTAAGAAGGACTATTCAGTATTATTAAAAAAAAAACACTGGCGCAGTCTGAGCACATATTCAGAGGGAAGGCGCTGAGAATAGAGGGAGAATAGAGGGAGAACAGAGATGCTGGGCTGAAGGAAGAGGAAGCTGGGAACTCTGCCTGGGGCTACCCCACACCAGGATTCCTTCGTGGCCCCCAATGACTACTGGCAAGGGGTGAATTGAACAGTCAAGGAATGACCTAATCTTGCTATGGACCTCTGGAATCATGGCAGCAATAGATCCCGTGACACCCATGGACACTTGAGCTTGCAGGGAGGTGTAGGACTCCAGCCTCTGAAGTGCCCAGAGTGTTTGGTGCATGAATGTGTTCAGTGGAGTATGACCAGGGATGCCTATCCCCCAAGGTTCATCATGTGCCTTTTGGAGACTTTAGCCTTAGAGGAACTGTTAGGCCTGAACAGAGCAAAGTGGCCTTGCCTGTAAGATGGGGCAGTCTGACTTGAGAGCCCCCTTGTCAGCTGGCATCTTCCAGGGCCTCAGCCTCACTGTGCGCATTTGCAGTACATCCTTGGATGCCCATCCAGAGTGCCTCCAGCACTGAATCCACCTTATAACACAATCAAACCCCCAAGCACATCAAAAAGATAAAAGAAAAAGAAATCCAAAGGACGGCAACTTCAAAGATTAAACGAACATCAACCCACAGTGATGAAATAGAACTAGCACAAGAATTTAGGCAACTTAAAGAGCTGGACTGTATTCTTACCTCCAAACAACTGCACTAGTTCCCCAGCAATGGTTCTTAACCAGGCTGAAATGACTGAATTGACAAAAATAGAATTCAGATATGGATAGGAATGAAGATCATCCAGATTCAGGAGAAAGTCAAAACCCAAGCCAAGGATCCTAAGGAATACAATAAAACAATCCAGGAGATGAAAGATGCATGGCTATTTTAAGAAGGATCAAATTGATCTTACAGATTTGAAAAACTTAGCTTGAGAATTTCACAATAAAACTGCAAGTATTAACAACAGAATAGACTAAGCTGAGAAAAGAATCTCAGAGCTCCAAGACCAGTTCTGAGATAATTCAGTCAGAAAAAAATAAAGAAAAAAACAATAAATAAGAATGAACAAAACCTCTGAGAAATATGGGATTATATAAAGAGACCAAGTCTATGACTCAGTGGCATCCTTGAAAGAGAAGGCAATAAAGAAAGCAACTTGAAAAACATGTTTCAGGATATCATTCATGAAAGTTTCCCCAGCCTTGTTAGAGGCCAACATTCAAATTCAAAAAATGCTGAAAATCCCTCCAAAATACGACATAAGAAGACTATCCCCAAAACACTTATTCATCACATTCTCCAAGGTCAAAATGAAAGAAAAAATGTTGAAGGGAGCTAGAGAGAAGGAGTAAGTCATCTACACAGGGAAACCTATCAGGCAAGCAGCGAACCTTTCAGTAGAAATCCCACAAGCCAGAAGACATGGGGGTTCTATATTCAGTATTATTAAAAAAAAGAATTTCCAACCAAGAATTTTGTATCCAGCCCAACTAAGCTTCTTAAGTGAAAGGGAAATAAGATCCATTTCATTTTTCATTAAAAATAAAAAACAAACAAAAATCCATTTTAGACAACCAAATGAACAGACTAATAATGAGTTCTAAAATTGAATCAGTAATAAAAAGCCTGCCAACCAGAAAAAGCCCAGGACCAGTTGGGTTCACAGACAAAATCTTCCAAACGTACAAAAAGAGCTAGTACCATTGTTACTGAAACTATTCCAAAAAATTCAGGAGGAGGGACTTCTCCCTAACTCATTTTATAAGGCCAGCATCATCCTGATACCAAAACGTGGCAGAGATGCACAAATAAAGAAAACTTCAGGTCAAAATATTTGATGAATGTCAGTGCTAAAATCCTTAACAAAATACTAGCAAACTGAATCCAACGACACATCAAAACACTAATCCATAAAGATCAAATAGACTTTATCCCTAGAATGCAAGGTTGGCTTAACATATTCAAATCAGTAACTGGGTTTCATCAACATAAACAGAACTAAAAACAAAAAAAAAAATTGATTATCTCAATAGATGGGGAAAAGGCTTTTGATAAATTTCAACATCCCTCATGCTGAAAACCCTCAACAAACTAGGCATTGAGAAAACATTCTTCAAAATAATAAGAGCCATCTATGAAAACCCTATAGGCACAACATAGTGAGTGGGCAAAAGCTGGATGCGGTCCCCTTGAAAACCAAAACAAGACAAGGATGCCCTCTCTCACTCTTCCTATTCAACACAGTATCAGAAGTCCTGGCCAGAGAAATCAGGCAAAAGAAATAAATAAAAGAAATCCAGAAAGGAAGAGAGGAAGTCAAACCATCCCTGTTTGCAAATGATAGGATTTTGTACCTAAAAAATCCCCACAGTCTCTGCCCAAAAACTCCTTGATCTGATAAACAACTTTGGTGAAGCATCAGAATACAAAACCAATGTTCAAAACTCACTAACGTTCCTATACACTAACAAAAACCAAGCCAAGAACCAAACCAGGAATGTAACCTTATTCACAACTACCACAAAAAGAATAAAATACCTAGGAATACAGCTAACTAAGGAGGTGAAAGATGTCTGCAATGAGAATTACAACCACTGCTCAAAGGTATCAGAGGAGACACAAGTAGAAAAACATTCCATGATCACTGATACAAAGAATCAACATTGTTAAAATAGATATACTGCCCAAAGCAATTTATAGATTCAATGTTATTCCTATCAAACTACCAATGACATTCTTCACAGAATTACAAAAAAAGAACTGTTTAAAAATTCACATGGAACTAAAAAAGGAACCTGAAAAGCCAAGGCAATATTAGCAAAAAGAAAACAACTGGAGGCACCATGTTACCTGAGTTCAAACTATAATAGAGGGCTATAGTAACCAAAAGAGCACAGTACAAGAACAGACACATAGATCAATGGAACACAACAGAGAGCCCAGAAATAAGACCACACACCTACACCCATCTGATCTTTGACAAAGCTAACAACAACAAGCAATGGGGAAAGGACTCTCATTCAATAAATGGTGCTGCAATAACGGGCTAGCCATATGCAGAAGATTGGAACTGGATCTCTACCTTACACCACATACAAAAACCAACTTAAGATGGATTAAAAGCTTAAATGTAAAACCTAAAACCACAAAAATCCTGAAAGACAACTTAGGCAATCCTATCCTGGACATACCACCTGGCAAAGATTTCATGATGAAGATGACAAAAACAAATGCAACAAAGACAAAAATTGACAAATGGGACCTAAATAAACAAAGGAGCTTCTGCACAGCAGAAGAAACTATCAAAGGATTAGAGGAAGAGCAGCAGAACAAAAGGCAGAATAGAAGGCTCCTCCAAGGAGCATCCCTTCTCCACAAGGACACCAAGTTAACATCTATAAATACTTAAAAAAAAAAAAAAAACTTTCTTAAGAACCAAAAATCAGGTGAGCACTCATAGTACCTGGTTTTAACTTCATAGTGCTCAAAGAGGCACTGAGGAAACAGAAAATACAGTCCTGAATCGCTGACACCACAACTCACCCACCCCTAGAAGCAGCTGCTTGGCACAGAGAACATGTCTGGGCACCAGAGTAGGGAGAATACAGCAACTGTGAGGCACGGAACTCAGCGCTATCCTGATAGAGTAGAAAGGAAAACTAGATTCATTTGATCTGAAGCTCATTCACAAAGGGATCATTTAAAGCAGCTCTAGACAGAGGGGAATCGCTAATCCCAGTGGTCCAAACTAGAGTACCTACAAACCTTGCTCAGATAGTTACAGCATTCCGTGTCTCCAAGTAAATTTGAAAAGCAGTCTAGGCCACAAGAACTGCAACTCTTTAGTTTTTTTTTTTTAAGACAGGGTCTCCATCTATCACCCAGGCTGGAGTGCAGTGGTGAGATCTTGGCTCACTGCAACCTCCACTTCCCGGGATCAAGCAATCCTTCCACCTCAGCCTCCCAAGTAGCTGGAACCACAGGCATGTGCCACTGCACCCAGTTACTAAGGGCTGTGACTCTTAGGTGAGTCATAGTGCTGAACTAGGCCCAGGACAGCGGACTGTAGGGGGACATGACATACTGAGACGCCAGCTGGGACAACCAAGGAAGTACTGGCATCACTCCTCCCCTAACCCCAGGCTGCACAGCTTGTGACTCCAAAAGAGACCCCTTCCTTCTATTTGAGGAGAGGAAAGAATGGAAAGGACTCTGCCTTGCATTTTGGATGCCAGCTCAGCCACAGTAGGATAGGGCACTAGTTAGACTCATGAGGCCACCGATCTAGGCCTTAGCTCTGAGATGATATTTCCAGATACATTCTAGGCCAGAAGGGAACCTGCTGCCTTGAAGGAAAGGATCCAGTCCTGGCAGCATTCATCACCTGCTAACTAAAGAGCCCTTGGGCCCTGAGGAAACATTGGCTTAAAGTCTGGCACTACTCCTCCTGGACTGGGGTGGTGGTGGCTACAAAGTAAGGCTCCTCTGCCTATGAAAAGGGGAGGGAAGAGTAGGAAGGATTGTGTCTTGTGGTTTAAGTGCCAGTTCACCACAATACAATACAACACCAGGTAGACTTCTAATGTTTTTGACGCTAGTTCCTGGCTACAGGACAGCATCTCTGTACCCACATGAGGACTAGGAAAACTTGCCACATTAAAGGGAAGGACTGTGTTGCCTTCATCTATGACCCAGCACAATCATAGTGGTGGTGGCCACAGTGGTGTTTGTGTTACTCTGCCATCAGCTTTAGGTGGCTCAAAACAGAGACAGAGACTCTGTAGGTTTGAGAGAAAGTAAAGGAAGAGAACCAGAGCCTTTGCCTGGTAATCCAGAGAATTCTCCCAGATCTCATCCAAGACCGTCAAAGCAGTACTTCTACAAGTCTGCAAGAACCACAGTGTCACTGGACTTGGGGTGCCCACTAAAGTAAACACACTGAGAGCACAACAAGCACATCCTTTCAAGTATCTAGAAAGCCTTCCCAACAAGGATGGCTACGAATAAGCCCAGATAGTGAAGACTGCAATAAATGCCTAACTCTTCAAAACCCATACACTGAAGAACATCTACTAGCATCAAAACCATCCACGAAAACATGAGCTCACCGAATGAACTAAATAAGGCACCAGTAACCAATCCTGGAGAAACAGAGATATGTGACCTTTCAGGCAGAGAATTTAAAATAGCTGTGAAGAGACTCAAAGAAATTCAAGAAAGCACAAAGAAGGAATTCAGAATTCTAGTAGATAAATTTTAAAAAGAGATTGAAATAATTTAAAAGAATCAAGCAGAAATTCTGGAGCTGAAAAATACAACTGGCTCACTGAAGAATGCATCAGAGTCCTTAATAGCAGAGTAGATCAAGCAGAAAGAATTTTTTAGCTTAAAGACAAACAATTTGAAATGAATTCAGCAAAGTTTCCCTTACAAAATTAATGCCCTGCTAGACAGCAACAGTGACCAAGCTGAGTATCAAAACAAGAACTCAACCCCTTTTACAATAGCTGCAAAAATAAAATAAAATACTTAGGAATATACTTAAGCAAGGAGGTGAAATACCTCTACGGTGAAAATTACAAAACCTTGCTGAAAGAAATAATAGACAACACAAACAAATGGAACACATTCCATGCTCATGGACAAGTGGAACCAACATTGTGAGAATGACCATACTGTCAAAAACAATCTACAAATTAAATGCAATTCTCACCAAAATACCACCATCATTCTTCACAAAACTAAAAAAAAAAAATCATAGAATTCATATGGAACCAAAAAAGAGCCTGCATAGCCAAAGCAAGACTAAACAAAAAGAACAAATCTAGAGACATTACATTCCTTGACTTCAAACTATGCTATAACGCTATAGTCACCAAAACAGCATGGTACTGGTATAAAAATAGACTTATGGGCCAAGGGAAAAAAATAGAGAACCCAGAAATAAATCCAAACACAGACAACTGATCTTCGACGAAGCAAACAAAAACATAAATGGAGACAGAGACCCTATTTAACAAATGGTGCTGGGGAAATTGGCAGGCAGCATCTAGAAGAATGAAACTGGATCCTCATCTCTCACCCTATACAAAAATCAACTCAAGATGGATCAAAGACTTAAGTCTAAGACCTTAAACCATAAAAATTCTAGAAGATAACACTGAAAAAAAAAACTCTTTTAGACATTGGCTTAGGCAAAGATTTCATGACCAAGAACCCGAAAGCAAACACAACAAAAACAAAGATAAACAGATGGGACTTAAGCTAAAAAGTTTCTGCAGAGCAAAACAAACAATTAGCAGAGTAAATGGAAAACCCAGAGTGGGAGAAAATCTTCACAATCTACACATCTGAAAAATGACTAATATCCAGAATCTACAAGGAACTCAAACAAATCAGCAAGAACAAAGCAAACAATCCCATCAAAAAGTGGGCTAAAGACTTCAATAGACAATTCTCAAAGGAAAATATACGAATGGCCAAGAAACATATGAAAATATTCTCAACATCACTAATTATCAGGGGAATGTAAATCAAAACCACAGTGCAATACCACCTCACTCCTGCAAGAACAGCCATAATCATAAAATCAAAAAATAACAGATGTTGGTGTGGAAGTGGTGAAAAAGCAACACTGTTACACTGTGGATGGAAATGTAAAATAGTACAACCACTAAGGTAAACAATGTGGAGAATCCTTAAAGAACTAAATCTACCATCTGATGCAGCAATTCTACTCCTGGGTATCTACTCAGAGGAAAAGAAGTCATTATATGAAAAAGATACTTGCATATGCATGTTTATAGCAGCACAATTTACAATTGCAAAAATATGGAACCAGCCCAAATGCCCGTCAATCAATGAGTGGATAAGGAAAATGTCACACACACACACACACACACACACACACACCATGGAATACTACTCAGACATAAAATTGAATGAAATAATGGCATCACAGCAACCTGGATGGAATTGTAGATAATTATTCTAAGTGAAGTAACTCAGGAATGGAAAAATCAAACATTGTATTTCTCACTCAGAAGTGGGAGCTAAGCTATGAGGATGCAAAGGCATAAGAATGATACAATGGACATTTGGAGACTCAGAAGAAAGGGTGAGAGAGGGGTGAGGGATAAAAGACTACACATTGAGTACAGTGTACACTGCTTGGGTGATGGGTACATTAAAATCTCAGAAATCACCACTAACAAAATTATTCATGTAACCAAACACCACCTGTTTCCCAAAAACATATTGAACTATTTAAAAATGTTTAACAAAAACAGAAAATACACAGAGGAGACAAAACAAAAAAGAACGGGAAACAACGAAGCCTGCCTGAAGTATTCAGAAAGTAGGTTCAAAAGGGCAAATCTAAGAGTCATTGGCCTTAAAGAGGAGGTAGAAAAAGAGATGGGCATAGAAGGTTTATTCAAAGGAATAATAATAAACTTCCTAAACCTACAGAAAGATATCAATATCTAAGAACAAGAAGGTTACAGAACACCAAGCAAATTTAATCCAAAGAAGACTACCTCAAGGCATTTAATAATCAAACTCCCAAAGGTCAAGGATAAAGGATCCTAAAAGCAGCAAGTGAACAGAAACAAATAACATACAACGGAGCTAGAATACATCTGGCAGTAGATTTTTCAGAGGAAACTTTACAGGCCAGGGGAGAATGACATAACATATTTAAAGTGCTGAAGGAAAAAAAAACTTTTATCCTAGAATAGCATATCTGGTGAAAATATCCTTCAAACACAAAGGAGAAATGAAGACTTTCCCAGAAAAACAAAAGCTAAGGGATTTCATCAATATCAGACCTATCCTACAAGATACACTAAAGGGAGCACTTCAGTCAGAAAGAAAACGATATTGATGAGCAATAAATAATCACCTAAAGGTACAAAACTCACTAGTAATAATAAGTACATTGAAAAACTACAACATTTCCAGACATAGTCAGTACAATAAGATATAAATAGAAACAACAAAAAGTTCAAGAGTGAGGAAAAAGTTTAAGACATAAAGCTGTTATTAGTGTTCCTTTTGCTTGCTTGTTGGTTTATGCAAATAATGTTAAGTTGTTATCAGGTTAAAATAATGGGTTACAAGATAGTATCTGCAAGCCTCATGGTAACCTCAAACCAAAAGAGACATACAATGGAAACACGAAAAATAAAAAGCAAGAAACTAAAGCACATCACTAGTGAAAATCACCTTCACTAAAGGAAGACAGAGAGGAAACAAAGAAGAGAAAACCCCAAAATAAACAGCAAGCAAATAACAAAATGGCAGGAGCAAGTCGTTACTTATCAATAACAACATTACATGTAAATGGACTTAAGTCTTCAATCAAAAGACAGACAGACTGGTTGACTGCATGAAAAAAAAAAAGACCCATTTAGCTGTTGCTTGCAAGAAACACACTTCACCTGTAAGGACACACACAGATGAAAATAAAGGGATGGAAAAAGTTATTCCATGCCAATGGAAACCAAAAGGGAGCAGGAGTTTCTATACTTAGACGAAATAGATTTCAAGACAAAAACTGTAGGAAGAGACAAAGAAGGGCACTATATAATAATAAAGGGGTCAATAGAGCAAGAATTTATAATAATTTTAAATACATATGCACCCAACAGAGGAGCACCCAGATATATAAAGAAAATATTATTATAGCCGAAGAGGGAAATAAGCTTCAATACAATAATAGCCGGAGACTTCAATACCCCACTTGCAGCATTGGACAGATCTGGCAGACAAAACATCAGCAAAGAAACATCAGATATAATCTGCACTACAGACCATATATATCTAATAGATATTTACATAACATTTCACCCAAGAACGTCAGAATACACATTCTTTTTCCTAAGCACATGGATCACTCTCAAGAGAAGACCATATGTTAAGTCACAAAACAAGTCTTAAAACATTCAAAAAATCTGAAATAATATGGAACATCTTCTCTGACTGCAATAAATAAAACTAGAAATAACAGGAGCAATTTTGGAAACTCTAAAAATGAATTAAACTATATGCTCCTGAATGACCAGTGGGCCAATGAAAAAACTGAGAAGGAAATTGAAAGATTTCTTGAAACAAATGATAACAGAAACACAACATACCAAAACCTATGGGATACAACAAAAGCTGCACTAAGAGGGAAGCTGATAGCTCTAAGTGCCTATATCAACAAGAGGAAACACTTCAAATAAATAACGTAACAATGCATCTTAAGAAACTTAAAAAGCAACAGCAAACCAAACCCAAAACTAGAGGGAGAAAAGAAATAACAGAGATCAGAGCAGAAATGAAATTTAAATGAAAAAAACAACATAAAAGATGAATGAAACATGAAGTTGGTCTTTTGAAGTTAAATTGACAAGCCTGTAGCCACCGTAAATAAGAAAGAGAGAAGATACAAATAAATCAAATCGGACGTGAAAAAGGAGATATTACAGCTGATACTGCAGAAATTCAAAGGATAATTAGCAGCTACTGTGAGCAACTGTATGTCAATAAATTGTAAAATCTACAAGAAATGGACAAATTCCTAGATATATACAACCTACCAAGATTGAACCAGGAAGAAATCCAAAACCTGAACAGACCAATAACACATACCGAGATTTAAGCCATAACAAAAAGTCTCCCAGTAAAGAAAAGCCAGGGACTTCATGGCTTCACTGCTCAAACTGTTAAATAATAACTAATATCAATCCCACTGTATTTCAAAAAATACAGGAGGAGGGAATATTTCCAAAGTCAATCTATGAAGCCAGTATTGCCGTGATACCAAATTCAGACAAAGACACATCAATAAAAGAAAACTACAGACCAAAATCTCTGATGAATATTGTTGCAAAAATTCCCAACAAAATACTAGCAAACCAAATTCAGCAATATATTGGAAAGATCATTCATCATGACCAAGTGGGATTTATCCCTGGGATGTAAGGATGATTCAACATATGCAAATCAATCAATGTGATACATCGTATCAACAAAATGAAGAATAAAAACCATATGATCATTTCAATTTATGCTAAAAAAGGATTTGATAAAATGTAAACATCCCTTCTTGATTTAAAAATAAACCATCAAAAGCTGGGTATAGAAAGAAAATACCTCAATGTAATAAAAGCCTTATATGACAGACCCATAGCAGTATCATACTGAATGGGAAAAAACTGAAAGGCTTTTTTAAAGATCTAGAATGCAACAAGGTTGCCCACTGTCACCACTGTTATTCGACATTGTACTGGAAGTCTTAGCTAGAGCAATCAGATGAGAGAAAGATATAAACTGCATTGAAACTGGAAAGGCAGAAGTCAAATTATCCTTCTTTGCAGATGATATTATCTTACATTTGCAAAAACTTAAAGGACTTCACAAAAAAACTATTAGAACTAATAAAAATTCAGTAAAGTTGCAAAATACAATATCAACATATCCAAATCAGTAGCATTTCTATATGCCAACAGTGAACAATGCAAAAAAGAAATTTAAAAAGTAATCCCATTTACAATATCCACACATAAAATTAAATATCTAGGAATTAACAGAGATGTAAAAGATTTCTAAAATGAAAACTATGAAACACTAATGAAATAAATTGAACAGGACACCAAAAAAATGGAAAAATATTCCACGTTCATGGATTGGAAGAATCAATATTGTTAAAATGTGCATACTAGCCAAGGCAATTTACAGATTCAATGCAAGCCCTATCAAAATACCAACGACATTCTTCACAGAAATGAAAAAAATCCTATTATTGAAATGTATCACAAAAAAACTCAGAATAGCCAAAGCTATCCTAAGAAAAAAGAACAAACCTGGAGGAATGCTGTTACCTGACAGGTAACCAAAACAGCATGGTACTTGCATAAAAACAGACACATAGACTAATGGAACAGAATACAGAACCCAGAAACAAACCCACACACCCACAGTGACTCAGTTTTGACAAAGGTGCCAAGAACACACACTGGGGAAAAGCTAGTCTCTTCAATAAATGGTGTTGGGAATCCTGGATATTTGTAGGCAGAAGAATGAAACTTGACCCCTCTCTGTGACCATACACAAAAATCACATCACAATGGATTAAAGACTTAAATCTAAGACCTCAATTTATAAAACTAATAAGAGAATAGATTGGTGAAACTCCAGGACTTTGGTCTGGGCAAAGATTTCTTGAGTAATATACCCAACAAGCACAGGCAACCAAAACAAAAATGGACAAATGGGATCATACAAAGTTAAAAAGCTTCTGCACAGCAAAGGATACAATCGACAAAGTGAAAGAGACCACCCAAAGTATGGGGGAAAATATTTGCAAACTACCTCTCTGACAACGGATTAATAACCAGAATATATAAGCAGCTCAAATAACTCTATAGGAAAAAATATAATAATCTGATTTAAAATGAGCAAAAGATTTGAATAGACATTTTTCAAAAGAACACATACAAATGGCAAACAGGCATATGAAAAGGTGCTCAACATCAATGAGCCTCAAAGAAATGGAAATCAAAACTTTAACAAGATATCATTTCACCCCAGCCAAAATGGCTTATATCCAAAAGACAGACTATAACAAGTGCTGATGAGGATGTGAAGAAAAGAAAATCCTGTACACTATTGGTGAGGATGTAAATTGGGACAATCTCTATGGAGAACAGTTTGTAGGTTATTCAAAAAACTAAAATTTGAGCTACTGTATGATCCAGCAATCCCATTGCTGGGTATATACCCTGAAGAAAGAAAAACAGGATATTAAAGTGGTATCTGTACTTCTATGTTTGTCGCAGGACTGTTTATAATAGCTAAGATTTGGAAGCAACTTAAGCGTCCATCAACAGATGAATGCCTAAAGAAAATGTGGCACACATACACAATGGAGTGCTATTCATCCTTAAAAAAAGAACAAGATCCAGTTATTTTCACAAACATGGATGAAACTGGATATCATTATGTTAAGTGACATAAGCCAGGAACGGAAAGACAATGCACATTCTCACTTATTTGTGGGGTTCAAAAATTCAGAATAATTGAACTAATAAACACACATAGTAGAAGGATGGTTTCCAGAAGTCAGGAAGGGCAGTGGGGAGGTAGGTATTGATAACGGGTGCAATAAAATAGTTAGAAAGAATCAATAAGACCTATTATTTTATAGCACAACAGGGTGACTATAATCATTAATAACTTATTTGTGTATTTTTAAATAATTTGAAGTATAATGGATTGTTTGTAAATCAAAGGATAAATGCTTGAGGGGATGGATACCCCATTCTCCTTGATGTGCTTATTTCACATTACATGTCTGTATCAAAACATGTCATGTACCCTATAAATATATATACCTTATGTGCCTACAAAAATTTTGAAAATTTTAAATTAAAAAATAAATTTAAAAAACAATCAACAGAGTAAACAGCAACCTACAGAATGGGAAAAAAATATTCACAAACTATGCTTCTGACTAATGTCAGAAAATAATGCCATTAAAAAGTAGGCAAAGGACATGAAAAGACACTCTTCTAAAAAAAGACATACATGTGGCTGACAAGCATATGAAAAAAAAGTTCAACATCACTAATCGTTAGAGAAATGTAAATCAAAACCACAATGCGATACCATCTTACACCAGTCAGAATGTCTACTATTAAAAAATTAAAAAATAACAGATGCTGGTGAGGTTACAAAGAAAACGGAATGCTTATACGCTGCTAGTGGGAATATGAATTAGTTCATCGATTGTGGAAAGCAGTTTGGCAATTTCTCAAAGAACTCAAAGCAGAATTACCATTAAAACCAGCAATCCTATTATTGGATATATACCCAAAGTAATATAAATTGTTCTACCATAAAGACACATGCACACGTATGCTCATTGCAGCACTATTCCCAACAGCAAAGACATGGAACCAACCTAAATTCCCACTGATGGCAGACTGAATAAAGAAAATGTGGTACATATACACCATGAAATACTATATAGCCATAAAAAGGAATGAGATCATGTCCTTTGCAGCAACATCAACGAAGGTAAAAGCCATTATCTTACATGAACTAATGCAGGAACAGAAAACCAAATACTACATGCTCTCACAAGTAGAAGCTAAACATTGAGTACACATGGACACAAAGAAGGGAACAACAGACACTGGAACTTACTTGAGGGTGGAGGGAAGGAGGAGGGTCAAGACTGAAAAACTACCTATCAGGTACTATGCTTACCACAGAGGTGACAAAATAATCTGTACATCAATCCCCAGTGACACACAATTTACCTTTGTAACAAACCTGCACACATACCTCTGAACCTAAAAGTTTAAAAAAAAGAGTTGATAAAAAGTAAATCAAAAGAAAGCATAAGGAAAGGAAAATGTGAGATAAAAACAGAAAAATAGTAGATATAATAAATAAGAACTTTAGTACCTTGAAAAAGTTAAAACAGACAAATTAGAAAGGAAATAAGCATAAAAGCAAAAAAAAAAGACAAGAAAAAATAATAATTTAACTCTAATTATAAGGGACTATTTTGCACTACTCTATGCAAATACATTTGAAATCTGCATTCATTACTATCCAATAGAACTTCTAAATCATGAAAATATCCTACATCTGTACTGTCCAATAGGTAGCCACTAGCCATATGTGTTGAGTGAATACTTATACATTTAAATGTGGCTCAGGTGACTGAGAAACTGAATGTTTTGTTTTATTTAATTATAATTAATTTAAATTTGAACAGCCTCAAGCAGCTAGTGGCTATTGCATCAGAAAGCATAGAAGATGAAATTGAAATTTTCCTAAGACAGTGTTATTTACCAAAGTCAAATCCAAAAGAGTATTTTTTTAAAAAAAGAAGCTTAAACAGACCAACTCTATAAAAGAAATAATGTTATCAAAGAATCTCAATCTCTCTCTGACACACAGACTACACATACACACACACACACACACACACACACACACACACAGGTGTTAACAAGGAAAAGGAAAGCTCTTCTTTATAATATAGAACAGGGCTTTGGCAAATTACTATCCATGGCCCAAATCCTGCTGCAGACTGTTTTCCTGCAGTCCATGAGCTAAGAATATTTTTTTACACGGCTAAAGAAAAAATAGAATATGTAACTGTAACAGAGACCATATGTAGCCCACAAAGCCTAAAATACTTAGAATGTGGCTCTTTACTGGAAAAATTTACTGGCCCCTGATCTAGAAAAATGATTGAAATTTTAAATCACCATTTTGCAAATACCACCAAGGTAATATGAGATTCTGGCAAGCAATTACTCCTAACACTATAAGCTAACATATTGTTAGAAAAAGGACATTCATATATCTCTATCACCCATCAAACGTTTATTAAGTACAGAAGTTGAAACTTGCATTTTAAATGAAAACATCAAACTTAGCTTCACCAATATTCAGACAAAGTGACATTACAAACTCCTGATGTAATGCAATGGGAAACGTAGTATTTGCTGAAACATTTTATCCACAATCGAATCCAGAGGGAACAGTTAGACGAATCCAGTTTGATTGAACATTCTATGAGACAATTAGTCTGGACTCTTCAAAAATGTCAAGGTTGTAAAAGATGAGGAAAAAGGGCGGAGGGTGAGCAACATTGTAGACTGATGAAAATAAGAAACATGACAAAAAATCCAATATATGATCCCTAATATAAAGAATACTTGAGAGCAATTAGAGACATTTAAATTTAGACTGTATACTACATAATATTATCAGTAGCAAATGTCTTATGCTTATTATTGTAGTAATATAAAAGAATGTGCTAATTTTAGGAAAAATACCTTAAGTATTTTTGGATGATCTTGATGTCTGAAACTTGCTTTAGAGCAGTTCAGAGCTCCCCCAAAATGTGTGTATGTGCATGTATATGTGCGTGTGTGTAACAGAGACAGAGAATGAGTGTGTGTGTGAAGAGGGAAAGAGACAGAGACACACAAAGCCAATCTCAGAAAATGTTAACAATTTGTGAATCTAGGTAAAGGGTACATGTGTCTTTATGGTACTTCTTTTTCAACTTTTCTGAGTTTAAAGTTTTATTAAAAGTTGGAAAAATTTTAAAGGCATTTGTTTATTCAGAGTGAACATGGTCTTCAAATGTATTTGCTAGATGCTGGTTTCCTGTAGTTTTTAATATTTTCATGCCACCTGATTGCCTTATGACTAAAATAAACTTAGCTAGGAAAGAAAAATCTGTGTAGACATGAAGCCAAACAATTTCTCCACTGAATAGGAAAAGAAAGTATTAAGCTTATTGGCAAGTAATATTGTTATAAATTGTTATTCTCCTAATGCAGTGTAACCAATTATTACCTTGTGTCAGCATCTACTAGTAAGGAGAGACAAACAGGCAGTATTTATATACAATTACACTAAGACGAATTCCTTACAGCCTGAAAAACAATATATCAAACATTAATAAAAGATACAGGAGGTGTTTCTTCAAGATTTACAGGACAAGAAACCACATTATCTCTTTTTATTATATGATTAACTATTTTGAGAAACATATTCAGGTTTATGGTTATAATAGACAAGAATACAAGGTGCATAAGCAACTCTGTCATCTTTCATCATTACAATCTCGCCAATCTGGAATGCAAAAAAATGACACAGGTAGGAAGGGGCATTGGCTTAAGAGGAAGAAGACCAGAGTTATGGCTTCAGCTCTGCTTCTAAATAGCACCAATATTTTTTGGTAAATCACTTCCCTTCTCTGAGCTTTAGTTTCCTCATCTATCAAATGTGGCAGCTGAACTGAATTAAGATTGTTGGAACTGCAAGATCAAGGGCTATTTATTCTTCAAGGACTGGGAGACCAGATGGCAATTTAGAACAATTTTATATGAAATAAAAGTTGAATGTGATGTGAATATTATTCATTAGAATTCAGTGGGACACAGGGAGAGGAGACCAAGATATAGCTAAAAATGATTATCAGCTTCAGGAATCACTCCCTTCTAAGACCTAGGGGCTGCATTCGGTGGGGAGAGACACTTGACCAGAGCCCCAGAACATTTTGGATGAAGAATGGCCCCAAGAGGAAGGGTGGAGATTATATTGGGCCACAAAAAATGCCACTGACTGCTTGTTGTGTGATATGACTTTTCTATCCTAACCCACAAAAATCTTTATGTATTTGGTGGGTTATAATTTTTTCACGAATCCTAGAAAGAAGTAATATTTGGCAACCAGGTAGCAACAGAAGTTGAAAACTCCCTCAGAAATAGAAGAGTAAACTCTGAGGAAGTTAATCCAGAAATGCCCGAAAACTGCGAAATTGGGGTGTATAGAGCACCCCTTCATTAAACTCCATCTTAGAAAAAGACTCCGTTTTATATTTCATATGGCATTTTGCCAACAAGGATAAGATGTTTTACTTAACAAATAAAAATATAAAGACTATGTTCAAGCAGATAAGCACATAAACAAACACACTCTTCCACTATAGGTTCTCACCAGAGGACTCTGACTATAAAAAAAGCAGACCTTCAGCAGCTTCAAACAGCTGCCTTAACTGACTGAGTCTTGCAGTGACCCATGATAAGCACTTGGCATCTACCTCTAAAGGCTCTGCCACATCAAAGACTCTTCCTTTGGAGAGTCCATTTGGAGACCAATGGACCAGACCAGGAATCCTTTTGTCTTCTTTGCTCCCGCTGGGACTTGCTCATTAACCCTTTCTCCTATCTCTTTCTCCTCTTGATGTTAAGTGTTACTTTTGTTTGTTGTGTAAGGTTTAACCTATAATATTTATATATAGATTAAATATACTATTATGTATGGTATATAATATAGACTGACTTGTGGAGTGGATTGAGCCTGTGTGGCCATGGCTCTGACTACAGAGTGAATGGGAAGTACTAAGGAGAATTGTCTCCTTAGGAACTCCATGTAGCTCGTGGCTTTTGTGATTAAAACAGTTATCAACAGAAGTCTGACTCTGAGTAAAGACATACACATGTGTGAACCTGGACACCTCTAACCCTGCACTGCTCATGACATGGGACTTTAAGAAAAAATTGCCTAAACTACTGAGGACATGGATACCACCAAGTGAGCTATGGGTTAAATCAAACGGAGTAAGACCATAGGTGAGTAGAATGCTTTGGAAATTGATTATCTGATTAACTCTGAGTTACTCTGGAAAACTTGTCAGTCAATTCTGTTGTGTGTGGGGTTTTTTTTTTTTAAGTACATAGCAAATTTTCTTTCCTAAATAGGCACAGTCTCCTGAACGTTACTGAATCTTCCTTTGATCATTTTACATTTTGTAATATCTCTGAGTCATTATTTTAAACATCATTACCTCTGTATAGGGATTGTAAATATGGATATGGGATGTGAACATTGGACTGAATCTGTATAGGACTCAGGCATCCCCGGAAGGTGATTTTTGGCGGGAGATAAATCTTGAGTGTGAACTAGTTTTCACTCTTTGTCCCCTTCTCATGAAATATGAGCATAGCAACAACAACAACAACAGCAAAAAATAGGTTAATTGAGGATTCTGATTAGTTTGGCTTCATACGTTTATTTATCAAATTCTTACTGTATTTTGCTTTAAATCAAAGTGAATCGAATTAAAATCTACATCCCCTATTCTAATTCCCTTTAATCAGACTGCATTCTTTCAACAGCTATGAGAGGAATGTTGTTTTGCCCACACATTTTCAAAGAAGTTACTGGAGCTTATAACACACAGGTCATTATTTAAACTTTAAGAATTCAGAAGCAGAAATTCTACTCACAATTGAACTTCACTGAGTTGGCCGACACAGTGTTTTAAATTCTAATTCTACTGTAGAGCAAACTCAGATTGAAAAGTTGAGGACAAATAACGTGTATTGTGTGTGCTGGGAAATTGCATCATTAACAGAACCTTTGATACACAATGGCAAGCCCTGTTTAAGATGTATATGCTCCTGGGAGCTTGTCCTATCATTCTTCCATTAGATGATATGTACACAGAGCAGTGTTCAGAAACTCTGAGTGGCATTGACACTAATTTCCAATAAGGTTTAGAAAACTTTCTAGACATATAAACTTTATCAGGCCAATGACATATTTGATTCTAAATTAATACTTGATTTTAAATCTTTTCTTAGAATAAAATGCTTACTTGCCCAAATTCTTTGTTTAAAAAAAGTAGAAATTTCATGTGAATGGACAACTGGTAAAAGGAAACTATGTCTTCTTGGAATGGTTCACAAAAGATGGTTCACATCACCCATGGGGATTTTGGACAGGAGTTCTTAAGGCAGGAGAGTAGAACAAAATTCTCAAGGTTATGTCTTGCTACAATTAAAAGAGAGGTTTAAACCTTAAGCTCTTTTTAAAAAAGTTTTCCATATGCTCAGGATAAGCACTCTGGTATCATAGCAGAAATGAAGCATGCATGAACCAAATAGTGTCAAAATCTCACTCAACAAGGATCATCTAGCTACTACCGTCACTGCCACTGCCACACGATGCCACAAAGATCAACCGTAAGCACTGATAGAGCACCATCCCTCGGAGATCAATTAGCCACTTATTTTGACAGATACCACTACATTTTTCCAGTATAGCTTCCACAAATACCACTATCCAACAGTTTACAGGGCATTTGACCCACTAGCATGCACCTCACACACTTTCACATCAGACAAGCAACTTACTTTACACCAAAGGCAATAAGGAAGTGGGCACATGACCATGAAATCCACGTTCTACCACTAACTTTACTACTCAGAAACTGCTGACCTAAAAGTGTATGGGAATCACTTATTGAAGGTGCTGCTGAAGCCCCACACTAATGACAATATCCTGCCAGCCTGGGGCACCATCCTCCAATATACAAAATCCATACTAAATCAATGACCACTATTTGATGCACTGTCCCCCAAAGAAAAAATATATGGGTCTCAGAATCAAGGCATGAAAGCCACATGGCCCCTCTTACTATCACCCCCAGTAACCCACTTTGGGAATGTGTGCTTCCCATTCCCACAATTCTGGGCACCACAGGTTTAGAGAACTCTTCTACCAGCAGACATAGCAAAGTCCCATTAGATAGAAGATACAGCTGCCACTTCCACACTTTGGGCACCTTGTGTCCAGGGCCCGAAAAAAAAAAAAGGATTTGGGATAATCACCATCCTGGAAAAGGTACACGACCTAGTCGTCAGGAGGAAAGCTGCTGCTACACATTCGAGAAGTGGGCAATCAGCTTAACACCAAGGTGGTTGGCATATGTTAGTATTCCATCATCTAATTTTAATAATAAACCCATAATTGCCACAGCCACAGCCTACGAAAAGTAAACATTAACTTGGTCCCCTCAGGAAGGAAGATCTGGGTTACTCACAAAGTTAGCATCCTTGTACCATTATAAGAACCAAGGTAAAGGGCTCCAGAATGGATCAGAGAGTTTAGCCTAGAGCTCCCTGTCCCCAGCAGCAGCTGGGGTTGCAGTTTCTCCTACTAACCTTTTTCCCTTAAAACCTTATAAGTTTACCCAAAGAGACAGTCTTACCAGAGTCTTAAAGCAGCTACCCTGAAAACTTGTATGAAACAAATGGCCCCAGAAGTATGGATGAATTGTCACGAATGCTGCACTGCCCAGATCTCTATGCTCTATTCCCCTAAAGACTCAAGGATATATACCCTAAGCTGGGTATGACCTCACTGAAAGAGCTTCCCTCTTCCCCAGTGAATCCCGACCCAAGTACAGGGGATAAATGACCAGCTCCTCTCCCCAAAGAGGAACAACCCTGAGGGGCTACCCAAGCTTCAGAGATCCTTTTGGAGTCAGCTGAGTCCCTGTTGTGATGCATCAGAGCCTCAATTCTTCCTAGGCCCAACCCTAATTCCTTTCCTTTCCCCACACCCCAGGTGCTGAACCCAAGTCCACTCCCTAAGAAAAGTCCTTCACACTCATTGCCATCTGAGTCTGTTTCCTAGGGTAAACAATCTACAACAAATTTTATGTATCCCTGGCAGACTAACAGCAAAAAGTTAATATTGCTATTTTACTTGGGCCATAATTTTTTTCTATAGTTTTGCAGTATTTTTTCTCCTTACTGTCTTCTAAGAGCAAAGAAAATTCTCCAATCAATGTGTTTATACTCTAGTAAGAGCTGTACTATACAAGATTTTTAAATATGTAAGACATCTTTGATTCCTCCAATATAAATACATGTTTAACATGGCCAAAAAATGTTAAGACAAACAGAAAAAAAGAAAATTTGATTATGGAATAAAGTATTTGTGTATTTAAAGCAAAGAAATGGCTAAAATGTGTATTGTACTTGATTTGCACATAACCAGAAATTGATCCAATATATCAGAAATCAAGTGACTTCTACACTATGATCAGATTGTAGCATCATTTACTAGCCTTTCTTTCTTGTTTTCTTCTCCCTTTCTTTGCTCATCTCTTCATCTCTGGAATCTGTTTTTAAGCCTGAAATCTCAGTAGCTGTGCCTTCCTACCCATTGCTGTTCATCTCTGAAACGTGTTTACCACCCTGGATGTGCCTGTCTCTTTATTAGCTGTCTGCTGACTCGAGAAAGCTACTACCTAGTCCTGCAGTATCCAGCAGTTTCCAATATTTGCCTTACTTAGACTCCTTGCCCTAGCTAACTTTTATTTCTTCTTAGTGGGTAATGCAATGCAGTCACAGCTTACTCCTGGGTTAGGTTCTAACATTAGTCTATTAGGTGAAAATATATATCAATGATAATACTCTTGCAAATCTCATCAGATCAGAAAAGAAAATATGTATCTCAAAAATGCATCACTGCTGGTTTTTCTTTCAGCATTTGAACCAATCACTATGACGTGTTTGGCTTTCATTTATGGTAATACATTGTTCAAACCAGGTCTGTGTTTAAATACAAAAGTTCCACTTAGCTTAGCAAGATGTGATACTATAAAATGCATGAGGGAAAGGCCATTCCTGTTCGTTGAAGGAAGTCACTGGTAGACTCCCCTGAATGCTTTAAATGATTACTTTTCCTCAATCTTTCATTTTTGTTAGTTCATTTATGTTGGTCATTATACATAATTCTTTATAAATTTTTAACCAATGCATAATATTTGTAAATTTTTATGGCATACATGTGATATTTTGATACATGCATGGAGTGTGTAATGATCAAATCAGGCTGTTGATCAGATATTTAGGATATTCATCACCTCAAATATTTATCATTTCTTTGCACTGGTAACATTTCAAATCTTCTAGCTATTTTGAAATACATATTGTTAATTATAATCACCCTACTGTGCTATCAAACAGTGGTATTTATTTCTTCTAACTATATGTTTGCAACCACTAACCTCTGTTCATCCCCTCCCACACACATAAACCCATCCCAGTCTCTAGTAACCATCATTCTACACTCTACCTTCATGAGGTCACCATTTTTAGCTCCCACAAATGAGCAAGAACATGCGGTATTTGTCATTATCTGCCTTATTTCTCTTACCATATGGCCTCCAGTTTTCATCCATGTTCTGCAAATGAAAGGATTTTATTCTCTTTTATGGCTGAATGGAATTCCCATATATATATATATATATATATATACACACACACACATATACCACATTTTCTTTACCATTCATCTGTTGATGGACATGCAGGTTGACTCGATATTCTAGATAATGTGAACAGTGCTGCAGTACACATGGGGTTGCAGGTCTCCCTTTGATATACTGATTCCCTTTCCTTTGGATAAATACCCAGGAGTGGGACTTCTGGATCAAATGGTAGCTCTATTTTTAGTTGTTTGAGAAATCTTTATACTGTTTACCTTAACAGCTTTCCTAAACTACACTCCCATTTACAGCGTTTAAGAGTTCCTTTTTCTCTGCATCCCTGCCAGCATTTATTGTCTTTTTAATAATAGTTATCCTAACTGGGAAAGATGACATCTCAGTATTGTTTTCATTTGCATTTCCCTGATGATTAGTGATGCTGAGGATTTTTTTCATAGACCTGTTGGCCATGCATACTTTAATTCTTACAAATGAAAACCACATATGCAATGTAACCCAGTGAGTTAGGCATGGATATGATACCCATGAGATCAACTAACCCTGGGAAGTGGCAGGACCCGACCTATGCAAATGCCATGTCTTCCTGAAACCCTGTTCCAGAATTGCTTTCATGTGACTCTCTTTCTACTCTTTCACACTATCTCTTTGTTTACATACTTCCCCCAACTTACATATTCCCAACCACTCCATTTTAATCTCAGTGCATGACTGATTTACAGCTTTGCCACTCTATGTGAGCACTGACCCCAAAAGGGACTTCCAATCTGTTTAGTTACTAGATTATAATACAGAAGAGAAAAATAAACATAACATTGAATTCCTATACCCATATTAGCTTTTTACAAATCAGATCAACCATGGCAGTGAAGACTCACCATTCGTCTTTTGGTTCATTAATATTATAAGGAAATCTATTCCTGTGGGCAGACATTAAACATGAGAGAAATTAACACAGTTGCACTAATGCAATCACAATGTCAATAATTTATAATCTGGGAAAAGCAACTGGTAAACCACATTTTAATTATACAGGCTCATCGTGACACATCACTTATGTGACATTTTAAAACTCATTCACAAAATAATTAATCCAGACAAGAAGGTTTTAATAAATTATAACCAGATACATTATACTAGCATAATTTTCTCTCAGCATATTTTTTCCTATACTACTGGACATTTGTAAGAATATCGCTGGGGTCAGATATATTCATACTCCTTCATTTATCAAGCTGTACAAGTGTTTTTAAATATATTAGTTTAATATGTTACCAACAAGAAAACAAATTCCTCAGTAAACAAATGGGTATCTGGAAACAAGATGCGTTGTTCATGGATTTCATATTTGCTTCCAGGCTGCAATACATGGAACAGTAAAGAGTAGCTTGGAAATTAAAATCTGTTAAATTCAGGAACATGCTGGATAATTTTAAAAGTTGGATGGTTATAAAGATGCAAACCCATGTTTCATTTATGAAAAACAAAAGTTTCTATTAAGAGCATTAAAAATTTGAAAAAATGTATTTTTTATCATTTGTTTCTTGACAGATCTAAATTCAGTATTGTCATTGGGCTTTTTTTTGCAAGAGTTCTGGTGAAGAATCTAGTTTTAAAACACCCAAGACATGCTCAACCCTTTGACATTCTGGTCACCATGGCTCTCTACCAAGTTGGACACTTGAGAAGCAATGCTTTTAAGTCTATTTAGCCAGTTGTCTATGTTTAAAAAAAAAAAAAGCAAAACAAAAAAACTCTCCTTACATTTGCATTGCTCATTAAAAAGTACTCCCACATGCATTAGCACATCTGATCATCTAAAGACAATTTATTTGGGACAGATATTATCCCAATTTACGGTTGAGGATACTAATATCAGAGAGGTTTGGACTTGCCCAAGGTCACACAGTTTTGATTCTGGAAAGCTTCTAATATAATTTTAACTTTTATACCACCATACTACTGCTGCAGTTAGAGAAAATGTGCTTTGTTTATATTGGCATCACTCAGCCATAGAGCAGTGTCTGACACCTAGTTGTTTAATGTATGTTTTGTAAATGAATGAATAGAGAAATGATTGAATGTCGGAGTCACTGTTGGGTTCTGTAAGAGAAATTATTTAGCTACCTTTGGCAGGAAATGAATCCCTTCAGCTCATTACAGTGGCACCAAGAGCTCCAGAGATCTGATAAATTTTGAAGATTCCTAAAACATGAACACCTGAAGGCCCAGTTGTATGCTTTATTTAGAAATCCCCACCTCTTGTTGTGAGTCAAGTTAACTTGGGTATGAGATGTTTAGCATTAGCCTCATGGCAACCCCAAGGCAAAAACCTATAGTAGATACACAAAAGAGAAAAAGAAAATTATCAAAGCATATTACTACAGAAAATTATATAATTACAAAGAAAAACTTCAAGAAGGAAAGAAAGGAATAATCTATAAAATATCCAGAAAACAATAAATAAAGTATCTATAGTAAATATTTACCTAACCAATTTAAATGTAAATGGCCTAAAATTAATAAAGTATACAGAGCAGCTAAATGAATTTAAAACAGGACCCAACTATATGCTGCCTACAAGGGACTCATTTCACTTGTAAGTAAACAAACAGACGGAAAATGAAATGATGGAAACAGATATCCCACACAAATGGAAACCAAAATAAAGCAGGAATAGCTATACTTATCAGATAAAATAGCCTTTACATTCAAACTGTAAAAAAAAGAAAATAAAGTATTATATGATAAAGAGGTCACTTCATTAAAAGGATAAACAATTATAAATACATATGGACTCGATATCAGAGCACCTACATGAATAAAGCAAATATTAACAGATCTGAAGGGAGAGATAGACAGCAATACAATAATTGTAGGAGATTTCAATATCACACTTTCAGCAACAGAAAGATGATCCAGGAGAAAATTAATATGGAAATATTGGACTTCACCTATATTTTCTTTATTTTTTCCCACCTCTACTTTCTTTTTTTTTTTTTTTTCTTTTTTTTTTTTTTTAGTATTTATTGATCATTCTTGGGTGTTTCTCAGAGAGGTGGATTTGGCAGGGTCATAGGACAATAGTGGAGAGAAGATCAGCAAATAAACATGTGAACAAAGGTCTCTGGTTTTCCTAGGCAGAGGACCCTGCGGCCTTCCGCAGTGTTTGTGTCCCTGGGTACTTGAGATTAGGGAGTGGTGATGACTCTTAACGAGCATGCTGCCTTCAAACATCTGTTT
Source organism: Pan troglodytes (assembly GCF_028858775.2). NCBI lineage: Eukaryota > Metazoa > Chordata > Mammalia > Primates > Hominidae > Pan > Pan troglodytes. Next base: position 46,755,753 of record NC_072414.2, read on the forward strand.
AACAAAGCACATCTTGCACCGCCCTTAATCCATTTAACCCTGAGTTGACACAGCACATGTTTCAGAGAGCACGGGGTTGGGGGTAAGGTTACAGATTAACAGCATCCCAAGGCAGAAGAATTTTTCTTAGTACAGAACAAAATGGAGTCTCCTATGTCTACTTCTTTCTACACAGACACAGTAACAATCTGATCTCTCTTTCTTTTCCCCACATTTCCCCCTTTTCCATTTGACAAAACCGCCATTGTCATCATGGCCTGTTCTCAATGAGCTGTTGGGTACACCTCCCAGACGGGGCGGCTGCTGGGCGGAGGGGCTCCTCACTTCTCAGAGGGGGTGGCCAGGCAGAGGCACTCCTCACTTCCCAGACGGGGTCGTGGCCGGGCAGAGGCGCTCCTCACTTCCCAGACGGGGTGGCAGCCAGGCAGAGGTGCTCCTCACCTCCCAGACGGGGTGGCAGCCGAGTAGAGACGCTCCTCACCTCCCAGACGGGGCGGCCGGGCAGAGGCGCTTCTCACATCGCAGACGGGGTGGCTGGGCAGAGGCACTCCCCACATCGCAGACAATGGGTGGACAGGCAGAGACACTCCTCACTTCCTAGACAGAATGACGGCCCGGAAGAGGCGCTCCTCACTTCCCAGAATGGGTGGCCGGGCAGAGGGGCTCCTCACATCCCAGACGATGGGCGGCCAGGCAGAGACGCTCCTCATTTCCTAGACGGGGTGGCGGCTGGGCAGAGGCTGCAATCTCAGCACTTTGGGAGGCCAAGGCAGGCGGCTGGGAGGTGGAGGTTGTAGCGAGCCGAGATCACGCCACTGCACTCCAGCCTGGGCAACAATGAGCACTGAGTGAGCGAGACTCCATCTACAATCCCGGCACCTCGGGAGGCCGAGGCGGGCAGATCACTCGAGGTCAGGAGCTGAGACCAGCCCAGCCAACATGGTGAAACCCCGTCTCCACCAAAAAATACAAAAACCAGTCAGGCATGGCAGCATGCGCCTGCAATCCCAGGCACTGGGCAGGCTGAGGCAGGAGAATCAGGCAGGGAGGTTGCAGTGAGCTGAGATCGCAGCAGTACAGTCCAGCCTCAGCAACAGAGGGAGACCGTGGAAAGCGGGAGATGGAGACGAGGGAGAGGGGGAGACCGTGGAAAGTGAGAGACGGAGACAGGAGACGGGAGACAGAGACGGGACACGGAGACGGGAGACGGGAGACGGAGACGAGGGAGAGGGAGAGGGAGCAACCACCTATACTTTCAGTCAAATGGAGCTAAGAGACATATGTAGAACATTCACAGGATATTCTCCTCAAGCCCACATGAAACATTCTCCAGGATAGAGCATATGTTAGGTCACAAATCAAATGAGAATAGAGAAACTGTAGGGAAAATATCAATAAAATAAAAAATATAAAAAATAAAATAAAAATATCAATAAAACAAAGAGGTGGGTTTTTGCAAAAATAAGTAAAAATGAAAAATCCTTACCTAGACCAACTAAGGAAGAGAGAAGATTCAAACAACTGAAATCACAAATTAGAGAGGAGACATTACAACAGACGCCCCAGAAATGACAAGGATCGTAAGGGACTTATAAACAGTCATATGCCAACAAATTAGATAACCTAGAGAAAATTCATAAATTGCTAGCAACACACAACCTAGTGCGATTGAATCAAGAAGAAATAGAAAACAAACCACTAACAAACAAAGTTGAAGTAGGAACCATTTACTGATTAGGAGATACTTTCCCCATTGCTTGTTTTTGTCAGGTTTGTCAAAGATCAGATGGTTGTATATGTGTGGTGTTATTTCTGAAGCCTCTGTTCTGCTCCAGTAGTCTATACATCTATTTTGGTACCAGTACCAGGCTATTTTGGTTACTGTAGCCTTATCATACAGTTTGAAGTTAGGTAGCACGATGCCTCCAGCTTTGTTCTTTGTGCTTAGGATTGTCTTGGCTATACAGGGTCTTCTTTGATTCCATATAAAATTTAAAATAGTTTTTTCTAATTCTGTGAAGAATGTCAACTGTAGTTTGATGGGAATAGCATTGAATCTATAAATTACTTTGGGCAGTATGACCATTTTCATGATATTGTTTCTTTCGAAATCCATGAGGATAGAATGTTTTTCCATTTGTTTGTGTCCTCTCTTACTTCCTTGAGCAGCGGTTTGTAGTTCTCCTTGAAGAGGTCCTTCACATCCCTAGTGAGCCATATTCCTAGGCATTCTCTTTTTAGCGATTGTGAATGGGCGTTCATTTATGATTTGGCTCTCTGCTTGCCTATTGTTGGTAGGAAGGAATGCTTGTGATTTTTGCACATTGATTTTGTATCCTGAGACTTCGCTGAAGTTGTTTATCAGATCAATAAGTTTGGGGGATGAGATAATGGGATTTTATAAATATAAAATCATGTCATCTGCAAACAGAGACAACTTGACTTCCTCTCTTCCTATTTGAATACCATTTACTTCTTTCTCTTGCCTGATTGCCCTAGCCAGAACTTCCAATACTATGTTGAACAGGAGTGGTAAGAGAGGGCATCCTGGTCTTGTACCAGTTTCCAAAGGGAATGCCTCCAGCTTTTGCCCATTCAATATGATGTTGGCTGTGGGTTTGTCATAAATAGCTCTTATTATTTTGAGATATGTTCCATGCAAAGACCCATCTCACATGCAAAGACACACATAGCCTCAAAATAAAGGGATGGAGGACAATTTACCAAGCAAATAGAAAGCAAAAAAAGCAGGGGTTGCAATCCTAGTCTCCAACAAAACATACTTTAAATGAACACAGATCAAAAAAGACAAAGAAGGGTATTACATAATGATAAGGGAAACAATTCAACAAAAAGAGCTAAGTATTCTAAATATATATGCACCCAAAACAGGAGCACCCAGAGTCATAAAACAAGTTCTTACAGACCTACAAAGAGACTTAGACTCCCACACAATAATAGTGGGAGACTTTAACACTCCACTGTCAGCATTAGATCAATGAGACAGAAAATTAACAAGGATATTCAGCTCTGGATCAAATGGACCTAGTAGACATCTACAGAACTCTCTACCACAAATCAACAGAATATACATTCTTCTCAGTGCCACATGGCACTTATTCTAAAATTGACCACATAATTGGAAGTAAAACACTCCTCAGCTAATCCAAAAGAACTGAAATCAAAACAAACAGTCTCTCAGACCACAGTGCCATCAAATTAGAACTCAGGATTAAGAAACTCACTCAAAACCACACAACTTCATGGAAATTGAACAACCTGTTCCTGAATGACTCCTGGATAACTGATGAAATTAAGGCAGAAATAAATAAGTTCTTTGAAACCAATGAGAACAAAGAGACAACATACCAGAATCTCTGGGATACAGCTAAAGCAGTGTTAAGAGGGAAATTTATAGCACTAAATGCTCACATCAGAAAGTTAGAAAGATCTCAAATTGACACCCTAACATCACAATTAAAAGAGCTAGAGAGGCAAGAGCAAACTAATCCAAAAGCTAGCAGGGGACAAGAAATAACTAAGATCAGAAAAGAATTGAAGGAGATAGAGACACAAAAAGCCCTTCAAAAAAAAATCAATGAATCCAGGAGGTGTTTTTTGAAAAAATTAATGAAATAGGTAGACCGTAGCTAGACTAATAAAGAGTAAAGAGAGAAGAATAAAATAGACACAATTAAAAAATGATAAAGGAGGTATCACCATTGACCCCACAGAAATACAAACTAAGAGAATACTATATCACCTTTGTGCAAATAAACTAGAAAATCTAGAAGAAATGTATGCATTCCGGGACACATTCACCCTCCCAAGACTAAATCAGGAAGAAGTCAAATCCCTGAATAGACAAATAACAACTTCTGAAATTGAGACAGTAACTAATAGCCTACCAACCAAAAAAAGCCCAGGACGAAACGGATTCACAGCCCAATTCTACCAGAAGTACAAAGAGGTACAAATCTGAAACTGCTCCAAACAATTGAAAAGGTGGGACTTCTCCCTAACTCATTCTATGAGGGTAGCATCATCCTGATACCAAAACCTGGCAGAGACACACACAAAAAAGAAAACATCAGGCCACTATCCCCGATGAATATCGATGTGAAAATCCTCAATAAAATACTGGCAAACCAAATTCAGCAGCACATCAAAAAGCTTATCCACACAATCAAGTCAGCTTCATCCCTGGGATGCAAGGCTGGTTCAACATATGCAAATCAATAAATGTAATCCATCACATAAACAGAACCAAAGACAAAAACCACATGATTATATCATTAGACGCAGAAAAGGCCTTTGATAAAATTTAACATCCCTTCATGTTAAAAACACACAATCGGCCGGGCGCGTTGGCTCATGCCTGTAATCCCAGCACTTTGGGAGGCCAAGGTGGGAGGATCATGAGGTCAGGAGATCGAGACCATCCTGGTTAACATGGTGAAACTCCGTCTCTACTAAAAATACAAAAAATTAGCCAGGCGTGGTGGCGAGCACCTGTAGTCCCAGCTACTCAGGAGTCTGAGGCAGGAGAATGGCATGAACCCGGGAGGCAGAGCTTGCAGTGAGCAGAGATCATGCCACTGCACTCCAGCCTGAGCAACAGAGCGAGTCTCCATCTCAAAAAAAAAAAAAAAAAAAAAATGCAATCAACTAGATATTGATGGAACATATCTCAAATTCTGCTTACACTCTTCTAAAGTTGAGAACTAGAGGGAATACTTCCAAAGCCATGTTTGAGGCCAGCATCATTCTTATGTCAAAGCCAGACACAATAAGAAAACTACAGGCCAATATCTCAGATGAACATAGATGGAAAAATCATCAAAAGAACATCAGCAAAATGAACTCGAGAACACATCAAAAAAATTCTAATGACCAAGTTGGATTTATCCCTGGTATGCAATGTTGGTTTAAAAAAAGGCATATCAATTAATGTGATAAACCACATTAACAGAATTAACGACAAAAACCATCTGCTCAACAGATGCAGAAAAGGTATTTGACAAAGTTGAACCTTCTTTCATGGTAAAAACACTCAACAGTGTTTTTACCATGAAAGAATGGTAAAGAGGCTGAAGAGACAACTTAAATACTTACTGGGAGAATATATGTTCCAACCATAATCTCTCTCAAGAGGTTAATACCTAAAATATGCAAGGAACTCAAACAACTTAATAGCAAAACAAAAGAATAACCTGATTAAAAAATAGGTAAAGGACCTGAATAGACTTATTTCTAGAGAAGATATACAAATGGCCAACAAGTACATGAAAAGGTGCTCAACATCACTAGTCATCAGGGAAGTGCAAATCAAAACCACAATGATTTATCATCTAACATCTGTTGGAATGCTCATTATAAAAAAGACAAGAGATAAATGGTGGTGAGGGTGTAGAGAAAAGGAAACATTTGTAGACTGTTGGTAGGAATGCAGATTTGTGTATCCCCTGGAAAACTTCACAGAGCTTCCTAAAAGAAATTCAACATAGAACTACCACACGACCTAGTGATCCCTCTTCTGGATATATACCCAAATATAATGAAATCACCACCTCATAAAGGTATCTGCATGCCCATGCTTATTGTAGCATTATTCACAATAGCCAAGATAGGGAAACAACCTAAGTATCCACTGATAGAGGAATGGATAAAGAAGTCATGGTATACATACACAACAGAATACTATCTGGTCTTAAAAAAGGAGATTCTGCCATTTTCAGCAACATGGGTGAACCTAGATGATACTATGTTCGCTGAAATAAGCCAGATATAGAAAGACAAATACTATACTACAGGATCTCACTTATATGTGGAATCTTAAAAAAATAATAAACACAAAGCGGCAGAGTAGAATGGTAGTTGGGAAAGGCACAGGGGAAATGGGAGATGTAGGCCAAAGGGTACAAATTTTTTGTTTACACAGGATGAATACATGTAGAGAAACAGCATACAGCATGAGCACTATAGTTAATAATATTGCATTTTATATACTGGAAATTCATTAAAACAATAAATTTTAGAAACTCTTACCCCACGCACACGTACATGCACAAAGGAAAGGTAACTATGGAAGATAATATATTATTAATTTGACTGTTGTAGCACTTCACCATGCAGAAATACACAAAAACATGTTGTACACCTTAAATTTACACAATAAAAAATATTACTTATTATTATTGAAAAATAAAATTATTTTTCATAAAAATTAACATGTAACTTATATTAAGATAATTATATATTTTAAAACATTTCTCAACATTGTTAATATGGTGAATACTAATAGAACCCACATAAACAAAAAAATAAAAATAAATATCTCTGCCCCATTCTACTGAGAGATCTTCAGGGAAAATATTCTAGTAGTCCAGGTAAATTTTTTTAAAACCCTATGAATAAGTTGTGTGGACATAATTACCAAGTCAAATAAGAATCTGTCTATGAATCATCAGTTATTTCAGTGTCCTAGGCATCACTAAAAATAAGCCTCAAGACAACATGAACCTGGAAAAGAATTTAAATTTTCCCCATTCAGATGTATTGTTTTTGTTCACCGGTAACTGTAGGAATTTTTAGAAATCAAGATGCGTTCTACACGTTCACTGCATTCAATAGTATGGATGTCATGAAAATGTTCCCTTATTTATCTGTATGCCTAATCATTCAATTGTAATATGAAGTAAATACTCAGTAATTCACTTGAAATACTCTTCTCTAGTTACTGCAAATTTGAGTGATTATTCAAATGTGATCCAATGAGGTAGAGTAGGTTGATTGCCAACCAGGTGCCCATCTAATGTATTCCTCCTGAAAGGCACCAAAACACAAGTGCTTGCAGGTAAGAAGCATAATATAATTATTTCTTCTTACTTCAATAAAGTATGCTTCAGTTTACTACTGTGAGCCAGGGAGGAGTGACGAAAAAGTGGAATGGACTAAAAACTCTGAGAAATAAAGCATGGCTAAGACCGACAGCCAGAGAAGCTGTGGTTCTGAAATTAGCTGCTTTCTCTCAAACACTAGGAGACTTTTCTTTCTCATAGAGATTAGCTTATTTTCCTCACAGAGGTAGAAGGGGACTTTTGGAAATAAAAAAAAAATCACACATTGCTGTATAGGAAGAAAACTTTAACTCAAGAAGATATTTCACAGTGATATGAATGAAAACATAAGGCAGGGCTATCCTGACAAAGACCAAATATGCAATTATATAAGCCAATATTCATCATCTTTCTCAACATCATCTACTGAATTTCTACTATGTACCAACAACAGGTTAAGTGCTTTCCAGGTAACCTCACGAAACCTTTATGAGCCAGGTACTTTTATGAAACCTTTTCAAATGAAGAAATTAAAGCCTACAGAAGTTGTAAGTTACCGGTCCAAAGTGGCTAAGCTACTAAATATCAAAGATTCCTCTCACTCCAGAGTCCCAGTCTTCCCAAAGAGCAAAGAAGAGACTAAAGTGTACCTAGAATAAAAATACCGTGTAGTATTTGGATAAGAAAATGAAAGTTACAGGAAGAAGGAGAAAGCACGCAGAATGGGAAGAGAAGAAAACAAGTTATGTTTGTGGTATAATTAGAAGACTGACCAAGTCAGTGGAGGATTTGTAGTGAGGAATGCGAGGAAGCAAACTAGAATAGTAGACTGGGGGCCAATCAGTCAAACGTATTTAAATGCTAGTCTAAAACCCATGGCAATTGGAAGCCATTGCACATTTTTAATCAGAGTCCAAGACTAGAAGAATCCTGTGCTTGTTTTAAGAAAAGAAAACACACAAGCTCATCAGAATTTACAGCTAAAATTAATTTTATTGACGATCTGTTTAAATACCTTCAATTTAGGGATTAGACACTGAGACCTGAGTTAAGGATCCCTACTCTTCACTACTGCTACTAATTTAAAAATCAAGATAAGTGAACATTACATTTAGCTGAGAAAAGAAATAACCAGTAACTGCCTTTTGAATATGAACCTTTTAATCACAGTTACATTGTTTTGTTCCTTGTGAATCTGTAATCTTCTAAAGAAAATAGATTCCTATCTTTATGATAGGAACTTTATGAATGTAGACACTTAGTAAACAAGCAATATAAGTGGTACCAGCTACAGAGTATGGATTTAGGAGAAGTAATTGACATGAATTGGGGGAAGGTCATATGCCCCATTATAGCCATGTTCCCCAAGAACCCCAGAATGCCCTTCACCCATAACTGCTCAATGACATGTTGGCTTTCAGGTGAATGCCATAGAGCTTGCTGGCCAAGGAACACAGAGAAGACAGATCAGAAAATCCCTTGAGTCACTTGCCTACAGTAAAATATCTCCTCTTTGAGGCTCTTTGCGTTCTGCACTCTCTCAATAGTCAGCTACATCAAATCACTTTTCCTCTTTTTGTTTCTATTCATTTATTATTTTTTAAGAGATGGGGTCTCACTGCATTGTCTCACAGGATTGCCTCAAATTCTCAGGCTTGCCTCAGACTTCCAGGCCTAAAGCCATTCTCCCACCTCAAGCCTCCTGAGTAGCTAGGACTACAGGCTCATGCCACTGCATCTGGCTCTTCCTCTTATTTCTGACCACTGACTTCTAGAATTTCCTGCTACGTGACACTGCAATGTGAACTTACATGTATTTATAGAGGCTGCTAAGAAAAGTCCCAGAAGTGCTGTGTTCCAAATCTGAGAACAGAACTTTGGTTTGCTTCATGTATTGATTTTCAGGCTAGGGAAGCAGATGCATCCTTAAAATCAACTTATGTCCTTCCCGTCCCTGGGAAGGCTTCTCCAACTGCAGACTCCTTAAAACAAGGAAATTATATTTCTAAAAACGGACAAAGGTACGAAAGCCATGTCTGATAAATTTAAGTTCTCATAGCATAGTGGTTAAGAAAAAGTAAGCAATAAAAGTGGCATTGAATATACGCATTCACATATGTGAGACAAACATAGATTTGTGAAGACAACCCACTTTCAAAACAAAATATTGACAGAGTTTAATGTTTTTGCTATATCCCTTCTTCTGAATCAGCTTATGCAGATCTTTAAGAAATATTGCAATAGTGTTGAGATCTAAGGTATGTTCTCCTTCAAATTATAGGTTTTGCTTCTTTGAAAGGACTTGAAGCAATGCTTACTGGTTAAGTTACTGTCTTTTGTACGAGCATTTTCTCTTGTTTCACACATCTTTGCCAAAAAAAAAACAGTTTTTGTCACTTTTTGTTTGACTCCCTTTCCAGTTAACTTGGTGCCTAAGGGTAAGTTTTTACTGTATTTTCTCCATAAACTGAAAGGATAGACGTAATTTCTCTGTGGACAACCCCACAGAGCCACCATCATTTGCTAAAGAACAGTTGCTATATGCTTTTGTGTTCACATGTGCTCAATTAAGTGTGGCTTATATTAAATATAGCACAGATGTTTTATTACAAAACCAAGATTAGAAAAGGGTTACTACAGCCAACTCCACACTCATCTCTCTTACCATTTAGTTTCTACCATTCTTTGAGTCAAACTATCAGCGTTGAACATCTGTTTGCCTCCCATTATTTGGCATTTCTCTTCGGTGCTTCGCATAGTTTTTAAATATCTATCATAGTCCTACTCTCTCCCAACAAGTACAATTGCTCAAATAATTAAATGAGGACTACCTTGGTTTAGATAGTGCCCTTTCATGTTTTCTCACTTAAGTCTTATAAAAACTAGTTTTACAAGACCTTAAAGTTATGTGATTCAAATTGGCAATATGTAGCAATATGTTAATCTTTGATCCGTCAATCCCACTCTTGGGAATTCATTCCAAGGACCAAAATGTATGTACCAACTTCATATATTAAAATAATACCAGGTTTGGGGGAGGAGCCAAGATGGCCGAATAGGAACAGCTCCGGTCTACAGCTCCCAGCGTGAGCGACGCAGAAGACGCTGATTTCTGCATTTCCATCTGAGGTACCGGGTTCATCTCACTAGGGAGTGCCAGACAGTGGGCGCAGGCCAGTGGGTGCGCGCACCGAGCGCAAACCGAAGCAGGGCGAGGCACTGCCTCACCTGGGAAGCGCAAGGGGTCAGGGAGTTCCCTTTCCGAGTCAAAGAAAGGGGTGACAGACGCACCTGGAAAACTCCCACCCGAATATTGCGCGTTTCAGACCGGCTTAAAAAACGGCGCACCACGAGACTCTATCCCACACCTGGCTCGGAGGGTCCTACGCCCACGGAGTCTCGCTGATTGCTAGCACAGCAGTCTGAGATCAAACTGCAAGACGGCAGCGAGGCTGGGGGAGGGGCGCCCGCCATTGCCCAGGCTTGCTTAGGTAAACAAAGCAGCGGGAAGCTCGAACTGGGTGGAGCCCACCACAGCTCAAGGAGGCCTGCCTGCCTGCCTCTGTAGGCTCCACCTCTGGGGGCAGGGCACAGACAAACAAAAAGACAGCAGTAACCTCTGCAGACTTAAATGTCCCTGTCTGACAGCTTTGAAGAGAGCAGTGGTTCTCCCAGCACGCAGCTGGAGATCTGAGAACGGGCAGACTGCCTCCTCAAGTGGGTCCCTGACCCCTGACCCCCGAGCAGCCTAACTGGGAGGCACCCCCCAGCAGGGGCACACTGACACCTCACACAGCAGGGTATTCCAACAGACCTGCAGCCGAGGGTCCTGTCTGTTAGAAGGAAAACTAACAAACAGAAAGGACATCCACACTAAACACCCATCTGTACATCACCATCATCAAAGACCAAAAGTGGATAAAACCACAAAGATGGGGAAAAAACAGAACAGAAAAACAGGAAACTCTAAAATGCAGAGCGCCTCTCCTCCTCCAAAGGAACGCAGTTCCTCACCAGCAATGGAACAAAGCTGGATGGAGAATGATTTTGACGAGCTGAGAGAAGAAGGCTTCAGACGATCAAATTACTCTGAGCTACGGGAGGACATTCAAACCAAAGGCAAAGAAGTTGAAAACTTTGAAAAAAATTTAGAAGAATGTATAACTAGAATAACCAATACAGAGAAGTGCTTAAAGGAGCTGATGGAGCTGAAAACCAAGGCTCGAGAACTACGTGAAGAATGCAGAAGCCTCAGGAGCCGATGTGATCAACTGGAAGAAAGGGTATCAGCAATGGAAGATGAAATGAATGAAACGAAGCGAGAAGGGAAGTCTAGAGAAAAAAGAATAAAAAGAAATGAGCAAAGCCTCCAAGAAATATGGGACTATGTGAAAAGACCAAATCTATGTCTCATTGGTGTACCTGAAAGTGATGCGGAGAATGAAACCAAGTTGGAAAACACTCTGCAGGATATTATCCAGGAGAACTTCACCAATCTAGCAAGGCAGGCCAACGTTCAGATTCAGGAAATACAGAGAACGCCACAAAGATACTCCTCGAGAAGAGCAACTCCAAGACACATAATTGTCAGATTCACTAAAGTTGAAATGAAGGAAAAAATGTTAAGGGCAGCCAGACAGAAAGGTCGGGTTACCCTCAAAGGGAAGCCCATCAGACTAACAGCGGATCTCTCGGCAGAAACCCTACAAGCCAGAAGAGAGTGGGGGCCAATATTCAACATTCTTAAAGAAAAGAATTTTCAACCCAGAATTTCATATCCAGCCAAACTAAGCTTCATAAGTGAAGGAGAAATAAAATACTTTACAGACAAGCAAATGCTGAGAGATTTTGTCACCACCAGGCCTGCCCTAAAAGAGCTCCTGAAGGAAGCACTAAACATGGAAAGGAACAACCGGTACCAGCCGCTGCAAAATCATGCCAAAATGTAAAGACCATCAAGACTAGGAAGAAACTGCATCAACTAACGAGCAAAATCACCAGCTAACATCATAATGACAGGATCAAATTCACACATAACAATATTAACTTTAAATGTAAATGGACTAAATTCTCCAATTAAAAGACACAGACTGGCAAGTTGGATAAAGAGTCAAGACCCATCAGTGTGCTGTATTCAGGAAACCCATCTCACATGCAGAGACACACATAGGCTCAAAATAAAAGGATGGAGGAAGATCTACCAAGCAAATGGAAAACAAAAAAAGGCAGGGGTTGCAATCCTAGTCTCTGATAAAACAGACTTTAAACCAACAAAGATCAAAAGAGACAAAGAAGGCCATTACATAATGGTAAAGGGATCAATTCAACAAGAGGAGCTAACTATCCTAAATATTTATGCACCCAATACAGGAGCACCCAGATTCATAAAGCAAGTCCTGAGTGACCTACAAAGAGACTTAGACTCCCACACATTAATAATGGGAGACTTTAACACCCCACTGTCAACATTAGACAGATCAACGAGACAGAAAGTCAACAAGGATACCCAGGAATTGAACTCAGCTCTGCACCAAGTGGACCTAATAGACATCTACAGAACTCTCCACCCCAAATCAACAGAATATACATTTTTTTCAGCACCACACCACACCTATTCCAAAATTGACCACATAGTTGGAAGTAAAGCTCTCCTCAGCAAATGTAAAAGAACAGAAATTATAACAAACTATCTCTCAGACCACAGTGCAATCAAACTAGAACTCAGGATTAAGAATCTCACTCAAAGCCGCTCAACTACATGGAAACTGAACAACCTGCTCCTGAATGACTGCTGGGTATATAACGAAATGAAGGCAGAAATAAAGATGTTCTTTGAAACCAACGAGAACAAAGACACAACATGCCAGAATCTCTGGGACGCATTCAAAGCAGTGTGCAGAGGGAAATTTATAGCACTAAATGCCCACAAGAGAAAGCAGGAAAGATCCAAAATTGACACCCTAACATCACAATTAAAAGAACTAGAAAAGCAAGAGCAAACACATTCAAAAGCTAGCAGAAGGCAAGAAATAACTAAAATCAGAGCAGAACTGAAGGAAATAGAGACACAAAAAACCCTTCAAAAAATTAATGAATCCAGGAGCTGGTTTTTTGAAAGGATCAACAAAATTGATAGACCGCTAGCAAGACTAATAAAGAAAAAAAGAGAGAAGAATCAAATAGATGCAATAAAAAATGATAAAGGGGATATCACCACCGATCCCACAGAAATACAAACTACCATCAGAGAATACTACAAACACCTCTACGCAAATAAACTAGAAAATCTAGAAGAAATGGATACATTCCTCGACACATACACTCTCCCAAGACTAAACCAGGAAGAAGTTGAATCTCTGAATAGACCAATAACAGGAGCTGAAATTGTGGCAATAATCAATAGTTTACCAACCAAAAAGAGTCCAGGACCAGATGGATTCACAGCCGAATTCTACCAGAGGTACAAGGAGGAACTGGTACCATTCCTTCTGAAACTATTCCAATCAATTGAAAAAGAGGGAATCCTCCCTAACTCATTTTATGAGGCCAGCATCATTCTGATACCAAAGCCTGGCAGAGACACAACCAAAAAAGAGAATTTTAGACCAATATCCTTGATGAACATTGATGCAAAAATCCTCAATAAAATACTGGCAAACAGAATCCAGCAGCACATCAAAAAGCTTATCCACCATGATCAAGTGGGCTTCATCCCTGGGATGCAAGGCTGGTTCAACATACGCAAATCAATAAATGTAATCCAGCATATAAACAGAGCCAAAGACAAAAACCACATGATTATCTCAATAGATGCAGAAAAAGCCTTTGACAAAATTCGACAACCCTTCATGCTAAAAACTCTCAATAAATTAGGTATTGATGGGACATATTTCAAAATAATAAGAGCTATCTAGGACAAACCCACAGCCAATATCATACTGAATGGGCAAAAACTGGAAGCATTCCCTTTGAAAACTGGCACAAGACAGGGATGCCCTCTCTCACCGCTCCTATTCAACATAGTGTTGGAAGTTCTGGCCAGGGCAATCAGGCAGGAGAAGGAAATAAAGGGTATTCAATTAGGAAAAGAGGAAGTCAAATTGTCCCTGTTTGCAGATGACATGATTGTTTATCTAGAAAACCCCATTGTCTCAGCCCAAAATCTCCTTAAGCTGATAAGCAACTTCAGCAAAGTCTCAGGATACAAAATCAATGTACAAAAATCACAAGCATTCTTATACACCAACAACAGACAAACAGAGAGCCAAATCATGAGTGAACTCCCATTCACAATTGCTTCAAAGAGAATCAAATACCTAGGAATCCAACTTACAAGGGATGTGAAGCACCTCTTCAAGGAGAACTACAAACCACTGCTCAAGGAAATAAAAGAGGATACAAACAAATGGAAGAACATTCCTTGCTCATGGGTAGGAAGAATCAATATCGTGAAAATGGCCATACTGCCCAAGGTAATTTACAGATTCAATGCCATCCCCATCAAGCTACCAATGACTTTCTTCACAGAATTGGAAAAAACTACTTTAAAGTTCATATGGAACCAAAAGAGAGCCCGCATCGCCAAGTCAATCCTAAGCCAAAAGAACAAAGCTGGAGGCATCACACTACCTGACTTCAAACTATACTACAAGGCTACAGTAACCAAAACAGCATGGTACTGGTACCAAAACAGAAATATAGATCAATGGAACAGAACAGAGCCCTCAGAAATAACGCCGCTTACCTACAACTATCTGATCTTTGACAAACCTGAGAAAAACAAGCAGTGGGGAAAGGATTCCCTATTTAATAAATGGTGCTGGGAAAACTGGCTAGCCATATGTAGAAAGCTGAAACTGGATCCCTTCCTTACACCTTATACAAAAATCAATTCAAGATGGATTAAAGATTTAAACATTAGACCTAAAACCATAAAAACCCTAGAAGAAAACCTAGGCATTACCATTCAGGACATAGGCGTGGGCAAGGACTTCATGTCCAAAACACCAAAAGCAATGGCAACAAAAGCCAAAATTGACAAATGGGATCTAATTAAACTAAAGAGCTTCTGCACAGCTAAAGAAACTACCATCAGAGTGAATAGGCAACCTACAACACGGGAGAAAATTTTCGCAACCTACTCATCTGACAAAGGGCTAATATCCAGAATCTACAGTGAACTCAAACAAATTTACAAGAAAAAAACAAACAACCCCATCAAAAAGTGGGCAAAGGACATGAACAGGCACTTCTCAAAAGAAGACATTTATGCAGCCAAAAAACACATGAAAAAATGCTCATCATCACTGGCCATCAGAGAAATGCAAATCAAAACCACTATGAGATATCATCTCACACCAGTTAGAATGGCAATCATTCAAAAGTCAGGAAACAACAGGTGCTGGAGAGGATGTGGAGAAATAGGAACACTTTTACACTGTTGGTGGGACTGTAAACTAGTTCAACCATTGTGGAAGTCAGTGTGGCGATTCCTCAGGGATCTAGAACTAGAAATACCATTTGACCCAGCCATCCCATTACTGGGTATATACCCAAAGGACTATAAATCATGCTGCTATAAAGACACATGCACATGTATGTTTATTGCGGCATTATTCACAATAGCAAAGACTTGGAACCAACCCAAATGTCCAACAATGATAGACTGGATTAAGAAAATGTGGCACATATACACCATGGAATACTATGCAGCCATAAAAAATGATGAGTTCATGTCCTTTGTCGGGACATGGATGAAATTGGAAACCATCATTCTCAGTAAACTATCGCAAGAACAAAAAACCAAACACCGCATATTCTCACTCATAGGTGGGAATTGAACAATGAGATCACATGGACACAGGAAGGGGAATATCATACTCTGGGGACTGTGGTGGGGAGGGGGGAGGGGGGAGGGATAGCATTGGGAGATATACCTAATGCTAGATGACGAGTTAGTGGGTGCAGCGCACCAGCATGGCACATGTATACATATGTAACTAACCTGCACAATGTGCACATGTACCCTAAAACTTAAAGTATAATAAAAAATAAAAATAAAAAAAAATAAATAAATAAAATAATACCAGGTTTTAAAATGACCACAATGTCCAGTAATAGGAAATTGGTTAAATAAGTTATGATACATTCGTATGATGCAATAATGCATCCAATATCCATCTTCATGTTAAGGATCAAAGGAAGCATCTAAAACTATCAATATTATGACATAAACTTGTATGTATTTATTGACATGTACACAAAAGAGCTGAAAGTGTATTTCACAAAATAGTAGGCTTATCAGTGCTTTTCATCTCTATCCTTTCCTCTCTTTTCTTTTTAACTATAAATAGTATATATCTCATGTGAGATACACATATGTGTAAATACCCATATGTATAAAATTTGTACCAAAGTACTTACCATAATTTTAAGAAAAATAAGACTTATCTTACCACTTAGATACGACCCAGAAATTCCACTGCTAGGTATGTACCCAAAAGAAATAAAAACATATGACCACACAAACATGTGTACATAAATTTCTATAGCAACATTACCAATAATAGCCAAAAGGTGGAAACAATCCACATGTCCATCTTAAGAATTTTAAAATGTGGTAGCCATACAATGATTATTCAGCCATAAAAAAGTACTGATACACACCTCAAAATTATTTAACCTTGAAAACAATGTCAAATGAAAGAAGCCAGTCAAATAAAACATACGTTGTGATATGCTTTGGCTGTGTCCCCACCCAAGTCTCATCTTAAACTGTACTTCTCATAATTCCTACGTGTGGTGGGAGGGATCTGGTGGGACATAATTTAATCATGGGGTGGTTACCGTCATGCTGTTCTAGTGATAGTGAGTTCTCATGAGATCTGATGGTTTCATAAGGGGTTTTTCCCCCTTTTGCTTAGCACTTCTCTTTCCTGCCATCATGCGAAGAAGCACGTGTTTGTTTCCCCTTCAACCATGATTCTTAAGTTTCCGGAGGCCTCCCCAGCCATGTGAAACTGTGGGTCAATTAAACCTCTTTCCTTTATAAGTTACCCAGTTTGGGGCAATTCTTTATAGTAGTGTGAGAATGGACTAATATACATTGCCACACAATATTTTTATTGAAAGATTCAGAATAGGAAAATCTATAGAGACTGGGAGTATATCAGGGGTTGCTTGGGGATGGGGGGGGATGGGGCAATGGGGGTGGACAAATAAAGGGCATGGAATTTCTTTTTGAGGTGAAGAAAACTAAAAGTGACTGTAGTGATGGTTGTATACGTCTTTTAATATACTAAAAGCTATTACTGTATACTTTAAATGAATTAATTGCATGATATATGAATTATAACTCAATAAAGCTATTTTAGAAAAAGGAAAAAATAACATTACTAGCAGTTTACTTTGGAAACAACTTTACATTTGTAACAGACTTTTTTAGAAAAAAAATCACAGGACTAGATTCTTCAGTTACACAAATATAAAGCAAGTATACACCTCTTGACTTTGGAAAATTATGGAATCCCAACAATTTTCAATGCAGAAGCTGCAGGCCAAAATATTATATATTCTGTATGTGAATGTAAATTGAGTATACTTCTTTTTAGGATCACTTGCCTTTAGAAAGTTAGATCCTCTTCCCCCCATCCCCACATAAACAAATTTAGTCTGAACTGTTGGTATCACATATGAAGTTAAGATTAAATAGTTTAATCTTTTAGAAATGTATGGCAACTATCATGAATGTGTTTCTTGGGTCAGGAAAGCCTAACCACATCATTGTAGGTGAGGTATGGGTTTTTATGAAGGAATGGCTACTACCACTGTCAAACATACAAGATCATTAAATAAGCAAGATTTCCTCGGACAAGAGGGGAGGAGACCTGCTTTTCTTTCTGGCACCCAGGAAGGTTGTCTCCTGGTATACCTGGGACTAGATGGCAGAGGTTACTTGCTGATGGAGCTAAGATGTCCCTGACTCAGCAGGAGCCTGCCAGGAGCTAGGCATGAACTCTCTGGTTTGCTTAGTATCTACATACTAAGAGAAACTATTTCTAATAGCAGTGTAATAGGTTTCCTCTATTGTGCTCTATGTATCTGCATTTACTCAAGTTCTATGATACAGCATTTCCTCACCTGAAATATAATTTGGGGAAATTAAATGAGGGGTTTATATTCATCCTGTAAGTAAACTGATAGAAGAGTAGTATGACCCAGAGAAGCCACTGGATTTAGTGAAGTGATCTAAGAATTCCTGAGATTTAGAACAAAAGCAGAATACAATCCAATAAAACAATTCCCAAATACAAGCAATGGGTTGATTTGCAGTACATGTTATGCATATTCTGCACATACATTTTTAGGGATTTCCAGAAATTTTTTTGGATTAAAAAAATGGACTTCCTCCTGTGAACTAAAGGATGGGGTCTGAAATTATTATAATGTAGATATTTAAAATAAGGGCTGCATTATAATGATCTGCACATGTATCCCAGAACTTAAAGTATAATAAAAAAAGAAAAAATAATAAAGATGTATAATAATTAACTAGTTTTCTAACACTCCCATGTTAGAAAGAGTTAAACATCATCTATGAATACCTCATGTTTCTCAACATTGATAGGAAATTTAACATTTTTACTTGCTAGGTCCTATCAATTCTGATTTAAAATATTTTATTTCCATGGTTCTATTAGTTCAAAATAAAACAAGAAAGTGCTCCTGGCTATCATATTTGTGATCTGTATACTATAAATGCACTCTTCTATTTGCTCTTAATTATGTACAAAACAGAAGATATAAAATATTATTGTGATGTTTATAGAGCAAATAAAATTTTATGCATCAAAAATTAAAACAAAATAAGGGCTCAAATGTCAAATACATAAGATTGGAAAACCTCAAAAACAAATTTATTTCTTTTACTTAGAAAAACAATTGCATGGAAGTAATACATTATCATCACATCTGGGTTGTAACATGAGAGTTTTCTGTTTTCTTATTCATACTTTTCTTATTTTTCATTTTTTGTTGTTGTTGTTGTTTGAGAGACTGTCTCACTCTGCCGCCCAGGCTAGAGTGCAGTGGCACGATCTTGGCTCACTGTAACCTCCACCTCCCGGGCTCAAGCCATTCTTGTGCCTCAGCCTCCTGAGTAGCTGGGACTACAGTCACATGCTGCCATGCCCGGCTTTTTTTTTTTTTTGGATCTAGCAGAGATAGGGTTTCACCATGTTTTCCAGACTGATCTCGAACTCATGGGCTTAAGTAATCCACCCACCCCAGCCTCCCAAAGTGCTGGGATTACAGGCATGAGTCACCATGCCCAGCCTCTTATTCATACTTTCCTATGCTAAGTTTTCCAGCATGCACTGTTATAAAAGCCTGAATTGCTTTTATAGTCTAAACAAAGAATATGTTATATTTTAAAATCATGTATTTATGTTGTATATAACATATTGTAGATAGATATAATTGTAAATATATTATTCTTCCCAAGGTTAGGGAATAAATAAAACTGCTGATTTGAATTTTGAAAAGGTTGAACCTTTAGAAGGTTCATGTTTATATTGAGATTAAATCTGCCCTAGATCTAAATCTGTAGTTTATCTCTAACATGTCAATAAGTCCTACTGTATTTGAAAACAATTAAAATATCCTTCCTGAATCTGCTCTCCTTTAACCTCATACTTCATTTCATTCAATTCCTCCTTAGAAGATATGGATTAGAGTTCCTTTACTCAAGAGTGATATCAAAATTATTTAACAGCATATATTATGGATATGATCAGTCAAAACCAGCTGCCAACTAATCAAAAAACTTGCAAATCAATCAGAACGCATGCCACCCAATCAAAATGAACACAGGTGAGTGCCAGAGCAGGGTCCTAGAAGCCAGTCTATTATATCAGACATTACCTCATTAGTTGCTAAATCATGGGAGACATTCAGAGGTCTCAGAAGGGGCAGGAGGCTTGGAGTAGCCACTAATAACCAATACACATGAAAGTGTTTTGCTGTTTTACCTTGCATAGCTGTAACAATTACGTGTTGACTATCAGCCCTGCCTTCATTTTCCTTCTAATGTCTTCTAGGGTCTCTAGGTTCCTTTTTAAGTGCTGTAACAATAGAGTTATGATGGAAAAATTTATTTCTGCTCCCTCTCCAAACAATGCTAAAGTGTCAGGTAAGCAATAAAAGAAATACAGTACTATATTAAGTGATAGAGCAAGAGATGTTAACCAACTTTTGGAAGATGGAAAATTTCTAGGTGATAGCTGACTTTACATAAAGGAAAAAGGTGTTGCCTAAGAAGATGCTAAGCAAGATTCCAATGAGAAACAAGCTAACTCATCTTTTAGAATCCTAGGAAATTTCAGACATCGGAGATGCCAGGTATTTCTGAAGTTAAAGGGGGTTAAGGATCATGACACTGAAAATGTGGCATTGCCTAGAAGTCTGTAAAAGAACAACTGGATTCTGTCTTTCCCTGACTCCATGCAACCAAGTAATTTCCTCTTTCTTCCATGTCTCAAGAGTTAATCAATTTATTCTCTGTAGAAATTGAGTCCAAGTGTGTCAGAATCCAGGTCATGGAGGCACAATAACAGTTGAGGTGAGGTGCCATGCTAGAAACAAGATTTACTGAGAGTACTAGATCCAGTCCCCTTCCCTCCCCCAAATTCTGAAATATTTACAGACAGGTTTATCCATCCAGGCAGGCCTTTGGAGGGTTAGTCTCTGGAGAAAACATTGGTGAGAATGTAAAATGATACAGCTACTTCATGAAGTATTTTGGCAGTTTCCTAAGAAGTCAAACATACACTTACCACTTGATCTAGCCATTTTACTCCAAAGTTCTGAAAGAAAAGAAGCACAAGTCCATGCAAAGACTTGTATACTGACATTCACAGCAGTTTTATTTGTAATAGCCAAAAACTAGGAATGCCCTCAATATCCATCATGAAATATAGAAAAACTGAGGTGATTATATACAGTGGACTACTATTAAGCAATAACAAGAAATGAACTATGGCATAAGTAACAATATGGATCTCAAAAATAAATCTCAAAATAATTTTTCTGGATGAAACAAAAGACAAGACAAAAAGGAGAACACTCTACATGTATGAGGAGTGGGGAATGAGCAAATGTGGGAGCAAAGGATTACAGAGAGGCATAAGTAAACTCTGGGAGGTGAAGGATATGTTCATTATCTTTGTTACAAAGGGTTCACAAGTTTATAAATAGGTCAAGACATTACATTCTATGATTCAAATATATGCAATTATTGTAAATTTTAAATATACAGTTTGTGTATATTGAGTATAACTTGATTATTTGATTGATGGATAGATTAATTGATTGACTGATAGAAACATAAAGCCAGGAATCCCCCTGGAGATCTTTGCATTTCTAAAGTTTGGGTCAGTATTTTAAATTGTCACCTAACTAGGTTGTTCCCTTTACATCACCAGTGAATGAGAATGACCTTTAGGTCTCTGGCATTGCTATTTTTTAACAATTATTACAGAAGTCATTTTGTAGTTATATTCTTATTTATGCTTTGCTTTAAATGCAAAGTTTCCTCAACAATGGACATCAGTATCCAATAACAAACAGCAAGTATTAATGCCTTTTAATATAAAATTTATTGAGAAGTCAAAACACAAAATTTACAAGTACAGACATGATGGTTTTGCCTTAGTTTATTTTATAAATAACCTCAGATCGTGCTAAATGTCCAAAGTTACGTTACCTTCATTTGAAAACTTTGGTTCCTTTTATGAAGAGGTTCTCTCAATTTAATATATTTGCTTTATGTCTGATTTAGAGAAGTATATCAAGTACTATATCTACAATTTAATCTTTTCTGCTGGAAGATGCACGAATAATTTTATGCAGTCATTTGGAAAAGGTTGAAAATATCCCAGTGGATGCAGCTTAATTCAGTGCCTTTACTACTTTATTGATTTCATTTTGAATGATTTGTCCATGTTGTGCTTTATAAATCATTTTTACCATATGCCTGGCATGCTTCTATCTTTATATTACCCCAATTTTCTTTTATCCACATGCTCTTCAGAATCATAATTTAACTCAAAGAGTTTCATACTGGCTGCATATCACAATCACCTGTTAAAACACCAATGCCCAGGCCCAACTCACACAGATTCTGACTTAATTGTTTCAGGTAGGGCCCTGGCGTACATATTTTTAAAAGCATCCCTAATGTGCAACCAATATTGAGAATCACTAACTATCTTACACACTGTCTATATCAGAGTTTCCCAAATGTGCGTGAACATAAGAATGTTCAAACAAGGTACCTCAAAAAAACGAAACGAAACAAATGGCTCTGAATTCCCAAATTCCAGAGCCTCAAGCAAAACCTCATGAATCAGGAGCTCCACAGAAATAAGTAGGATCAAGAGCCTCAGATTAAGAAGCATGGTTTCACAAGACCCCAAAGATATTATAATTAATCCCAGAGGTTGGAGAAGAAAAAGGACATATAGTACCTTCTCACACCAACATCTAATGCAGCATCGTTTTTAAAACTTTTACCTCCTAAATACATGTGAAATATCTCTATTTACCTCCATTACCCCTCATCACCCTTGTAGTCTAAGCCCCTATAAACAAACCTCAGTCTACTGCAATATCTCATTCTCCCACCAGGTTTCTGGCTTCCATTCTTGCCTTACTCCAATCTGTTTTTTCCATTAGAGCCAGGCTTATGATTTGAAACATCAATCTTACCATGTCACCCAGGGCTTAACATATTGCCCACAGCTCTTAGGTAAGTACAGTACAAAACTTTCACAGCCTGGTCTGGCTCCCACCTTTTCCAGCCTCCTTTAGGACTCAACTCGCCTTTACTTGCTGTCATCTGGCCATGATAGCCTTCTTTCAGACTTCATTCTGGCTAAGCCCCGGACTGCCACAGGCCATTTGTAGACACTCAGTCCTCTGCTTGGAAAGTACATGCCCCACCCCACTACTTTATCTAGTTAATGTCTATGCATTCTTCACAAGTCAGGCAATAGCCAAGCCCTCACCTTCCTCTAGACAAGTCAAATCTTGCAACTTCAGGCTTTTTAAGTAGCATACACCACTCCGTCTTAAAATTTACCAGAATTAAAACACGCATTTATCTGTATGACTTCTCCTTTCCCCAAAACCTATTTGACTGTAAACTCACTGGGGACAGGACATTTTTGTTCTCCAAGATCAGACTGCCTAGGTTCAAACCCTAGCTTATTGATGTGGTAACTGTGGGCAAGTTATTTGTCCATTTGTGCCTCGGTTTTCTCATCTGTAAAATAAGACCCATACCATTATGTACCTCATTAGGTTGGTTTAATGATTAAATTTACATGTAGAAAACTTAGCACAGGGCTTGCTACCACTATTACTATTATTATTATCATTACTAATACTATTATTTTGCACAGCACTTAGCACAATACCTAGTTGTGGTTAACAGAATAATAGTTCCTAATTGTAGAAACTTGTGAATATGTTACTTATGGCAGAAATAATTTTGCAGATGTGATTGAGGTTATGGACCCTCAGATGTGGAAATTACTTAGGGTTATTATTAGATGGGTCCAATCTAATCACATGAGTCCTTAAAAGCAAAACAGTAAATCAGAGAGATGAGGTAGAAGAAAGAGGAGAGACTGAAATTCTGAGAAGGACTCAATCTGCCAATGCTAGCTTTGAAAATGGAGGAAGGTGACCATGAGCCAAAGAATGCAGGTGTCTGCTAGCAGCTGGGAACTCAGCAAGGAGATGCAGTGTCAGCCTTGTAGCCACAAAGAAATGAATTCTGCCAACAATGCAAGTAAGGAGAAAGTCGATTTTCCCCAAAGATTTTTATTTTAACCCAACCCTTGTCCTGACCTGACCCGAGAGATAAAATTTCCCTCTACTACACTACAGCATCTCTAGCCTCCAAAGTAAAAATTTGATATACACATACCACTTGAGAGTTTGCATATCATTTATCTACATTATCTCCTCAGTTCCTCTCCTTGTAAATCTAAAAGCTTTCAGGTTTGCAGCTTCAAGGAAAATCTATAAAAGGAAGATATTGCTGGGCACAATGGCTCATACCTGTAACACCAGCACTTTGGAAGGCCTGCGAGGGTGGATCACTTCAGGTCAGGAGTTTGAGACCAGCCTGGCCAACGTAGTAAAACCCCATCTCTACTAAAAATACAAAAACTAGCCAAGTGTGGTGGTGGGGGCCTGTAATCCCAGCTACTCGGGAGGCTGAGGCAAGAGAATCACTTGAACCCAGGAGGTGGAGATTGTAGTGAGCCGAGATCTTCCATTGCACTCCAGCTAGGGTGACAGAGCAAGACTCCGTCTCAAAAAAAAAAAAAAAAAAAAAGGAAGATACTAAATGTAATTTATGTAATAACAAGTAAAAATAATTAAACACTTACTTTGCGCCTGGTACTATTCTAAATATTTTGTGCCTGATAACTCACTTAACCCAGATATTAACATGGTGGTAATTATTCTGATTAATTTCCCATTGTCATTGTTAGCTTTAGAGCAATTGTTTTTTCAGATCCATGCAGCCCTGGTTAAACTGAAACTTCTATATTACGGCAGCAAAATTAGCCAAATATTTATGTTGTTACACATTTAAGCCCAGCAATTTAAAATACATTTTAAAAAATCAGCAGACTTTTCATATGCTATATTTCTAACTTTAATAGCATAATGGGTTTTTTAAATCTTGCATTTAAATAATGAAATATGTTTAGATAGCAACAGATGTATACAGAAGAGATGTACCCCAGATGTAAATCTCCCCAGAGAGACATTTAATTTGTAAATGTTTAATCATAATTTCAGGTGTTGATTAGCATAGCAAATAATTCTTTTAGGCAAAATTATTTTTATGACTTGACTTAGTTATTAAAATGGAAATTAAATAGAAGAACAGAAATTCAGGGCATTATTTTGTTCATAGGCATTCAAGCCTATATCAAATTGTATAAGTTCTTTTAATGATTTCATACTACTATTATATGACTTTGGTATTTGTTTAAATTTATGACTGACACACAGTAATAGCACATATTTATGAGGTATAACATGATACTTCAATACACGTGCAAAAACTTACATCATTTTCGTGTACTTTACCTTACTGTGCTTCCCAGGTAATTGCATTTTTTGGTGCTTTTTTTCCCCACAAATTGCAGATTTGTGGCATGGCAACCCTGTGTCAAACAAGTCTATTGGCACCATTTTTCTGATAGCATGGTGCTCACTTTATGTCTGTCACATTTTAATAATTCTTGAAATATTTTAAACTTTTATGTTATCTGTTAATTCGGGTGATCAGTGATCTTGGACGTACAAAATCGTAATTACTTTGGGGCACCACGAACCTTGCCTATATAAAATAGCAAACTTACCCAATAAATAAATGCTGTGATGTATTCTAACTGCTCCACCAACTGGTTGTACTTCATCTTTTTCTTTCTCCTTGAGCCTCCCTATTCCCCAAGACACAACAATATTGTAATTAGGCCAATTACCAACCCTACAAAAACCTCTAAGTGTTCAAGTGAAAAGAAAAGTGGTATGTCTCTCAGTTTGAACCAAAAGCTAAAAACGATTGAGTTTACTGAAGAAGGCATGTTAAAAGCTGAGGTAGGCCAGAACTGGACCTCTTACTCAATTTTTGTGCATATATAGTAGGAGTATGTATTTATGGGGTACATGAGATGTTTTGATACAGGCATACAATATGAAATAAGCCCATCATGGAGAATGGGGTATCCATCCCCTCAAAATAACTTAAAGAGTGTAGTTGGATTGTTTGTAACGCAGAGACTGATTCTTATCAAAGCAGATGCCAGCACCATGCCTCCTATAAAGCTTGCAGAACCATGAGCCAATTAAACTTCTTTTCTTTATATAAACTACCCAGTCTCAGATATTCCTCTATAGCAATGCAAAAACACCTAACACACTCAGTCAAGTTGACATGTAGAATTAACCATCACACCAAGCCACAGGAATTTACATTTGACTTTCCTCACCTCTGTCATGACATATTATAATACAAGATTATATATATCAGCCCATTTTCATTGAGTATTTTTCTTGTTTTCTATTTTGCTAGTTACCTTGGAATAATCTTAAGAGACAGAGGCAGAAACTACTTCAATTCCACTATTTTGAAACTGAAACACCCCAATCTGAGTACCCTAAATAGGCTATTCTGTTAGGCTGCTTTGGCGTTGCTATATGGAAATATCTGAGGCTGGGTAATTTAAAGGGAAAAGTAGTTTAATTGGCTTACAGTTCTGTAGACAGTACAAGAAGCGTGGTGCCAGCAAGGGGGACCAGGTGTCTCACATGGCTAGTGCAGGAGCAAAAGAGAGAGAAGGGAGGTGCCACATACTTTTAAACAACCAGATCTCAAATGAACTCAGAGCAAGAACTCACTTATCTTCAAGGGATGGTGCTAAGCTCTTCGTGAGGGATCCACCTCCATGGCCCAATCACCTCCCACGAGGCCCCACTTCCAACAATGGGAATCACATTGCAACATGAGATTTGTATGGGACAAACATGAAACATATCAGCCATCATGGTACTTTCTCCTCTTTATCTGATATTAGAGATCTTTATGTACGTGATTTATTTCTGCTATAAAACTTATGCTTCCTTAAAAGAGGCTATCTGCATCTACTCCACGGCCTAGCACACTTCCTTTTATATGCTACATTCTTTATGTAATTGTGGAATGAATAAATTAAAAAATTAATAATACTAAATCAAAACAATATCATTTTTCTTAATCTCTTCCTGTAAATTTTTCTGTAGAGTATACAGGCTTGACTGTCTCATGTTTTCTGGAGTTATACTAAAAAAATTAACTAAAATTTAGCTTGGTTCTAGAAGCCATGAGGGAAAAATAAGACAAACAGAACAAAGCAAAGGTGCAATCAATGCCCTCAAATAGGTCACAATCCTTTTGAAATTCTAATATTCACAAGAATATAACCAGAAAAGACTAGAAATAAAACATTAAATATTTTGTCATAATGTGAGTTCAAGTGTAGAGGGGTCAAATCTAGGATTTCATAACAGATTTATAGTTTCAAATGTCTTTTTTATCATAGAACCATCTCCTTTGCAAGATGACCCTAATATTTTCTAGAATCAGCCTGTCTACTTACAATTTTCTAATTACGTTTAGGAGTCAGGTATCCTGAAGAAACCAAACACCATTTTATGGGCAATAACTCTCTTGACTCCTTGGAATAATCATCACCATTCAGTTTGCATTTTCATGAGACTGCATTATTTATGACATTATAAATGCTTCTTTCTATTCCAAATGGTTCTGAGTTACCTTCATCAATAAATCAATAAATTATGTCTGTACCTCAGAAATCCTCCTCAGGTGTTTGTTAATGGCAAGCCATTTGCCAAGGAGCCAAGAATTCAGAAACTGAGCTTGTCTTGAAACACATAATAGCTTTCCAAAAGCTTTGAGACAGTACTAGACTGATTTCCAAAGTCCCTTCCAGTCCACATTTCTGTGATCAGATAGATGACAGATAGATAGTTATAGGTCAGTAGATATATAGACAGATACACAGATAAACATAAACATGTTTTTAAAATGGCCAAGTTTGGTCTAACAATATTTCTTGACTTGCCATGTCAATAGTCAACATATGAATAATAAAATCTGCTTTCGAAATATTTTAATTCCTTGTAATAACTTCAATGTGTCAGAAGGACCATCCATATTCAAGGCATCTGATATTAAAATAAAGGATATCTTTTGTTGAAATTGAGTTATGATTAATAGAGAGATGCTAAGTGAATAGACAGACAAATGGATTAAATCTTATGGGTAAGGGCTTTGCTTCCAGATGCAGAGAGCCTTTAACTTGAATCTCAATGTTATTACTTGTGAAATATGTTATGTTGGACAAGCTACTTTTTATTTCCAGGCCTTAATATCTCCATCTTTAATGTGGGTGTGATAATGGTATTTACCTCCAAAAAGGGCTACATTAAATGAGATTACACATATTAAGTATTACATAATTCTGGCATATAGTAAGTGCTGAGTAAATGTTAATGCTTTAATCAAAAGTAACAAGTGTTCCAAAAAGCAAATCTTTATGAAAGTGTACGATGCTCAGGACATGATGATACCCTTTTTCCTCCCTGGACAACTGAAGTAAAGTGAAGTAAAACAAGACATGACAAATATGTTCACCAGATGCAGAATGATCTGGGCTCTCTATAACATGCTCTCCTATCACTTCCAGTAACTCTAATTTCTATCTATTCCAAAGTACTTAGAGCTCACCTAAAGTATTATTCTGTGACATGCCTTCGGGTCTTTTTACAAGTTTTCTCTGACTAAAATTTCCATCCCTCCCCAACTACCTCCCCATTCTTAACTGGAAAAGTCTTACAAATCTTGCAAGAGCCAGTTCAAGTACTTCCTTTTCTGTGAACCCTGCCTCTCACCTAAAAAAAATAGAATTACCTACTTCCTCTTTTACTCCACCATAGCACTTATAGATGCCTCTACTAATGAAACTCTGTTTCATAGTCTTTTGATGTATCAGTTTCCCCGGCTGGTCTGCGAGCTTGTTGAAGGTAAATACTATGTCTTATTTACCTCTGCACTGCTAGCACATAGAATAGAGCCCAATAACTAGTAAGAGATTAATATTGAACTAATGACTGAATAAAATATAGTATGTTATAAATGACTCATGTGTGAGTCACTGTTTCATGTGACAGAAAACCCAAAATGACAATGGTTTAAACAATTTACAAGTGTTTTTCTCTCTTATGATGGAAGTCCAGAGTGAGGCACAGTAGAGTCAATACAGAGGTCTTACAGTCATTGTCATCATGACTCAGCCTCCTTCACATGCTCAGTCCCTGGGATGTGGCTCTGGTATTCATGGTGTCAAATGAAAGCTGGTGCTTCAGCCATCATTTCAGTGTCCTATCATATTTCAGCAGCAAAATGGAAAACTAGGATAAAGGTCATCTTAAGACAACATCTTGGAAGTACAATAGTCCCCCCTTATTCACAGGAGTATGTTCAAAAACCCCTGTTGGATACCTGAAACCACAGTAGTATTGAATTCTATACACACTGTATTTGGAGTTCAAGTGCATTTGCCTCTACATACATTTTGATGAAGTTTAATTTATAAATTAGGTACAGTAAGAGATAAAACAATAATAAAATAGAACAATTATGACAATAATGTATTATACTAAAAGTTATGTGAATGTGATCTTTCTTTCTCAAACTATCTTAATATTTTTGGACCACAGTCGACCACAAGTAACTGAAACAGGAAAGTGAAACCACAGGTAAGGACACACTACTGAACTACACAGCACTTCAGCTTATTGGTTAGAGCTTTGTCACATGACCACATGTCCTAAGGTGTTTATCAATAGCAAGAGGTAATCAGGCATTTTCAATCCAGATTCTATCACCAAAGAAGAATTAGTGAATCCATATTAGGAGCACTGGGCAGTAAAGAGGTAATTAGAGACCAACTCAATCACTTCTGTTCACATTATTTTATGGTAACATAGAGTTTGGACCCAGAGATCTTTAAGATCCCTTGCAAGTCTTTCTTTTCTAATATTGTAAAAAAAAAAAAAAAAAAAAAAATTAAAGCTGCAGATGGTAGAAAACAATTGTGTGCATTTATACTATAACATAGTTATTTTAGTCCCCAAAATCTGTATTTTTTAAAAGAATTCCACTATTAAAAGAGCCAAAAAAGGAAAATGGAAGAGTGGGATAAACCAATATTTCCTAATAAAATTTAAAAGAAAATCTCTAAAGGCAGCTTTTTAAATGTTAAATATATGTATCAGCCTATGTCAGCAGCAGCAGTTATGGGGAAGTCACCCCCTGATTATCTCCATCAATATCCCCAAACTCCCAAGTGAAAAATAACATTATTTTATATAAATAACTGGGATTTCCTCAATTCTGTACTAAGCATTTTAACATTTTTATTGACCTGTAATATGCTTTAAACAATCTACTCACGCATCAAACACAGCTTTAGAATAAGCCCCCAAACCTTCCTGCAACCCCATTCTCTACCACCACCCTTGATGGCAAAAAGCCCATTCTCATAGATGTCCTGGAAACACCAAGCATCTAGACTTGAGGAGTAGGAAACTCATAGGCACCACCAAACATCAAGTTTTCAAAACAAAATGAATTTTTATAGCTGACAGGTATTAAAGGCATTTAGTAATTTGTAAATCACAATCTGTTACCAATCCAGCCTTGAAAAAGCTCTATCTTCAAATGTAAACCCCCAAAAAACCTCAATCTGAGATGTCTCTGTAAAGCTGTAGAAAGCAGTCAGCCAAGGGGACATGGCAGTGTGTGCTCTGAGCTAACATTCCATACCTGCTGCTGCCAATTTTCTGCAAAGTGAACTCGTGTGACACTGTTTTTTGTCTTGTTTTAGCTACTTACCTGGTATTTTCATTCCAAAGAAGTCCAGTTAGATTTCAAGGTTCTGTCATATAAACACCCATAGAAAATGTTGAGCTGCTTTTTTAAGTTATGTGCCTCATACTTCGGTCCTTGTAACACTTAAGAATCCAAAATTATTTCATTTTCCATAATTCAGTTTTGACTGGTAGCAACAAAAATATATAGAAATTCTAATGGTTGATCAATAATTTTCTAAGGCAGCAGACAGACTGTAAGAAATTCATTCTTTCTGTGCAGTTGACTACTTACCAACAAGATTACCTACATCTCATGTCATGACCCTGAGAATTGCAAAATGATTATCATTATCTTGCCCTCCAAAAAGAAGAGAGGTTTTAAACTGACCCATTTCACATCTCAGAAATTATTTGGGCCTGAAATT
Organism: Pan troglodytes; assembly: GCF_028858775.2. Classification (NCBI taxonomy): domain Eukaryota; kingdom Metazoa; phylum Chordata; class Mammalia; order Primates; family Hominidae; genus Pan; species Pan troglodytes. The sequence goes on from NC_072414.2 coordinate 46,786,537, forward strand.
GGGTAAAACATCCTAAGGGCCTGGCAGTCTCCTTTGTGCTTTGATAGCACATAAACCATCAAAAAATTAGAAACAGTTTTGAAATTGAGTCTAACGTAAATACAATAAAAAAGATAAAGGTTATACTTGTTTAATAAATGACAATGGAACCAACTGTCCCTGCTGTCCCTGGGAGAATGCCACCAATGCATTCTCCTGGCTTATGAAGAATAAGTACCTCACTCCATCCTCAGCCAGTATGCTTTCTTTTCTAGCCAAAGGAAAGTGTCATCACTACAACTGTTACAATCCCCCCAAATCTCATAAACCCCTTTCCAGGACATAGTCCTATACAAAAATACTACACTCCCCAAAGAAAATCATTCACAAGATTCCTATAATCTATTGGATCAAATTTATGATTTCATTCACTCATGCATTTTTTTATACTTTGGGGCTTCTGTGTTCAGCACCTAGATAAAAGACAGATTATATCAACTCTACTTTAAATGCATTGCCAAGACCCTCAAAAAAATTACTAAAAGACAAAAACAGTGAAGAAAGAAAAACAGGGAGCTGAAATAAGAATGTTACGTGATCTCAGAAACCAAGGCTCTGTCAGAACAACAGCTGATGTTAGAAACTAGAGCTTTAGGGATTAACTGCTTAGGAGAAAACAAGAAAGTAGGTATAAGTTCACCAAAGTGTCTGCATGTGTTGGGGGAGGGTACTGAATTTGAGATCCACACGTAGAATTGAACCCCGAAAGGAACCACATCATCAAAAGGAAAGGTAGGCTAGAAAAAAATCCACCTGCATGCAGTAATGACAACTCACAAGAAAATCTATTAATCTCTGTTAACATGTTGTATGGAAATTAACAACAACAACCGTCTCCCCTAAGAATTAGTAAACATAGTCCTCTCTTCACATGGATGCACAATTGAAATTGACATGACATGTACAATAGAGAAAAATCTGATTCAAAAATGTAATGTGGTACTGAAAAGGTCTTAGAAGGATTCAGTGAGAAAAATCAAAAACCTGTAAGGAACTACAATTAGATAGACGGCAAATTTCACAAGAGCAAAATATTGTACTTGACAAAGTTAAACAAGTGAAGAAGACTTTATTCTAGACTACTGCAATCAAGGAGACATACCCCAATGCAGTCTGACCTCAACTCCATTGAAATAAAGGGCGTGACACTCTCCCAAGGAGACTAGGAGATAGAGGTGTGGTCTTCCTTGATGATTACATTTGTAAAGGATGACTTCCAGGTTCTTGAGAAAGATATCCTGGACTGTAAAATCAGCAAGAAGCTTTTAAAAAGGATTTACATCTCAAGGAAGCGGGGGGAAAAATTACAACTTGAAGTTTCTCAAAGTAAATGCTTTAAGAAAAAAGAGCTCAAGAGGTCCCATACCTAGAGTCAGGAAAAAGCCTGCCTAAAAGTTGAGTCAAGCTGAAGGAGAAACATTAAGACCATCTTGGTCAAGAACTGTATATAAAATTGGCAAATATATCTTTATTGTGGGAAATTTAACATCTTTCCATAACTGAAAGGTCAAATTGACAAATATTAGAAAGAAAATAAAACATCTAAGCAATACAGGTACCATTTCAATTAGTTTATCATAATCAATAATTAGATAATACACTTTCTTTATAAGTACATACAGAATATTTATAAATACTGGTCATGTACTAGACCACAAGGCAATTTCAAAGAGTCAGTATTGTACAGATTATTTTCTGGTCACAAAGGAATTTTATTAGAAAACAAATATATTTATTATTTTTTAATAACAATATTTTGAGGATCTATTATTTGCCAAGCCTCTTCTTGGGGTGAAAGGGAGAGGGGAATCTGGTAATGATGCTGAGATTTCTAATAGGTAACTGGATGGATTGGGGTCCATTGACCAAGACTCCTTCATTTATTTATCAGATAACATTTTAGTTCTACAGTGTTCTGGTATATGACATTCAGAATATTTCTATTCTGAACTGTCATTTTAGCATTATCTTCCCCAACCCAAATCCTTGAAATGCAAGCTTGTCCCTGTCTTCTACTGCACAAAACAAGTTGAATCTTAATGAAAGCATTCATCCCCCGACCTTGACCCAGCTCCAAGTAAGGAAGAAGTAGAATGCTCTCCATAGGGAAAGGAAAATGAATCAGGATTTGTAATTTTTATGCCTGTATCTGACATTAAAAGTATCTCAATATTCCTTTAATCACTAGCACAAAATGTCTACACCAGTCCAAAAGATTTTCCTTATGCTGACTACCACTGAAGTTCAAATGCACAAATTCTTCCCCCATCCTTCTAGGCTCACAGCTACATTACATTTCCAAATGTCCTTTCAAGTTAGTGTTACTGGACAGGGGTCCTGATCCAGACCCCCAGAAAGGGTTCTTGGATCTCACTCAAAAAAGAATTCAGGGCGAGTCGATGGAGTAAAGCGAAAGCAAGTTTATTAAGAAAGTAAAGGAATAAAGAATGGCTACTCCATAGACAGAGCAGCCCTTGGGCTATGGTTGCCCATTTTTATGGTTATTTCTTGATGATATGCTAAACAAGCAGTGGATTATTCATGCCTCCCCTTTTTAGACCATATAGGGTAACTTCCTGATGTTGCCATGGCATCTGTAAACTGTCATGGCATTGGTAGGAGTGTAGCAGTGAGAATGACCAGAGGTCACTCTAGTCAGCGTCTTGATTTTGGTGGGTTTTAGCTGGCTTCTTTACTGCAACCTGTTTTATCAGCAAGGTCTTTATGACCTGTACCTTGTGCCAACCTCCAATCTCACCCTGCGGCTTACAATGCCTTAATTATCTGGGAATGCAGCCCAGTAGATCTCAGTCTTATTTTCCCCAGCCCTTACTCAAGATGGGATTGCTTTGGTTCAAACACCTCTGACATTTGGTATAGCTACTTGACCAAGTCCTGAACAATGATATGTATGCAGATGTAATTAAAACTCAGCATGGCCCAAAAAATCTACTACAAGTTCACCTTCCCTTCTCCACCCACTGGCTGAGTGGAAAGGAACTCAAGAGTCAGTAAAAAACAGTGCCACTTTGGAAAGGAGATTGTAAATTTTCTTCCTACAGAAAAATGATAAGTATGTGAGGTGGTAGATATATTAAATAGCTTGATTGAATCATTCCACAACGTATACATACATATCATAACATCACATGGTATCCTATAAATATACATTACTCAATTAAAAATTAAATTAAATTAGACTTTTTAAAAAAGAAAACAGAGTCACACAGTGAGTTCTGTTCTTCCTAAAACTGCTACAAATTGTATTGTCTGTTATACTGCTCAATGTCTTTTACATACCAAATTGGAAATTAAGAGACAAAATCATGTCTCATCTGAAGACTCAATACATTTCCATTTATCAGACAAATTCTCATGTTTCCTATTCTTTCACTGCCAGGAAACGAAGCTAAATGTAAGGCCCATTTCACACTATTATTTAACTGTTTTAACATTATTTTAAGCTATACTAATAGGTACTTTAAAAATTCTGCCTCAATTTCTGCTGGAATTGGATAAGATAGAAATTATGAGTAAAATAACTGATTCAGGTTATGGCTCTGCTTATGCAGTTCCCCAAACCTGAAAAGTCTCTTTCTGTTTGTTGAATCCTACCCAACCTTCCAGACACAATTCAAATACCATTTCCATGAAGCTACCACCAAAAGACTTCAACACATTTTGACCTCTTTCCTTTCTAATCTATTACTGTACTTTTTATCTGGAAAAAAATGTGTTGTCTATACTAACATTTCCCTATTGCACCTTCTATATCAAAATAATCATGATCTCACCCCCACATGATAGTAGTTGTACTTTCTGCATTCCATAAGAAATTTAAAAATCCCATAGGCATAAACACTGTACCATTTCCTTCACTGTGTATCCTCACAGCCCATGAAAGAGGAAGCACAAATTCATGCCACACAATTTAGCCAAGTAATAGACCATTTTCCTTCTGTTACATTCTAATTCTCAGATATAGAAGAAAACTTTCTAGACATCTACTGCCAAGTACTATATCATTATGATGTCTCTCTAAGATCCTAGTAAAATGCTGGGTCCAAAATAAGTTCTGAAACAGCCAACAGTAATTCACTGGCCCAGAAAGAGTAACTCAGGAATGACTAAAACCAAAGCCTGAGGATTTTAACCTCCTGATCAAGGATCTCTTTCCCACAAACCCTAAAAACTAAAAAATCCTGACTCATATTTTTGTCTTTCTTTCTTTTTCTTTTTTCTTTTTTTTTTTTTTTTTTTTTTTTTTTTTTTTTTTTTTTGGTCTCAGAAACTCTTTACCACAGGGAGTTCAAGGTATAATAAAAGAGAATGTGCTCTGGAGTCCTGGCAGAAAAACCCTTGAGTCTTAGATGTCATCTACATATTGTTTGACATGGTTCCTTATCTTATTCAACCTCATCTTCCTCTTCTCTAAGATAGGAATGGCAATTACGAACCTCAAAAGGCTAACATGAGAAGCAAATTAGATACTACCTGCAAAGCATATGGCACAGTGCCTTGCATACAGAGTCACTCAGTATTTTCCCTCCTTCCCTGCTAGAGTAATCTGTCCCAACATCCACATGCACTCAATGCTCTGAGGCTACCTGTCCTGATTTATCATTCTCCACTTGAAATTAGAATTTTAGAGGCTATGAACACTTACAAATTGAAAACTTAAAATATATCAAAACAAATTAAATGATCACCCTTTTTTTAAGTTTTATAAAAATGCTGGAAATTCTGCCTTGAAAGTTACCAAGATGGACCTGGATCAACTGTCTCAGACTCAACTACTTACTGAAGAAAAAACCAAAGGGGAAAAGCCTATTTCTCATACTTCAAAGCTCTATAGTTTATTTCATGAGAATTTTTTTACCTTCATTCTGATGTCTATCAAACTACAAGAGAATGGCAAATAACCAAGGAAATAAATCTATTAAAAATTCAGTAGCAGCATGCTAAGACTCATATTGTCAGTTGGCATATGGTGAACTAGCTGCCCACACCATGTGTTCACTAATTCTATGCATGATCTTCCAGAATGGTCTTTTGAAGTTTCTCACCCTGTAAAACAACAACTTTTTTTCAAAAGATATTGTAGACATTTGTATTCAAAGATACAAATCTTTGGTCTTGACCTAGCCTTCTGTTGTTTTATGTTGCATTTTATACTATTGTCAAATCCGTAATTGTTTTACTTTTTAAGTTATTTCAAATGCTCTCAGCCTATATGAAAATACTTCTCTCTGTGTTAAGTGAACTGAATATAGACTTCTAAGGAGCTGGTATATAATTAAAAACCATTGGCTGGGTGCAGTGGCTCAAGCCTTTAATCCCAGCACTTTGAGAGGCCAAGGCGAGTGGATCACGAGGTCAGGAGTTCGAGACCAGCCTGACCAACATGGTGAAACCCCATCTCTGATAAAAATACAAAAATTAGCCGGGCATGGTGGCACACACCTGCAATCCCAGCTACTCAGGAGGCTGAAGCAGGAGAATCGCTTGAACCTAGGAGGCAGAGGTTGCAGTGAGCCAAGATCATGCCACTGCACTCCAGCCTGGGTGACAGAGTGAGACTCCATCTCAAAAAAAAAAAAAAAAAAAAATCAAGTACTGTGCTTTAAAATATGAAATTACTATTTCAAAATATAAGCATATATTACCTGGAAGTATTATTGATGGAATGTAAGAGTTTATAGAAATATTATATTTAAGGGATTATTCTGTGATGCATGATTTAAATCCATTTTTAATGAACTACTCTGAGCCTTTACACATGTAATTACATTTAGTCAAAAGAAATGCATACTAGTATTATTTAAGCACCACCTCCAGCTCCAAGGAGGACTTTGCATTTGAGACAGTATTAGCCACTGCTGATAGTGTGAGAATCCAGAGAGGGCTGCCCAAGAGCAGAGGAAAAGTCTTGATGAGACAAATACAACTTGTGTATCCATGTAGTGAGCAGAGGAAAAGTCTTGATAAGACAAATACGACTTGTGTATCCATGTAGTGAGCAGAGATTTTGGCTTCTAAGAGGAGAATTAAGGAAAAAAGGAAAGATAGGTAGAAAGAAAGGATTAGGGCAACGATGAAGAAATATGATAACTGGGAAAGGGTAAGTTGGGATTGTGTGCTTAAAAACTTCTACTCTGAAATAAGCTAGGCACAGAAAGACAAACTTCACATGTTCCCACTTGTTTGGGGGAGCTAAAAATTATAACAATTGAACTCATGGAGATAGAGAGTAGAATGATGGTTATCAGGGACTGGGAAGGGTAGGAGGTGGGTGGGGGAGGGGATGAGGATGGTTAATGGGTACAAAAATGTAATTATGTAGAATGAACAAGATCTAGTATTTGATAACACAACCGGGTGACTACCCTCAGCAATAACTTATTGTGCATTTAAAAATAACTAGAAGAATATAATTGGATTGTTTATAACAGAAAGAATAGATGCTTGACATGATGGATATCCTCTTTACGTAGATGTGATTATTATGCAATGTATGCCTGTACTAAAATATCTCATGTATACCATAAATACATATATACCTACTATGTGCCCACAAAAATTTAAAAAGAAAATGTGAAGTTACTTAAACCTTCTCCCCAGTCCACCTCCAACTCCACATCTCCACCTTTTCAAACCCATTGCCAAGGTCGTTCACACAGGTGGATCAATTTCCCAAGCCTCTGCTTGGTAGTTGCCTCTATCCCTCCTTAGTCATTTTGCCTCCTCATTCCCATTGCCTCATGAGCAGCCCATGTTTGCTTTAAAAAAAATAAATAAATAAAATTTTTTTTAAAACTTCCTTATATTTCTCCTATCCAGATTTGGCCTTGACTAGCCCAGTAAAAGACTCAAACTCAGATCCAGCCTGTTGCCAAGGGACCAACCTGTTTACTGAATAGCTATGGATAAGCCTAAGTTAAAAATTAATAGGACTAAGGCATAGGGTTTCATGGTAATTCTCTGTATTTTCCATTTAATTATTATATAAACCTAAAAATGCTCTGAAATAATAGTCTATTAAAAAAATTATTACAACTTAAAGTAGTAGCAACTGTGAAAATACTAACAGATAAGGAGAACCTAATTTGCACAGACCTGGGTTGATCAAAGATAAGATTGTTTGCTAGCCATGGCCATTAGCAGTACCTAACTGGCTGTAAGTATGGAATCCTAGCATCCTGCAGAATCTAAAGTCAAATAAGATATGATAAAGTACAGCATATTTTGTCTCCTCCCAAGTGACTCATAAACGTTTGCATTATTTTCACCCACTCGTTAGTTTCCATTTAATATAGACAGGAAAGAATATAGGGTGCAGATGAGATTCTGCTTCACCTCTACTATTAAGACAACTGCCCTCTTACCCAATTCAGAATACTTAGGGGTGACTGACCTAAGATGCCTTTTTAGGTTAGAGATGCACAAAAAAGAGTCTTTAATTCACAATTCATTAAAAGGATTAATTCATCAAAATTTGGACCCATTAATTCATTAAAAAGATTGAAGTACTACTGTACTCCAAGCACAGTGCTTATTACTAGAGATAGCTCAATAAGTAAGATATGACCTATACTCAAAAAAAGCTCACCCATCTATCACCTATCACCAGAAGTAAGAGACACTCACCATCTTAGTCCATTCAGGTTGCTATAAAAAAAATACCACAGAGTAGATGGCTATAAAAAAACAGAAATTTCTTTCTCACAGTTCTGGAGGCTGGAAGTCTGAGATCAGGGTGCCAGCATGGTGAGGTTTTAGTGAAGGCCCTCTTCCAGGTTGGAAATTGCCAACTTCTCCTTGTATCCTTACCTGGAAGAAAGGATAAGGGGTCTCTCTGAAGTCTCTTTCATAAGGGCACTGATATGGTTTGGATTTATGTCCCTGTCCAAATCTCATGTCAAATTGTAAAAGGGGCCTGGTGGGAGGTGATTGGATCATGGGGGTGGATTTCACCATTGCTTTCTCATGATAATGAGTGAGTTCTCACAAAATCTGATGCTTTAAAAATGTGTGGCACTTTGCCCTTCTCTCTCTCTCCTGCTGTGACATGGTAAGACATGCTTGCTTCCCTGTCACCTTCCACCACAATTGTAAGTATCCTGAAGGCCTCTCAGTCATGCTTCCTGTTAACCCTGTGGAACTGTGAGTCAAACCTCTTTTCTTCATAAATTACCCAGTCCCAAGTAGTTAAGTTCTTCAAAACAGTGTGAGAATGGACTAAAACAGAAAATTGGTACCGAGAATGGTGTACTGCTATAAAGATACCTGAAAATGTGGAAGACATTAAGGAACTGGGTAATGGGCAGAAGTTTGAACAGTTTGGAGGGCTCAAAAGAAGACAGGAAGATGTGGGAAATTTTGGAACTTACCAGAGACTTGTTGAATGGTTTTAACCAAAATGCTGATAGTGAGATGGAAAATGAAATCTAGGCTGAGGAGGTCTTAGATGGAGATGAGGAACTCACTGGGAACTAAGGTAAAGGTCAGTCTTGCTATGCTTTAGCAAAGAGACAGGAGGTATTATGTCCCTTCTGTAGGGATCTGTGGAACTTTGAACTTGAGAGAGATGATTACGAAGAAATTTCTGGTGAAAGAAATTTCTAAGCAGCAAAGCATTTAAGATGTGACCTGGCTACTCCTACCAGCATACACTCCCATGCATTTACAAAGAGATGGTCTGAAATTGGAACTTATGTTTCAGAGAGAAGCAGAACATAAAATATGAAAAATATGCAGTCTGACCATGAGGTAGAAAATAACAACGCATTTTCTGGGGACAAATTCAAGCCACCGACTGTAGAAATTTACATAAATAAAGAAGAGCCAAATGTTAGTCACCAAGACAATGGGGAAAATGTCTCCAAGGCATTTCAGAGAGCTTCACAGCAGCCGTTCCCATCACAGGCCAGAGGCCTAGGAGGAAAAAAATGGTTTTGTGGGCTCTGCGAAGCCTTGGGACATGGCACCCTGCATCCCAGCAGCTGCAGCTCCAGCCATGGCTAAAAGAAGCCAAGGGACAGTTCAGGCCATTACTTCAAATAATGCAAGCCCCAAGACTTGGCAGTTTCCACGTAGTGTTTGGCCTGCAGGTGTGTAAAAGGCAAGAGTTGAGGTTTGGGAACCTCAGCCTAGATTTCAGAGGATGTATGCAAATGCCTGGATTTCCAGGCAGAAGTCTGCTGCAGAGGTGAAGCTCTCATGGAGAACCTCTACTAGGTCAGTGTAGAGGGGAAACGTGAGGTTGGAGCCCCCACACAGAGTCTCCACTGGGGCACTCCCTAGTGAAGCTTTGAGAAGCAGGCCAACATCCTCCAGACCCCAGATTCACTGACAATTTACACTATGCACCTGGAAAAGCCACAGACACTCAACACCAGCCCATGAAACCAGCTACAGGGGCTGTACCCTGCAAAACCACAGGGATGGAGTTGCCCAATGTTATGGGAGCCCACCTCTTACATCAGCATGCCCTGGATGTGAGACATGGAGTCAAAGGAGATTATTTTGGAGCTTTAAGGTTTAATGACTGCCCTGCTGGGTTTCAGACTTGCATGGAGCCTGTGACCCCTTAGGTTTTGATCAATTTATCTCCTTTGTAACAGAAGGATTTACCCAATGCCTGTACCCCCATTGTACCCTGGAGGTAACTAACTTATTTTCACTTTTACAGGCCAATAGGTAGAAGGGACTTGCCTTGTCTCAAATGAGACTTTGGACTTGGACTTTTGAATTAATTCTGGAATGAGTTAAGACTTTGGGCGATTGTTGGAAAGGCATGATTGATTTTGAAACATGAGAATGACATGAGATTTGGGAGGGGCCAGGGGTGGGATGATACGGTTTACGTTTGTGCCCCTACCCAAATTTTATGTCGAATTGGAAGAATGCCCTGGTGAGAGGCGACTGCATCATGGGGGCAAATTTCCCCCTTGCTGTTCTCATGATAGTGAGTTCTCACAAGACCCACAAGATCTGATGGCTTAAAAGTGTGTTGCATTTCCCCCTTTGCTGTCTCTCTCTCCTGCTCTACCATGATAAGACATGCTTGCTTCCCCTTCACCTTCTGCCATAACTGTACGTTTCCTGAGGCCTCCCAGTCATGCTTCCTGTTAACTCTGTGAAACTGTGGGTCAATTAAACCCTTTTTCTTCATAAATTATCCAGTCTTAGGTAGTTCTTTATAGCAGTGTGAGAACAGCACTAATCCCAATCATGAGGTCTCTTCCTTCATGACATAATCACCTCCCCAAAGCCCCTTCTCCCAATACCATCATTTGGGGGTCAGAATTTCAACATATACATTTGTAAGGTGACACAAACATTCAGATCATAGCATTCACAAATAACAAAAAAATAAGATGAAAACTGTATCATGAAAAGAGGACAAAATATTACAGGTGTCCTGACTTTTCACTGGGACTGCTTCATGGTTACAGTGCTACCTGAGACAATATTTGAAGGACAAATCAGGGTGTTATTCATAACTACTCAATTCAATTCCTCACACTGCAGGAGAATTCTACATCCCTGCCCCCTTAAATGCAGAGATTGCTATGTGACTTGGTTTGTACCCTGAACAGAAGTGGAAAGGTTATGTGCTGTTTGCCTTGGCCCCCTTTCCTTTGCAGTTGAAACACCTGCAGATTTACAAACAGAGGTGCTCTATCAGACCACGTACCAGGGCAATGACCACTGAGACCTCTCCCTTTCCCTCATCTGGCTGCCTCCCTAAGACCCTGACAAGGCCATCAACCTAGGAAAAAATAAGGCTGCACATTGCAATCTTTCCTCATTTTCATCGCCCTCTCTGGTAGCCAATATTTGCTCATCTCATTTGCCATTTTCCTCCTCCTGTCAGGAGTGTCCTTGCCAAGCTCAGGCCTTGCCAAGCTCAGGCAACTCCAGACCCAACCTTCAGCCAAGAGAGCTTCCTGCTCACTGAATAGGAACAATAGTGAGGTCAAGATGGACCCATGACATTAGTAAAGAAATAACCCTTTGCTGTTATAAGACATTGAGTATTTTGGAGGTTGTTTATAACTATAGTACAACCTACCCTATCCTGGTTGGTACATTAGGTTTTGAGTTTGTGGCAAGGAAGATACTGCACATAAATGGAGAGAATTCTGGAACTCTGAAAACATTATGAAAAGCAATAGTTCAACACTGTTATCACTTAAAGCATATAAAAGGAAAGCATGAAGCCTGCTGCGTTTGAACCTATATTTTAAGAAAATTTGCAATTTCTTATACCCAGTGATATCTATTTCTAGCTCATGTAATTTTTTTCCTCAAATTTTCGTTGATTTCTCTACCTGCTTTGATTGCTTTTATTTAATCTCTCACACACAAAATGATTCAATATTATTCCCTCATTTCCAGGTGACATTTAAAGATTGGACTAAATCCAGCAAACTCTGATTTATGCGGCTCTGATAAACCATGACATTTCCCAAATGAGTCCATAAAAAATGCATAGATGATAGATTCTACTGATGTTCTGGGGGCATAAGGATGATTTCTGCACTAAAGAAATACATAAATTCTGCCTTTAAATTGTCATTATGTACCTATGGCTTCTTGCTTTAAGAAGTAAGATGAATATTTTAAAAAGTGCTCTCTTCAAAATTTAGAAACTATGCTCTGACTGGGTAAACCTGTGAACAAGTAACCAACCTTTCATAGCTACTTTCTCACCTTGTAATAAAAATACATAAAGTTTACAATTATTTTATAATGGCCTTAGTGGAATTGAATGGCCACGTGTAACCTAAAGCCATCATTCACTTTTAATTTACAATAAATCCAATGTGTCTTTCATTCATATAGCCTGTTGCTAGCCACAGAGGGCTTTCACATAAACTCATTTAATTTAAAAACAACTCTGAATAGCATAATTAGACTCATTTTACAAATGAGGTTACTGAAGCTCAGAGAAAGTATACTTTTTCTGTTAATAGCATTTATTATAAATTCTATGTTACAAAATTATGTATAACTAGAATTTAAACCCCAAAACCTTACTCCTTGTATTCCAGTAAGCTTGGTACACTCAATACTTTGCCCAAACTTCCCACATACAGAGCCACAGGTACTATATTAAATGCTCCCTTCCCTCGACCTCTGCTTTCTGCTGGTCTATAAGCCTGTGCTTGCTCCTCTTCGCCTTGCTAACCCCAGGTGCAAAGCCTTCAGTGCTGACTCAATCAGTGCTTTGACATCTCAGAGCTTCTCCTTCATTGCCAAGCCCTAGCTTTTTATCCTTCTTAGGCAGTATCAAATCTCGCTCCTTCCTCACTGCTATCCCTTGGCTTCCCAAGTAACCTAGAGCCCCAAATGCCACACTTTCCCAATAATTCCCTATCCTTCCACTTTAGCATTTTATGCATTCTTTTTATGCATATGTGTACAAAAAAGACTCGTCAACAAAACTACTCCTTCTCATTGTTAGTACTTCAACATGTTTTTACATGAAAATAACCCATATTTTAAAGCCCAACCTAAACTAATAAAATGTTTTAATGTACATTCTTCCCATATAAACTACTGGGATTTGCTTTGGCTGTTTCTAGGTCACATACATATCACCAGTCACAGTGATTTGCCACAACCCACAAACACATTTCACTACCTATATTCTATAGACAAGTCACCAGCTCAACAGCAAGCATCAACAGAGATCAAGAACTGTACACACCCCACAGAGCCAAAAATTATGCCACCATTCAGAAGCAACTTCCATAAGAGGATGTCAATAACCATTGCCTAACAGACATAATTCTCTGTAGAACAAGACATATCGTGTGCAGCATAGAGATCAAATGATTTGCTAGAATTTTTGTGACACATTAGGAAAAAAAAAAAGATGATAAAGCAATTCATTTTTGCAAGCCAAGTAGCAGTAGTTGCTATCCCTGACTGTAATCTAGGGGTTTGATAAGAAAAAGAATTGTAAAATGGTTGCAGTGTTTTCTAAGTCTGGTTGAAAAATATACTGAGATCACGTGGCAAAAACAAACCTAAAGCTTTCTCAATTTGTGAAGAACTACAAGGGCCAATGCTTCTTTTAATGTTAGAGAAACCTTTTTTAAAATCTTGGGTGAAAAGGTAAAATTTTAAGAGGGCAAAGACCATGCCTTGGACTTCTATCGTATATTCTGTAGTGCCCAGCTCAAGCAGAGTGCTTAGGTCATCATGGTACAGTGAAACATTCCCAGACTGAAAGTTAAACAACACACCTGCTCCTCTAAGCCCTGCCATTGCTTTAGATACAATCTGTTACCTTCTCCCTGCCTCTGCCTCCTCATCTGTGACATGAGGGGAATAGCCTAGGTGACCTATGAGGTCCTTCTGTCTCTAACTCATTGGGCTCTCATGACTTCCTTCAATCTATGCTCAATGGTAGTAATAGGCTCATGCAACTAATTAATTTTCTGCTCCTCATCTTAAAACTCTAGGATTGGTAGAGCTATTTTGAGCAAATTTGCTAGTAAGATTTTCAGTAGGTCAAAGATATCTTTTCAAATGTAAAATCACTGAAAACTGCCTGGAACAGGATAGAAAATAAAAACAGCATCTTTATTGGAGCCAGAGGGTTAAGCTGAGCTTAGGGAATTGCTCACTGCTGAAAAGAATGAGCACAAATGAAGGTGAAACAAATTGAAAAGAAAAATAGAAGGGTTATTACTATGGGCCACCAGCTTTCTTTATCAAATCCTAACAAGCCTTTCAACCCTGATTCTCTCAGCCTCAGAAATGTTTACTGTGATGAATCCAGCAGCTCTACCTCATAACTAGGGGTCTGGGTTGGTTTCATGAATGTCCACTCATCAGGATTCATCGCCTTTGAACAAAGAGCTAGTGACTGTGGAGCATTTGGTTTTCTTGTCAATTTCTATTCTATTCTTCATTTCTAAGGAAAAGAAAAAAATAGTTTGGCCTGACAAAACAATGAAGTGATATGCATAGCCCTATTCTCCTCATAAATTCCCCTGAAGTTATTAATCCCAGTTGCCAATTAACTCAATTATCTTTCTATATCACTAACCTTTTTTTTTTTTTTCTTTGAGATGGCAATCTCGCTCTGTGGCCCAGGCTGGAGTACACTGGTGCCATCTCGGCTCACTGCAATCTCCACCTCCTGGGCTTGAGTGATTCTCCTACCTCAGGCCTCCCGAGTAGCTGGGATTACAGGCATATACCACCATGCCCGGCTAATTTTTATATTTTTAGTAGAGACAGGGTTTTACCATGTTGGCCAGACTAGTCTCAAACTCCTGACCTCAAGTGATCTGCCCTCTTCGGCCTCCGAAAGTGCTTGGATTACAGGGGTAAGCCACCACGCCTGGCCTGTTACCAAACTATTAAGAAGCCAAAATGTTTATTTATTCAGATATAAGTTCCCACCAGCACCTAGGAAGTCTACTTTTCCTCCAATATTATTTTCTTCCAATGTCACTGCCATCCTCTCAGTGCCAAGACTTGAAGCCTTAGCATTATTACTAAATTTTCCCTTCTCTAGCCCCAAAACTTAGTCATTTGACCCATCCTCTTAGTTACACTTACAAAATGTTTTTGAAATTCACTCTACTTCACCCACTTCTGCTATCACTTCCCTACTTATCCTATAATACATCTTGCCTAGATCATCAAAATGAATGTTTTTTTTTTCTCCCTACTTGGTCTTAAATACAGCTTAAATGCTTCTTAAATACAGCTTAAATGTTTCTTAAATACAGCTACCTTCAAAATAATCTCCCCAAAGTACATGTCACGGCTCTGCTCAAAACTTAGACTTCTTCTTTACCTACAGAATAAAGTCTGAGTCCCCTTAGCCTAGCATTAATATGACCGTGGCCTATACTTCTAAAATATATTGTTCGTTATTTACTGGTTTTAGGTTAATTAGCTATGATGGTTAATTTTATGTGTCAAGTTGGTGAGGCCATAGTATCCAGATATTTGGTCGAACAGTATTCTAGATATTTCTGTGAAGGTATTTTCTATTGGGTATAACATACACTATTTGGGCAACAGGTACACTAAAAGCCCAGACATTGCCTCTATGCAATATATCCATGTAACACAACTGCACTTGTACTCCCCTAGATGTCTAAACATTTAAAAATTATTTTAAACATTTAAATCAACACACTCTGAGTAAAACAGATTACCGTCCATGATGTGACTCAGCCTCAACCAATCAACTGAAGGCCTTAACAGAAAAAAGACTGATCTCCCCAAGCAAAAAGGAACTCTGCCAGCAGACTGCCTTTGGATGCAAACCGCAACACCAGCTCTTCCCTAGTTCTTCAGCCTGTTAGCCTACTCGGCATATTTTGTACTTGCCAGCCATCGCAATGTGTGAGTCAATTCCTTAAAATAAATCACTTAAAATCTCTGTCTCTCACTAACCATTGTTTCTGGAAAACGATAATTAAAACATTACCATATTGCAAAAAAAGATTTGGTGGAAAAATATACTCAGGAAATTCTAGTTTGAAAAAAATAGAATATTCTTCTTTATTATCTGTGTTATAAAATTTAATTGTATTCTAATGTAAACTCTGAAGCACCAAGTCATGCTAGTTTGCATCCCCAAAATACATAGGAAAAAAATGTTGTCAATGATAAGCTGGTTGCAGTTTAAACCAGCTGGGAAAAGAAGATGACAGAATACTCTTAGAACCACCACTTTATCCAGGTAACCACATTAAGAGAACTGCTTGGGTATGAATAGCCACCACCTCCAGGTGTAGCTCAGATGTGAGAGGTTTAGGCAAGTTAAATTATTCCACATGAGACATGAATTGGAAATGTGGAGTTGTTTTTTGCTATTGGAGACAGTGACTTGAAGACCTTCTAGATAAAGTGAAACTGACAGTCGAAAGAGATTCCACCAAGGTGGGAGGCAGTGGTCCAAAGAGAAACATGGCCAATGTAATTCTAGGTACCCCTATTCCCAAGCCTTTGAGGAACAAAGACAGAAGGATTATTATCCCAGAGTTCTGACCTTGAAATAAGGCCTAAGAGTTTCTTACAATTTTTTAAATAAACTGAGCTGAAAAATGTTGAGCGACTTGTCTAAATGAACACAGCCAGGGGCAGATCTAGGAAGAGAACATAGGTCTTCTGACTCCTATGCCATGCTGAACACAGAAAGCTGAGGATGCAGAGTCTAAACATGGAGGAAGAGGTGAAGGGGCAAGTGAAAAGAAAGACTGGAGATCAAAAAAGGATATAGATGGGGCAAAGCCCAGAGGAAGGAGTTACCCACAACGTGAAAAAATTCACTTTGGAAAGTGAAGGGGATACAGCACCTCTGAGAAAAGAGAGAAGGCACTTGGAGGTAGAAAGGAGAGTGGCATGAAAGAAATAGTTTGAGGTGGAGAGGAGGGAAGTTGAAGAAGCATGTTAAACTGTTTCTTCTTCTTAGGAAAGTGAAAAGCTGAGAGCGAGGGGGAGAATACTTCAGATTCAGGTAGCCTAACGTGAATCCAGCTCTACCACCGGCTGTAGGTGCAACTTAAGTCAAGTAACTTTCCTCTGCTGTACACAGGTAAAGCATGACATGTTATAAGAAGTCAATTAAGGTGTATTATAGTTGGTGTTATAATGAAGCTCATCTCGCTGATTTATTGAACAATTTATGTAGTGCTTACTATGTGCCAAGCACTGTTCAATGAGCTCTACAAACATCCTACTGAATCATCATAGCAACTCTATCAACAGGTAGCATTATCAAATCTCACTTTACAAATGAGTTTGAGGCCAGAGAGGTTAAATGTCTTCTTTAAGGTAACAGATGGTACATAAATCAGATAAACATGTAAATCACTAGATGTGCTGGAAGTCAAGCATCTTTATCCTCAACTGAAGTCTCACCAAATTTAAGCAGTTAATTGTGTACTCACTAGCAAAAGAACTACAGATATTAAAAGCAAATTATAATCCTCAAACTTGATAGCTAAAATTCAAAATACAAGTAGACATCTTATATTTTTAGCATTCTGTAAACAGTAAACCTCTCATAATATTATCTGTTATTCAATTTTCAGCAGTTTATGTTTCTAGAAATTTACAACATATTAAAAGAGAAGCCCCTCTTTATGGTAACACATAAGACAATGAAGCCTTTATCTTAGGACAAGGTATATGCTCAAAACTTCTTCAAGATGTGACACCAAACTATGGTTTACCTATGTGTAAGTTTATACATGCTGGGACCTAAAGAGTTTTAGAACAATTTCAGAAAATATTAACATTTGCAATCATTATAATCCTATGTGTTTTGTCACTGTAAAGGTTACAAGCACTTTCACATACACATTATGCTATTATCATCAATTCTATGGTGAAGAACGGCCATGGGACATTGTGGGAAGGGCACAACTTTGGAACGAGGGAAATCTGGGTTTGATGCCTCCTCTCCCTGATAGTGGCCTGCTCCTTAATCCTGAGACACTTTTAAAATTATTTTTTAATTGACACAGTGTAATTATACATATGTACAAGGTATAATTTGATATTTTGGTACATGCCTGCATTGTATAATGATCCAGTCAGGGTCCTCAGTGTATACATCATGCATTTATCATTTCTTCGTGGTGAGAATCTTCAAAAGCCTTTTTCTAGCTACTGCGTAACATGCAATAATACAGTATTTTACTATTAACCATAGTCACCCTACTGTGCAATTGGACACCAAAATTTATTCTTCCTATCTAATTTTAACTGTATACCCATTGGCTAACCTCTTCTCATTCTTTCTTTGTCTTTTTCCCCTCCCAAGTCTCTAGTAACCACTGTCCTACTCTCTGCTTGTAAGGTAATTTTTTTTTAGATCACTCATGTGAGTAAGATCATATCATATTTGAATTTCTGTGCCTGGCTTATTTCATTTAACATGATGTCCTCCAGACTCACCTATGATGTCTAGTATTTTTCTGCATGTGGATATCCAGTTTTCCCAGCACCATTTACTGAAGAGACTATCTTTTTCCCAATGTGTGTTCATGGCATCCTTATTCAAAATCAGTCAGCTATAAAAGTGTGGATTTATTTCTGAGCTCTCTATTCTGTTCCATTGGTCCATGTGTCTGTTTTTATGCCAGTACCATGTTGCTTTGGTTACTATAGCTTTGTGGTATATTCTGAAGTCAAGTAGCATAATGGCTCCATCTTTCTTCTCTTTGCTCAAGATTGCCTTGGCTATTCAAGGTTTTTTCTGGTTCCATAAAATTTTGGGATTTTTTTCTTATTTCTATGAAGAGTGTTATTGGTATTTTGATAGGAATTGTATCTGTAGATTACTTTGGTTAGTATGGCCATTTTTAATATCAATTCTTCTAATCCACAAACATGAGTTTTCTTTCCATTTATTTGTGTCCTCTTCAATTTATTTCATAAAAGTTTTGTAGTTTTCAGTGTAGATATTTTTCACCTCCTTGGTTAAGTTTATTATCTTTTTGTATCTATAGTAACTACAATTTTTGTCTTGACTACTGGATATTTCACTCTTAGTGTGTAATAATATTACTGATTTTTCTATATTGATTTTGTGTACTGTACTTTACTGAATTGGTTAATTAGTTTTTAGTGGGATCATTAGGGTTTTCCATGTATATGATAATGTCATCTGCCAACAGGGACAACTTGATTTTCTCCTTTTCAATTTAGATGCCTTTGTTTTATCTCCTGCCTAAGTGCTCTGGCAAGTATTTCTAGTTTTATATTGAAGGGAAGTGGTGAAAGTGAACAGGATTCTCATATTACAGATCTTAGAAGAAAAGCTTTCAACTTTTTGCCATTCAGTATGGTGTTATGGGTTTTGTCATATATGGCCTTTATTGTGTTGAAGTATGTTCCTTCTGAAATGAGAGAAGTTCCCCCTTTTCCCCTTGCAGGGTGTTCAACAGGGATGTGGCTCTCTTCTTCAGTGCCCCACTGCTCAAACCCCTAGGGGGGACATGCAGACAGATAGTTGCAGAGGTCATGGGGAACGTTTTTGGGCTCCAACCCCAAGGCAGTGTGTAGGGGTATTTACAGCTCCTGAAGCCCGAGTTGGCATGTGTTATGGTGCACTCTTTCAGCTTTGCCATGTGCAGGCGGCTAGTGTTAATCACCTCAATTAGACCCTCTGCCTTATCGCAAGGACAGAGGGTTTTCTGTATCCTGGGTTCTTGCCCTAGTGTACTGGAAAAAATCGGATCACATATGGGCTTGGAGAATGAGTGCAAGATTTTATTGAGTGGTAGAAGTAGCTCTCAGCAAGTTGGATGGGGAGCTAGAAGGGGGATGGAATGGAAAGATTGTCTTCCCCTGGAGTCAGGACGCCCAGCAGCCAGACTTTCCCCTGACTGGCCCCAGCTGAATTCCCCTCAGTGTTAGCGTTGTTCTGCCGTCACTGACCTGCCAGTGCCTGCTGGTGTCTATCAGTGTGTTCTTCTGCTCCTCTCAACATTCAGCTGCCTGTGTCTGTGCCCGCTAGGGTCTCAGATTTTTATGGGTAAAGGATAGGGGGCATGGTGGGCCAAAAGGCAACTTTTGGGGCATGAAAACAGAGATGCCTGTCCTCATTTAGGTCCATATGCACAGGCACAAGAATGGAGCCCTCCTTAGGGATCCCACACTTCTCTAACCAGCACTTCCCTCCCCTCCCTCCCATATCATTTCTATCTCCAATTGATATTGAATCTTTTTGATGAAGGAATATTGAACTGTACTGAATGTTTTTTTAGCATGTGTTGAAATAATCACATGATGTTTTTCTTCCTGATAACATGGTATATCACGTTTATTAGTTTGTGTATGTTAAACCATTCTTGCATCCCTGGGATGAATCCAACTTCACCATAGTGAATAATCTTTGCAGTGTGCTATTAGATTGTTAGTGTCTTATTGAGAATTTTTACATCTATGTTCATCAATAGTGTTGATACATAGTTTTCTTTTTGTGTCGTATCCCTACTTGGTTTTGAAATCAGGGTAATGCTGGACTTGTAAAATCAGTTTGGAAGTATTCCCTCCTCTTTAATTTTCTGGAATAGTTTGAGTAAAATTGGTATTAGTTCTTCTTTAAATGTTTGGTAGAATTCAGCTGTGAAGCCATCAGGTTCTGGGCTATTCTTTGATCAAAGACATTTTATTACTGATTGAATTTTCGCACTTGTGATTGACATGTTCAGATTCCTTTTTTTCATAATTTAATTTTGGTAAGTCGTATGTGTCCAGGAATTTTTCCATTTCTTCTATTTATCAACTTTTTGACAAACAGTTGTTTAGAATAGTCTCTAATGATTCCTTATGTTTCTGTGGTATCAGTTGTAATGTCTCTTTTTTCATCTCTGATTTTATCATTTTTTCTTAAATATTTGTCAGTTTTATTTACCTTTTTAAAGAGCCAACTCTTTCTTGTTTTTTATTTGTTTATTTATTTTTAGTCTCTATTTCACTTATTTCTGTTCCAAGCTTCATGGTTTTCTTCCTTCTCTCAATTTTGGGTTTAGTCTATGATTGTTTTTTAGTTCCTTGAAGCATATCATTAGGTCATTTATTAGAAATCTTTCTTTTTTGATGTAGGGTTTTATTGCATAATATTTCCTTTAGAACTGCTTTTGCTGTGTCCCATAGGTTTTGGTATAATATGCTTCCATTCTCATTTATCTCAAGGAAAGTTTTAATTTTCCTTTTACTTTCTTCATTGACTAATTGTTTGATTCATTGTTTGGGAGCATGTTGTTTAATTTTCATGTATTTGTACAAAGTTTCTGAAGTTTTCCTTGTTGACTTCAGTTTTATACCATTGTGGTTGCAAAAGATGTTTAATATGATCCCTATATTCCTAAATTTGTTAAGACTTGTTTTGTGGTCTAACATATGATATATCCTGGATAAAGTCTCATGTGCAGTTTAAAAGAATATGTATTATTTAGCCATTGGACAGACTGTTCTGTTACCTTCTGTTAGTCCCATTTATGGAACAATTTAAGTTCAACATTTCTTTGGTTTTTCGGATGATCTACTCGATGTTGAAAGTGGTACGCTGAAATCCTCTATTGTCATATGGCAGACTATCTCTTCCTATAGGTCTCCTATTTGCTTTATATATATGCGTGCTCTAGAGTTGAATGCGTATATAACTATTATATCCTTCTGTTCAATTGATACTGTTATCATTATATAATGATCTTCTTTGTCTCTTTTTATGGTTTGTAACTTAAAAGCTATTTTATCTGCGATAAGTTTGGCCACTCATGCTCACTTCTGGTTCCCACTTGCATAGAATGTGATTTTCTATCTGTTTACTTTCAGTCTATGTTTGTCTTTAACACTGGAGTGAGTCTCTTGTAGGCAGCATATAGTTGGTTTTTTAAAAAAATCCATTCAGCCACTCTATATATTTTAAATGAGTAATTTAATCCATCAACATTCTAGGTTATTTCCAATAGTGACGGACTTATTCCTGTCATTTTGTTAAGGATTTTCTGGTTGTTTTATAGGTTCGTTGTTCCTTTTCTCCTCCTTTGTCTTTTACCTCTGTGGTTTGGTAGTTTTCTGAGTTGCTAAGCTTTGTTTGTCATTTGTTCATCTACTGTAATTTCTTTTCTTTTTGATTACCATGGGGTTAACAGAAAAAGTATTGTAGTTATAATAAACTATTTTAAGCTGGTAGCAACTTAACTTTGGTGATATCAAAATACTCTAGACATTTTACCACCACCCCTTACAATTTATACTTTTGTGCCTTAATACTTACTTATATATTATGTGTTCCTTAGCCACTAATTGTAGCTGTTATGGTTTTTAGTCACTTTGACTGTAAGCTTCTACACTAGAGAACTGAGAGATGTACATAGCACCTTTACATAAATGGAGGATTCTGACCTGACAGAGATTTTGCCAGGCCCTTGCTGCTCTCCAGCACACTTCTGTAGTTGCTCTGTTCAAAATACAGTTACTTTTTGTTTTGGTCCCCTTTTGTGGGAGGGACAAACACCACATAACTCTAGTCATTCATCTTTGTAGGGTCTCTGGCAGTGCTCCTCAAAAACTTCTGAAAATTCTCTATGGTCAAATCTTCTCATCTCCAGAAATAAGAAATGTAACTTCACCAAGTTTTATACAATTAAAATAACGTGTGTAAAAATTTCCAGCACCATGCCTGGTTTATTTTTGGGAAAAGGGCAACCACAATCTATGGAAGCCAAGTTCCCCTTGCCTGTCTTATCCAACCCATTTTCTCTGTGTCTAGAAATTTAAAATATGGACTGAATCAATAAAAATGTGCCCAACCAAACACTCAGTGATGATAAAGCCATTGTTCACATTGTTCATGTTCTTGTGAGGGAAATAATATTACAGTCTTAAAATTTTATTACTCATGGGAAAGAAAGTACACATTTCACACTGACTTTTCCTTATACTGTCTTGACCCCTCTAAACATCTACTTAAAATTGAGATCAAAATTCGGTTTTATTCATGAAGGCTATAGATTTGACATTTTATATGTCAAAGGCCACTGAAAATAGGCCCTCGCATCACCTCTGGGCTGCATAACCAGTACTATTTGGATAGCATCTCTAAAAATATTGAGGGCCATGCAATATCCTTGATTGAATCTTGGAACAGAAGAGGGACATCAGTGGAAAAACTGGTGAAGTATGAGTAAAGTCTGTAGTTTAGGTAATTGTAATGTATCACAGTTAATTTTACTTCTGACAAATGTACCAGGATTCTGCAAGATGATAAACTTAGGGGAAACTGGGTGAGAGATGTACAGGAACTCTCTGCACTATTTTTGTAACTTATGTGTGTCTAAAATTATTTCAAAATCAAAAGTTATTTTTTAAAAATCACTGAGGGGAACCAAGTTTCATATAGCTGAAGGAAGGATTTACATATATGTAAATGGGAAGAGCTAGAATGTAATCTATGGTGTTGCATTGGAAATGGAGGGAGAAGACTTTATTCGGGAACACCATGACTTGTTGATTTTAAGGTCAGATCCAGATCCTGAAAAACGACCTTGTAAGCCATAGTAGAAAGTTGGAACTTTGTTGTGAGACAACTGCTCAAAGGCTGTGATAGTTTCCCAGGTCTTTTGTCTGTACCAGCAAATCATGCAGTGCCGGGCGTACTTCTAAGACCATCTGGGTCTTACCTGCAAATTAGGAATAAGTTGGCAAGAACCACCACACTACCAGACAGAATCCTCCATGATTGAAGGTGTAGGGAGACTCCAAGTGCTGTGCCTAGCAGGAACCAGAATAATAACAAAGTGGGAACATGATCTTACCAAAGTAATTACACAGAGTGGAGTAATACACAGGGTGGAGTGCAAAGTATAGATCAAGTCCATCTGATCAGGGGTTTTCTAGTAATATGAATGGAAAATGTGTACCAGTGGGCCCTAGAAGGCATCTCATAGCTAAGGGGACAGGAGAAGGCTCTTAATGAGCTGTGCAGAGCTGAACAATGCATGAAAAATCCTCACCAGTGACTGAAGGTCATGAAGCTTGTTGCACAAGCCAAAATCTCAGACTGGGGAAACACAGAATACTTTAGACATGCAGGGACTCATGTTCTCAACCAGGGTCCTTAATCCATCATAGAGGCTTTCATCCTAATCCAAATTCGCCCACCCAAAGTTATTACGTGAATTCAAAGATATTTCACCTCCCTGCACCTCAGGTTGCTTCTTTTTAAACAAGGGCATTAGGCTAGTTCATCCTTGAAGTCCCTTTTAACACTGATTCTCTATAATTCATACTAGACATGCACATTTGTAAGACCCTGAAAAGATGTGTCCATAATACTTACACCTGGAGATACCAGCCACTTTTTTAGCACTTTACTTGCCCTAATTTAATGTGCATATGACCCTATGTAACTGCTACTTTATTATCTCCATTTGATAGATAAGCAAGGCAGAGTGAGATTAAAGAACATTCCCAAAGTTACACTGCTAGTGAGTCAAGGAACCAAGATATGACCATGAGCAGACTCAAGATGGTGAAAAGCACTCAGATTCAACGTAAATTTCAAAGGTGGTCTTAACTGGACTTGCTGTTGGAGTGCATAGGGAGAATGAGAGAAAGGTAATACAGATGATGAACTCCACCTCCCCTTCTTGACCTTGTTCCTGCAAATATCTTTTTGGGACGATATGCCCCAAGGCAGCACATTCACAATGAGGAAGCAGCTGTTCTTTAACTTTTCCTTTGTGAGCAAGGCAGAATATATAATTCCTCATTTCCTTCTCCAAATAAAGTAAACATGTAGCAAAGGGCTAGGCATACCAACTGCCTACTTTAGCAGAGGACTCAGTTTCATCACAATGGGCATTTCCATCTGTGTAGAACTCAATATTTGCAAGGCTTGCCTGTGGCTTTCAGATTAGGGCCTGGCTTTCCCCTGATGTACAAATATGAAGCACATGTAATAGAGGTATGTATTCTTTCAGCATTGAACAAGTCACACTAGAACATAAAACAGCCCTTACTCTTACAAAAGTGTCTTATTTGTTGCTTTTCAATGTTCTAAAAAAAAAAAAAAAGATAAAAATCTAGATGATGAGTCTTACTATAAAAAAATTTCTAAAGTCACCACTCTGTTCTTCTAAAAAGGCACAAAGCACATTATACACCCAGGGGTGATTTCCCAGAACTCTTAGATGTTGGGAGACAGTTGAATGAAAGTCCTTAAAACATATTAATGGCTCAGAGTCAGCATGGAGCAGGGATGGAAAAGAGGTTTCATTTTGTATGCCATCTCCAAAGCTTGGTAATAACTGCCTAGAAGCTCAATGATAAAGTGCAATGATCAATTAGTAGTATCTGCCAAGATGTAGAAAGAAAGAATGGATACATGCATGTCAAGTATATCCATCTATCTTCCAAAAGGAGCATTCTAACAACTAAAGCTGTTGAAATAGTGTGTGGGCTACCTTGTGATAGAGTTTCCTTATCACTGGAAGTGTACATTCAAGGACACTGTTTCATCGGTCATTGTTAGTACTTGCTGTGACTCCGCCAGTAGATACTAACAGTGGATATCACTGTGGGTTAGGAATATGGGGCGATTTTAATGATCTTCTTTATATCTTCATGCATGCCCTGCATTTTTACAATACAATTATGTTATTTTGTAATCAGAAAACAGTCATTTCTGTTTATTTAAAAATTAAGTATTTGGAGGATAAGAGGGCTCTTGAAATTAAGTCTGACTGGGAAAATATTAGGGGGGCAGCAACCTCCTTCAATTTTGAATATTTCTTTTAACAAATTATTCAGTAAAAAGGTTTCGTCTCTAAGACTTTTCATGAAATGTCATCCCATACATAGTATATAGGATCTGAAAGTCAACTCTGCAAGAGACACAGACAGACAGACAACAAACTAGGAGACAGAAACAGAAAAGAGAACCAAAGTAGAATTCTTGCAATGAAACTTTAAGAGAAGCATAAAAAGCCAAGAGATGGTGAGGTCAAACTTGATGACCATCCTATTTTGTCAGGAGAGTATGAAATAAGAAACCTGGACTCAGGCAGGTCTGAGAAAGCATAACCTACACACAAAGAGGTCATGTGAGCAACACTTAAGAGACAGCTCCAGAGAGCTCCTTCCTGATGTGTGACCTTGCATAAGCCACTTAATTTTTTTTGTGCCTCTTTCCTTGTCTGCAAAATGGGACACTGATTGCATTTATCTCCAAGCGCTGCTCTGATGATTAAATGAGTTAACACAGGTAAAGAACTTAGAACAGTGCCTGGTACATAGCAAGTAGAATACATGCTTACTGCATTTTAGGTTTTTTACTTTACAAAAGAATTTGATAATTAACTATTCATCTATAACAAGTAGATTGACATAAGTGAAATTCAAAGCTTTTCCCATCTCAAACATTAAAAATGCTCTGTTTCTGCGGTCAAGGTGGGACCTATGAGACAGATATTAACAACTGTACCACAAAATAAGAAAGTCTTTGAATAAGGAAGCAGAAGAATAGACTATACTTTGAAAACACCTAAGCTGCAAATTATATGCAGCAAAGCTAAATGAATTTATAAACATCTTATTGAAAGCCAAAAAACTTCTAGCAAGCAAGCAAGCAAGAATAGGAGGACTTGCACATTAACCATTATCACTAAATTAGGATATGTGAAGCAATATTGTTACTTCTTTTGTTTTTGAGACAGAGTCTCGCCTTATCACCCAGGCTGGAGTGCAATGGTGCAGTCTCGGCACTGCAACCTCCGCCTCCTGGGTTCAGGTGATTCTCCTATCTCAGTCTCCCGAGTAGCCAGGATTACAGGCACACACCACCATGCCCAGCTAATTTTTTGTATTTTTAGTAGAGACGGTGTTTCACCATGGTGGCCAGGCTGGTCTTGAACTCCTGACCTCGTGATCTGCCTGCCTCGGACTTCCAAAGTGCTGGGATTACAGGCGTGAGCCACCACGCCTGGCCTGTTATTTCTTTTTAATTAGACTTCCGTCCCAGTTGTTTTAATTAATGTATAAAACCATAATAACTGTTTTCATAAGTTTACTCATGACTTGGGCCTAGCCCTATTTTTCCCACAATTCCTTCAGTATTTCTAACCATCTTCTCCTACCAAAAAAAGATTATGAAAAGAACCTTCATGGATGGGGTAGACTGAAATAGATGTTGAAGTCAAAATTTAAGTAATAAAGTAATGTAGTTTTTAATCCTTTATTTTTATTTTTAAATTAATTTTAAACATCCATTTCAATTCTATAGTCAAAAGACTCACCAGCAATGCCTAGGGACATTATTAATGACACTCTTTTAACAGACTTAGAAAAGTCAGAAACTATACTAGAACTTCTTCCAATTTACTGTCGACCTTACATTCCTCTCCCTGATTCCAAATCCAGATTTGTTTCTACAAACAAAGGAACTCTGGGTTAACTGAATTACTGTCTGGTGATCTCAGCTCAAATCTTAGGTCCACTTTGATTAGCTACATGAATCCAAGCAAGTTCTCAAACTTTGCCGCACCCTTTCCTTTTAATAGAGTTTTCTGTATATTAAATATAAAACATATTAAAACCTAATACATGTGAAAATTATATCAGGTCATATATATAAATAAGACCAAAGATGTTGGATAAATGAAATATTGCATCCCCCACCCTCTCCCAAGAAAACCTGAACACACTCAGGCTGAAGAGTAATGAAAACACACTTTCATTAGAGTGTGTGAAAGTTCAGGGGAAATAAAAGGTAGTCATAAATAAAGAAAACTATTCTCACATCCTTCATTTAACTCACTTCTAAAACTGTAAGACTGGGGAATTAAAAAGTGTTTAAGAAATGACAAGAAATTAAAGAGACTATCTCTTTTCCCCTTCCCCCTCCCATGCTGGGGTCTCTTACTACATTTCTTCCACCACCCTCTACACCTATCTAGACATCCTCACATCCTTTCCTTTCCCTTCATTTTGGTCAGAAGTCTTCTGTTGCAGACCATTCATCTTTGGAGAGTTAAGAGGAGCCAGGGTTGAGGTCAGATGAGAGGAAGGAGGAAACTAGCTGATTGAAACCTTCCCCAGGCTGCAGAAAGAGAGGTAGAGAAGACCTGTGAGTCAGTGAGGGCTCAGTCAGACATTTCAAACAGAGCAGGATTAGCGCAGTGAAATAACTCATTACTACATTTTTGGAAGTGTAAATTAGACAGGCAAGGTGATCAACCCAGAAATAAGAAAACTGTGGGAAGCTACAGCTAAAGCACAGCTGTCTACATCCCCAAAGCTGGAGACACCACGGGGTCATAGAGCCCAGGAAGCTGCTGCCATCATTGCTGGTACCCTTGCTACCCTGCCTCCACCACAGCCAGAGGAAGGATCCTCTCTTCCCTCCTTACTTCCAAACATCACACAAGTATCTCCCTCTGCCCTGCTGGCAAATGCAGTTCCCAGGATTACAACACAGTGATTGAGGAAAAAATCTAAAATGAACAGGCATTGTGTTAAAGGTCAAGAAACAACAGCTGGTACATCCCCATTTTTCATTATTTCACTGTAGTCATTTTTTTGTTTTTTCTCTCTAGCTTAACCCAAAAGGATAATAAAGAAGTCTGAAAATCAAGGTAAAAAGTTTATGCCTTGGCTGGAGTGTCCCCTGTATCATGTATCTCAAGAGCCTAAACATGGTGGGCAAGGTACAAGAAGGCCTGGGACCTGCCCCAACACCATAGTTAAAACTTAACATCACATGACATTTTGGTCCCAATGGTGGAACAGTGAGGGAAGCTCACTGTAAATTGCATCACTTTTGAGGAAACAAAAGACTATACATTGCTTTGCCTTGATCACCTTTACATTCCTCACACCTATCATACAGTTCTAGGAACCTAGTAAATAAATGCACAGTGTTTCCTTATTAAACCTTCTTTTTTTTTTTCTTTTTGAGATAAAGTCTCGCTCTTGTCCCCAGGCTGGAGTGCAATGGCGCGATCTCCGCTCACTGCAACCTCCGCCTCCTGGGTTCAAGCGATTCTCCTGCCTCAGTCTCCTGAGTAGCTGGGATTACAGGTGCGCGCCACCATGCCTGGCTAATGTTTGTGTTTTTAGTAGAGACAGGGTTTCTACTAAGCGTTTCTACTAAATGTTTCTACATGTTGGTCAGGCTGGTCTCGAACTCCTGACCTCAGGTGATTCGCCTGTCTCGGCCTCCCAAAATGCTGGGATTACAGGCGTGAGCCACTGCGTCCGGCCTATTAAACCTTCTTAATCAGGATTATAGCCACGTGGGACTTGGAAATAAGACTTGGTATCCCTGAACATAGTAATATAGGAGTAAGCCCAGCATGATGTGGTCTCCAAGTTATAACATCATCTTGCCCTCTTCCATCTATTCCCCCATGGAGTGTCAGCATAATCCTTTAAAATAGGCTTCAGATCTCTCTCTGTCTAAGCTTAGAACCCTCTAACAGCCACACATCTTTCTCAGAGTCAGGTTCAATGTCCTTCCAATGGCTCCTGTTATCTCTGATTCATCTATTTTTCCAGATGCTCACATCTCTCTAATCCTATTGGCTCCTTACTATTCTTGGAACATGTTGCAATGGCTTTTTAAAAATATACCAACTGACGAGACTACAGTCCCCGATTATTCAATCAAACTCTATTCTAGGTGTTGCTGTGAAGGTATTTTGCACATGTAATTGAAGTTCCTAATTGTTTGACCTTAAGTAAGAGAGATTATCCTGCATAATCTGGTGGCCTAAATTAATCAGATAGGATTTAAGAGCAGGGCTATGGCTTCCTCCAGTAAGAAGAAATCCCACCTGTAGACAACAGCCTTGGCCTGTGTCCTTGGACTTAAATCCTGTTCATACTATTTTCTTCCTGACTGCCTGCCCTATACATTTCTGACTTGCTTAGCCAGCCCCCTTCATCACCTGAATACATTCCTCATCACTGATCTCAGGGCATGTGTACTTCACTGGCTGAACCCTCACTTAGCACACATGCCAAGTATTCTCCCACCTCAGAAACATTTACACTTCTCTCTTCCTGAAAACCCTCTGATAGGTTTGGATGTTTTGTCCTCTCCAAATCTCATGTTGAAATGTGACCTCCAATGTTGGAGGTGGGCCTAGAGGGAGGTGTTTGGGCCATAGGGGCAGAGCCTTCATGAATGGCTTGGTGCTGTCTTTGCAGTAGTGAGTGAGTTATTACTCTATGAGTTCACATGTGATCTGGTTGTTTAAAAGAACCTTCCAAGTCCCCACTCTCTCTCTTTTTCCAAGTGACACATCAGCTCCTGCTTCACCTTCCACCATGATTGTAAGCTTCCTGGGGCCTCAGCAGAAGCAGATGCTGGCACCACACTTCCTGTGCAGCCTACAGAAATGTGAGCCAAAATCAATGTCTTCCTTTTATTCATATCCAGTCTCAGACAATCCCTTATAAGAGTGAAAACTAATACATCCTCTTTCTCTAGATTGATGCATGGGTCACTTCCTCACCTCCTTCAGATATTTGCTAAAAGGCCACATTCTCAGAGACACCGTCTCAAGCCACTCTTAAAACTGCAGCTTCTACTCCTTGATATTTCCTATCTCCGTTCAGCTCTATTTTTCTTAACAGCACCATGTAATACAGTCTTTATCAGCTGTCTTCCCCCTGATAGAATCCAAGCTGCACAAGGATAGAGATTTTTGTCTCTTATATTCATTGGTATTTATAGTACCTGAGATATAGCAGTTGCTCAGCAAATATTTAATAAATAAATGAACAAATACAACTATGTATTAGTGCAGTTGATAGAAATGGTCCTCTGCCTTCATGGTCCAGTTAACACTTCAACTCCTCTGTTGGGACCAAAACCCAGCCCTAAACTCTAGCTGCCTTGGTTGGAAACTTAAGACTAACATTTGTCAGCAAGCCACCCAAAAGATGTCTGCTAATTCTCATACCCAAAATACAGGTTTGGTTCTTTCTCGAGCAGGAAGACAGTCCACAACACCACCACCAACACTTCTGCCACTGGTGAGCTCACAGACCTACTGGGCCTTCCTCATAAAAACATCTGACCAAGTATGTTTTCTATTCACTGCATTGTCTTGGGCCGAAGTTGCTATGCTAGAATCAGATATGTTTATCTTCTCCAGATCATAGTATGCTAGTTACTTCTTCCTTCTCACTGAGCTCTCTGAGAAGTCAAATTTCTCAGTTTTAGACCAACTACTAAACAACTTATATTTTTAGGAGTTTAAGATTGTTTTATGTACCTAGAAATAAATAAACACTATTTCTTGGATGACTTGGCCTTTGAATTTGGTTTTTAAATTTTTAAGTCAAGTCTAGTTAGGTTTTGTTCCCATTCTTAGTGAGAATATGGGGTGGAAAATGAAAATTACTTTACATCCTGTGGTTAGATAACGTTCAGTAGGGGCTGATAGCTAATCCAGTATTGACACCTGAAGTTGTGAACAAAACCTCTCCTAGAAAACCTAGAAGGCCGGGCGTGGTGGCTCATGCCTGTGTTCCCAGCACTTTAGGAGGCTGAGGCAGGCAGATCACTTAAGCTCAGGAGTTTAAGACCAGCCTGGGCAACATGAAAAAACCCTGTCTCTATAAAAAATACAAAAATTAGCCAGCTGTGGTAGAGAGTGCCTGTAGTCCCGGATGCTTAGGAAGCTGAGGCAAAAGAATTACTTCAGCCTGGGAGGTGGAAGTTTCAGTGAGCGGAGATCACACTACTGCATTCCAGCCCCAGTGAGAGAGTGAGACCCTGTCTAAAAAAGAGAGAGAGAAGAAAAAAGAAAGCCTTGAAATAATTTATCCTCTTTATTGACTACTATACAAAGGAAAAGCCAAGCAGTTAAATGTAGTACCTAAAAGGTACCTCACAGCCACTAAATCTGAAAATAATACGAAGTGCTTCTACATCTCTCTGGAACTCCTTTTTACTGAAGAGTTCTTTCAAAGTAGAACAATTCATCAATTTAACTCACTAATAGAAAGACATTTAATTAGTCCTTAGAAACAGGTGGATAATGTATAATTGTTAATTCTCTTTATGTCTTATTCCCACATATTCTATTTTATATGTGCTAATAGGTATTAATAGGAATTCTACAGCTTTGAAAATGAGTTGAAATATCCATATTAGTTTCCAGCTCCACTGGTGGAATGAGGAATATGGTCATGTCAATAAACACACATTGGGGTAGGTAAAGATCTTTTAAACATATTCCAGAACATGAATAATGGAAAATATTGATGTATTTTATGACATCAAAATTGAAAATTTTGGAATTCACTATCAACGAAGTTAAAACCGAAGTGATAGATTGGGTGAAAGCATGTGTAACACAGATAATAGAAAACCGTTTCTCAGGAATGCATTTCTAAAACTCCATGAATGTTTTTAAAAGATAAACAAATAGAAAAATGAATGCAAAATGAGAACAGGAAATTCACAGAACAGCTCAAATGATAAACATGTAAAACTATGCTCAATATCACAGTATTTAGGCAAATGTAACATTAGTAAAATGGTCCTAGTTTTGTCCATCAGTCTCACCAAAATTCAAAAGCTTGATAATACTAAGTTTGACAAAGGTGTTAAGAAATAAGTATCCTCATTATTTGAGGAAGTATAAATGGGAACACTTTAGAAAGCAATTTATCAGTATCTATTGGCATTTTTAATGTATATTCTTTTTGACCTAGAAATTCCACTTCTTGGTATCTATATACTCGCATGTGTTTGCAAAGAGACTTTAATTTCTGTATTCTTGGAATGGCTAAAGAAAAATATGCATAGGGGAATAGTTAAATAAATGATAATATACACATTCTGTGTACTCATAACAATGGAGCATGAAAAAGCAGATCTAGAACACAGAGTTAAAAACACAGTATGTAGTGGTCCTATTTGGATTTAAATACATACAACAAACCTCAGCTTTTCTGCGTTTTCAAATGAATATAGAAAAGATACCAATGACACTGATTACAGTGGCTTGTTCTAAAAACAAAAAAACACTCAGATTGAAGCGGCCTAGGAGGGACGGTTTCTAAAAAATGAATGTTCATTTTATTTATTCCTGCTGAAATTCTCACAGTGACAGATCAGTCATATTACTTTTATAATTAAAATTTGTTGCCAAGAACTATCGAAAAAATTTAAAAAGCAAACTCTTTCCACCTTGACTGGATATAAAAAGGTATTTAATTGATTCTCCTATTTCCTCAGTACCTGACTAACTCCTGTTCAACAGTCTAGCTCATGTGTAATGTAATTTATAAAGCCTGTCTTGACTGATCCCTAATCATATATATTCTGCTCCCAACTCTGTATTTATTCCTCTAATATGGTTTTTTAACTCATTGTTTTATATAAAAAATGATTTACCCCTAATTTGAATGGCCCCTAAAACAATAAGCCTTTCAAGAACAAGAAATCTGCATCTATGGTCTCTAACATGGGGACCAGCTAATGACTGAAGGAGTGAATGAATAAAATCACACTTTCTATAGCTCCTCTTCACTTAAATTTAATTACAAGCAGCCCTTGTCTTCCTAGATGCCTGACAAGATTTTTGACTCAAGTCTTGCTCCTCTTGTCTGTCAAACTTAACCTTTTAAACTCTGTTTAGACCCCCAGTCCTGGGTAGGTCCTATTTGTACTCTTACCCTCTCCTTCAGCACATCCTTCACTCTCTTACTTGATCCTGCAGGAATGAGAGAGTATTGTATGACGGGGTTAGAGAGTCACCAAGGAAATCTTTGAAGACAACAGCTAAGTCAAACAAATCTTTGAATCTCCCACATCTGTTGCAGTGTCTGTCACTTGGTAAGTGCATGGTGAATGAGTGAGTGAGCGAACGAATGAATAAAAAGTAGCTCAGGTCAAGTAAACACAGCCCCAAAGTCATGACAGGTACCACTTTCTCAAGGAGGTCCTCCCTGATCCTCAACCTAGAGGAACACCCGACAACCCAAAACTTATATTCTGCAAATAAGAGCTAACAATTCTTTTGCACTAGTAATATAAATGTCACAAATTGCACAAAGTGAAATAAATTTAAGTTGTAGAGACATCACCTAACCCTTCCTGAAAAACTATTACCTTCATTTCATGTACAATTTGAGCAGAACAAAGTAATAAAGATTATGGGTTCCAGAGTCAGACACCTTTGAGTTTGAATCTTTCACTTACTGATTGTACCACTTTATTTGAAGAGTCTATTTACTCTTTATGCCTTCTTTTTTATTATCTGAATGAAATGTAAATTCAAGCACCTTTCTCAAGGACTGTTGTGGGTCAGTGCAGACAAAGTATACAGCACAGCATCTGGCACCTGTTCAAGTGAAACCTGCTATTTTTTTTGTTACTTGGTTTTCTGTTTCACAACAGAATAAAAGCAGAAAATTAGAAGGAAGGGGTGTAAACACGTGAGAGAAATCAGTGACCAAGGATAGAAAAGAAATTGCTAGAATTAATCTGGGGCTGCTCTGTATAGCTCCACAAATTTAACAGTCCCGAAGTGCTGAGAGAGCTACAGCACAGGACAGCACTGCTGTCAGCATTAACATCCAAAAGAAAACAACTAGCATTCTGCTTACACTGTTTGAAAAAGCAGGAAAGTATGTGTGACGATACATTTTTAAATTTGTATTTGAGTGACTATTATAATTCCTTCTCTTAGGAAGAGATATGTTGAGGAAACGTGTACATTGTTCCAATAAGGATACGTTAATTGCTAGAGGTCATGGGATTCTGCTGGGCTCTGGACTACAGAGTCATGTAAGACAAAAACAAAACCTACTCTTTTCAACAGAAGGAGAAAGTTGTTCCTGATTGGGAGGTGACACAAATGGGGAGTGATGGAAGGGAGAAGGCAGAAAAGTGAGCAAGATTGTGGACCAAGATTATGCAAAGAACTCCTGAGATTCTCCCAATCTTCAATAAAGTCTACAAAAATCAAACACATTATATAGCTGAATGTCTTCTGAAACTGGCAAGGCTTTACTTTCTAAAACTGGAAGATGCAAAAGCTGGGATTTTTAGAAATAGTGGCAAGACCCTGCTTTGCTCAGCTATATAAACTGGGAAGGGACTAAAATTTCAATGAAAACACAGGAATAGAGAATCACTCCCCATAAACATAATTTGAGATAACCTACATAATAAAGTTGTCAAAGATCCCCATCAAAAAATGATTCAAATTCCTTTCAAAAGCTCTTGGAAAATTAGCCAGGCAGGGTGGCATGTGCCTAGCTACTCAGGAGGCTGAGATGGGAGGATCACTTGAGGCCAGGAATTTGAGACTGCAGGCAGCTATGATCACACCATTGCACTCCAGCCTGGGCTACAGCACATACCTGTCTCTTTCTAAAAAAAAAAAAAAAAAAAAAAAAAAATTTAAAGATAGACTAACATTTTTCAGAATAATTTCCATGTTGCCAGGACATAGTAAAAAAAATAGTACTGACTCCTTCTGAGCGTGATTTTCACCACAAAGGAGTGGCGGTCTCTGGATATAATGTTCCTTTCAGGCTTCCCAAGACGTGGCTTTGTTCTCACATCCTAGCTCACACTGGGAGCAGAGCTGTGCATGTGAAAAGGGCTTCACATTTCCTAAGTTCTGTGAAGATCAAGGCTTGTCTGTGCGTTCCCTTTCACATTGACTGTGAAAGTGAGCAACACGCGTGCCCTGAAAGTCAGTAACACTAAGAGGAATGGACTCTAGGATATGAGGACAGATGTCTCTGCCTCAGGCTCCTTTTAATAGCTTCTTTCCAGAAAGAATCTCTCAAGCCATTGCAGGTCACTTTGTTTCCAGGCTGCTCTAGGGGTCAATACCACAGGAAAAAAAAAAAAAAGAAGCCAATTTCCTAAGTCATGTTGCAGCCACCTTTGCCTCTCTATCCTCTACCCCTAGTGGTTCAGATTGTCTCCATCTATGAGTGAGGTCGAGACTCCAGCAGCTGAGCCACTTTTCTGGGCATGGCGTTGCCTGAGACCCACAGGCCACACTGAAACAGCAGAAGCTGTTGCTGACCACGTCAGCACTCCAACTGCTGCCTCCTCCCAAAAGCACCTAAACACAGGCTGAGAGCTGTGTGTTCTGGGAGAGGGGAGCAGCAGGAGTTTCTCCAGTCTTCATGACTTCTCTTGCTCCCTTGACAGAGGCAAACTGAACAAACATTTATTGAGCACTTACTATACACATAAGGTACTTTGCCACACATTTAGCATATTATCTTATGAAATCCTCACAACAAATCTGAGTAGGGGTTTTGTTCCCATGTTAGAGGAAAGTCTGTCCTTTACAAGCCCTTTAACACTGCAGAAAAGAATTCCCAACTGACAGTGGTTTGAAGATTTTTGATGTAATAGTTAAAGCACAGGCTCTTAAGGCAGTATGCATGTTTTCAAATTCTTTTTCCACTTAGTACATGTAACCTTGGGCAATTTACTTAAAACACTTTATGCTTCAGCTTCCTTGGTTTTATAATGGGCAAAGACTAGTACTGTCACCCTAGGACTGGTGTGAGGATAAAATAGGTTAACCCATGTAAAGATTCGGGCCTGATTAGTACAGGTCTGGGGTGAGGGATGACCGTACTAGGTTTACTGCTTCTGTGATGTCAGTGAGGACTAAGAGTTTCCCTTTATTTCATGCTTCACATTTTAAGAAGGAAGAAAGCCTTCCTCAGACCATAGAGAAGCTGACAAAGCAAATACCAACATTCTCAGACTCTAGTAAAGTAAAAGCTCAATGAGTGCAAAGAATGACTGTTGTTCAGACCAGTAACAAAGTAAGGAAACTGATTTTCAGAACTGTTAAGCTGCTTAAGGTTGCACAACTTATTCCATGGCAGAGCTGGAATGTGAAAAACAAATCTGATACCTCTGCTAAGATGCCACTTCCCAGATGGCTTCATGCAGGTTATATTTGTTTGCTATGACTGTTGCAACAAAGTACGACAAACTGGCTGGAGCTTAAACCGCAGAAAGTTATTGTCTCAGTTCTTCAAGCTACATGTCCAAGGTCAAGGTGTCAGCAGGTTTGGTTCCTTCTAAGGGCTGTGAGGGAAGGATCTATCTCGTACCTTTCCCCAAGTTTCTGATGGTTTGCTGGCAATCCCTGCCATTCCGTGGCTTGTAAAATCATTACCCCAATCTCTGCCTTCATCTTACATAGCATTCTCCCTCTGTGTGTGTGTGTGTGTGTGTGTCCATGTCCCCCTATTTCCCTTTTATTAGGACTAGAGTCGACTCTAATGACATCATTTTAACTTAATTACTTTTGTAAAGACTGTCTCCAAATAAAGTCACATTCCGAAGTACCAAGAGTTAGGACTTCAACATAAAAATTTTGGCGGGGGACACAATTCAACCCATAACACAGGTGCAACCATTTTACATAAAGACCAAGAATCCACTGGTGTAATGTACATACAGTCTTAGCAGAAAAAAACAAAAAAACTAGGGGATAAGGGTGTGACATTGTTCTAGTTATCCAATTGTAAAAGAATGAACATAAAAACGCTGATTGAGACAAAATCATTCCCAAACACACTACAGGGGAAAAGTACACATTAATTGAAGTCAAAAATAGGTATTCCTTCAACCTGACTGGTAACTATTTTGAGGAGGAGAAAAAATGCTTTTTGTTCCTTTGCATCTTCCTTGTCTCCAAAAAGGCATAATGCATTATTCAGAATGCAGTTATGCTTTGCTTGATGGAAGTACTTTTAACTGAAACCTTCGGGGAAAGAAAACATGAGATACAAAATATTCTCTTCTTTCTTACTTTTATAAGGGAATAGGTCAAAATGTAAGGATTCTAAAATTTAGCCCACTAAGGACAGAAGCTTTGTTCTTAAATTAACTCTTATTTTGGGTTCCTCTTCCTACTAAGCAAAGGCATGTCACTGGTCACAAGCAGATGAGGAAAGAACTCAAAGGGCCACAATTGGAAAAATCAATTTCCATGTTTCTCAATGTTGAGATGACTGTAACAGCTAATATTAGAGAAGTGAAATAAGTCAGTCATAGAAAGACAAGCACTACATGATTCCTCTTGCATGAGGCACCTCAATTAGTCAAAAGTACAGAGGTAGACAATAAAATGGTGATTCATAGGGAATGCAGAGAAGATGATATAGAGTATTGTTGAATGTATATAAAGTTAGTTATATGAGATGAGTAATTTCCAGTGATCTGCTGTACAACATAGTGCCTACAGTTAACAATAAGGTATTGCATATCTAAAATTTTGTTAAAAGGGTAGATCTCATGTTAAGTATTCTCACCACCACAAAAAAAAGGGGAGGAAGACACAAGGAAACTCTTGAAGGTAATGGATATGTTTATTGCCTGAATATGGTGATGATAACATTAATATAGGCATCTGTTCAAGCTCAAATTATATACATGAATTATATTCAGGCTTTTGTATATCAACTATTCCTCAATAAAGATAGGAAAATTAGTATGAAATAAGCAGTTACTGTGTGCTAGGCACTATGCTAAGCAAAGCAAGACACTTTGCATGGGTTATTTCACGTATTGTTCATACAATTTAATGAGAAAGGAATTATTTCCATTCCCATGTTATAGGTAAAGAGGGTAAAGCATAGAAAGATTGTTCAAACTAATTACTTACTCTTCAGTGGCAGAGCCAAGGGTTTGAACCCAGGTCTGCTTGACTTCAGAGCTCACACTGTTAAAAGAACAAGCTTCACACTCTTGAAAAGAACAAGCCATCATCTGGACTAAATACCAAATTCTAATTTTGCTACTGGTTCTGAAACTCTGGGAAATCTTTTGGCTATAAAAGCTACATAAAACCTGTCTACCTCAATATAGGGAAAAGCTGGCATTTTCCCTTAGACCTCTTGCCTTTGGATCAAAATCATTTTACTGTACATGTCCTTTGTCTTAGTATGAGAAGTAATTGATTTTGGTTCCCACACACCACCACATAAAGACTCGCTGTCAAAGTAAGAGTTTTTCCTGAGATGCATGCCTTCAATGGTAGCCCCTCTTATATTCATCTTAGATTTTCCTCACCAGTTATGTTTCAGCTCATAAAAGAAACTCAATCACCATCTGCATCCAGCCTCCTTTGTGCTATTTTCGGCTTAGGATGCTTTCACATTCAGGTATTTTATTCACCTAGGGGGCACCCTTATATGTGATGTCAGCTTAGTTGTTCTCCATATTATGAGCCCATTTTCCCAAACATGACCTACTAAATGATCTGTTCTTTCCCCCACAGACTTGTGGTGTCACCATATGTACATGCATCTGTCTTGGAGTTTTCTACAAATTCAATGGTGCGTTTCCCTGTTTTTGCCCCAATATCATATACATTTTACTACCATGACCTTGTAATACATCTTAATATCTGGTAAGGCAAGTACACTTTCTTTCTTCTTTTTTTTATCATTTACCTAATACGTTAAGGAAAAATTAACTCAACCTATGTTTTTCTTAAGTCCTCACACCACAACAATCAACACAAAAGATTTCTGGGACTAAATGTATGAAGATTTCTCTCCACACACCAAGCAAGCAATCAGTTCTTCAGATGACACCTGCTGTATGTCCTCCAACTCAATCCAGTTCTAACACTATCCACCTGGAGATATTCTCAGACACCACAGGGCAAGGGCTCAGTCTTACAAGACTGCCCCCTCCCTCCTAGCAGTCACAGGTCTGGGTCTCTGAAAATTCTGACTAACTGGCTACAAGTTGGGCTTCCCACAATCCCCACTTTGGGTTCAATTAAATTGCTACAGTGGCTCACAAAACTCAGGAAAATTTATCTACATGTATTATTATAAAGGATATCACAAAAAATACAGACGAAGCCATGCATAGAGTGAGGCACATGAAAAGGGATGTGGAACTTCCATGCCCGCCCCAGGCTCACCCTCCAAGAACCTCAGGTGTTCAGCTATCTGGAAGCTTTTAGGATCTTGTCCTCTTTCTATAGCTACGGACTTCGTTTGATAGGCATGAATGACAACCATGCATAAATGTGGCTGGACAAAAAGGATATGAAACATTAACAGACCAGTGGGGAAACCCAACAAGGCCTGTCTGTTCAGGTTCTTCTTGACCTCTCTGTGCACCATTCCTTCCTTGAAGGTATGGAAACAGCCTCTTCTGAAATGGGGATCTTACAAGCAGACAAGTTAGGCCAGAGAATTTCTTTACGGCCAGCTTCAAGACAAAGGCTAGGGAAGATTCCCGCCTTGGGGAGAGAAAAGAGCAGGAAAAGGAGGCGGGAGAAGGTCAGAGAGACAGACTGTTTTCTGAGCCCTGCTTCTGAGGCCTAAAGCACTCCAACATTATAATAAAAGATTCTACAAGGGCTATGGGAGTTACGAGCCAGGAACTGTGGATAACAACATATATATTTTACACCTAGCCATTTGTGGACCATTATTTCTCCATAGAATTTTGAATAGACTTTGTAGCTTATTCTCTTTCTATATGCTGGAGCAACTTTATGAATTAACAATTGACCTTGAAGCTATGCTAAAAGTCATTTAGAAAATCATCCTGGGCGCTGCAGCTCATGCCTATAATTCCAGCACTTTGGGAGGCCAAGGTGGACAATCACCCGAGGCCTGGAGTTCAAGACAAGCCTGGCCAACATGGCAAAACTCCATCTCTACTAAAAATACAAAAAATTAGCCAGGCCTGGTGGCAGGTGCCTGTAATCCCAGGTACTCGGGAGGCTGAGGCAGAAGAATTGCTTGAACCTGGGAGGAAAAGGTTGCAGTGAGCTGAGATTGCACCATTGCACTTCAGCCTGGGCAACAAGAGTGAAACTCCGTCTCAAAATAAAAAAAGAAAAGAAAAAGAGAGAAAGAGAAAGAGAAAAAGAAACCCATGATGGCTGGGTGTTTATGGTGTGGGAGGTTCTGACTATCTAATTTCTTCAATATTTATTGGTCAAAGTTCTGTATTTTCTCTTGCACGTATTATAGAATATGTGTTTTTCTGGAGTTTATCACTTTTATTTAATTCTTCAAAATCATTGCAACTCTGACTTGATATTTTTATCTTTTTTCTTCAAATTCTTTTGTTTACATTGCATAGTTTTTTCTTGTTCCATTTTGACAGATGTCTACCTATAATATTCATTCTTTCAAGGAATTAGCTTTTGGGTATCTTAATCTTCTCTCTGGCTTAGTGTTATTCCTGTTCTCTAATTCACATATTTCTTCTAGTCTTTATTTTCATCTTTCCTATTTCTTTCAGTTTGTTTTCTTTCTTCTAACATAACATTGAATGACTAGCTCATGTTATCATATATTAAATATCATTAATGTTTATATGAATATTATTAATTCTAAGTAATAATTTCCATTCACTATTTCCCCTTAAACTCAAGGTTATTCTGTAAAATTTTATTTTAAAACATATGGGCTTGTTAAACTCTTTGAAAAGTGATTTCTCATTGTATTGCATTATAATCACAAAACCCTCTGTATTATATAGATCCAGTGAAATCAAATGAAGCTTTTATTTTTATTTATTTATTTTTTTTTTTGGAGACAGAGTCTCACTCTGTCGCCCAGGCTAGAGTGCAGTGGTGCGATCTTGGCTCAGTGCAACCTCTGCCTTCTGGGTTCAAGTGATTTTTCTGCCTCAGCCTCATGAGTAGCTGGGATTACAGGCACCCGCCACCATGCCTGGCTAATTTTTGTATTTTTAGTAGAGACGGGGTTTCACCATACTGGCCAGGCTGGTCTCGAACCCCTGACCTTGTGATCCACCTGCCTCGGCCTCCCAAAGTGCTACAATTACATGTGTGAGCCACCGCGCCTGGCCAGAATTAAATGAAGCTTTCTTAGGTGCCTATTTTATTGTCTATTTTTGTAACTGTTCTGTATAGGCTCTACTGCAGTAACTTCTAACTCTTCCTCCTACACACACGCTGGTCAAAAACTAGTCTGTCTCCAGAGTGCAGAGTTTTAATGTTTATACAAAACAGATTTCTTAACACAGAGATCTGTACTAAAATCACCACTTCCTCAATCCTACCTGTCCTCTGCCTGTCTAAACTCTTCATTGGCTTCTCACTGTTTCTAGGATAAAGACAACGTGGCTCGAAAACTGTGCCCATCTCTGCAGCCTTATCTCCCCACCATGCCCACTTCATGCCTGATACTCCAGCTACAACACATTTTAAGTTCCACTGCACGAGACTCTTTCCATGAGGTCTACGTTTTCCTGAGGATATATATGATTTAGCCACTCATAATTATGATAGTTGACACACAATAAACCATGATTGGTGATGTGGGAAAGTAAATGCATGCCTCAAAGTTTAACAACAAAAAAGATGACCCTGGTTTCATAGAAATAATGTCCTAAAGGAAGTTTAGTGGCCCTTTAAAAAAATCCAGGGTAAGAGCTTTCTGAAGAAGAAGGAAAGTAGTGAACAAAACACGCAGTATGTCTGATTAAACAGAAGGATTAAAACTGTTAAGTGTCATCCATGATGCCCAGAAAACTTTGTTATTGTCAAGTTGACTCCTGAAGTTCTGTTTTCTGCCATAACTTCCTTTCTTTACCCTAGAGAGGCTATACAAACATCATGGCCTAATATTTATAAACATGTCCCCTTGTTGGTGACTCTGATCTCAACAGCAACAAACAAAAATCAGCAAAGGCCTCCTTCAAGCTCTTAGAATGTCTGTTCGTAAAGAAACCATAGAAGAATTTGGCTTTTCCTACCCAAACAGAACCAGCTGGGATGAACAGAGTGTAGTGAACTATTATCACCAAAGCAACGTGCTTTTCCTTTCTGTGCCCACAACCACCACACACACACACATACACACACACACACACACACACACCCATCAATATTCCCCAAAGCATAGTGATTTGTATAAAGATAAACATTGCCAGGCAGTGACTTCTCTGAAGGATTGTGAAGGAGGAAAAGCTGGGTCTTGTCACAATACATTTCACATTGTGCCTCTAACCTTTAATGTCAAAAGTCACATAATAATCAAGGAATAGTAAATTTCTTTAAAAAAAAAGCCATCTTCCTTATAAATCCAATTAAAATAACTCAACTCTGAGTTCTAGAACTAGAGGAAATTGACAGCAAAAGTTCACTTGCAGGTGGTTCTTTCTCCTCCCCATCCCCCTTATATGGAGTCTTCTTCCCTAGGCTTTATTACTGAGAGTCATACACTCATCTCATCTGACCCTCTACAGAGTTGTTAGGCCTTTGGTCCTGCGTGTTATCTGTTCAAAATGTGAAAGCCTCACATTTCTTTTATTTCTAAAAATGTCTATAGTGCCTCAAAGCTTCTTTGTTCATGTACACAATTTCTAAGCTATTAAGGGACCCAAGGAAAAAAAAAAACCATAATCTAGGCAACCCCAGGCACATCAAGATTGAACAGAAGAAAGGTGTCATTTCCTGACCCCATATATCTGCTTTTGGAAAGGTTCAATCACTTAACTTTAGCATGGTATTTAGGTCTCTGCTATTATTGAGGGTCAGATAAAAGATGAGAGTCAGGAAGTCAAAACTTGATGTAAAATTAATGGAAACTGACTAAGTCAAGAGGGTATATTTGGTGGGAAAATCTTGTAGCAAGAAACCAGGCAGCTGCCCAGGAGCTGGATGAGAGAGTGGAAGGAACACTGAAGTAGAAGTCTAAAAACTTGGGTTCAATCCCAGCCCAGCCAAGAACAGGCCCATGTGACTTTGCAAAGATCATATGACTTCTCTGAAAGTCACTTTCTTTATTTTTAAAGTGGGAATAATAGCATTTACCTTGACAGTTACTATACGGATGAAATAAGATTATTGATATAAAAACTCCAAGCATATAATAAACACCCAGTATATGTTTGGGAATCTGAAACTATCCTCCTAGTGAGCCCCCAGGTTTCACACATAGGTCAAATACCTAGTCATCCAACTCTGTGGTATCAGAACCTGACATCAGGGGAATGTGTCAGGCCTCCTAAAGAATCTCTCTGCAGGCCATACTTTCTGAATCTGATAAGCCTCACAGGTGTTTTTCATAAATATGCCATTCCCAAACTAGGTGACAACCAGATTCTTCACTCCTTTGTAGCATTTACAAGACTTAGAATAATACTAGGAGCACAAGTTGTATTTTGATACACATAAGAAATATATAAAAATATTTAAGGGAAAATTGACAGAACCTTGTTACTCAATATATTGAGCTAACAATAGTGGTGAAATATTCAAGCCAATCAAATTTTTTGCCTCTTAGTCATGAACTCCTTGCCAAGTACAGTTCACGTGTTCAAGTAAATTGCACACTTTTCTAGCTAACTGGGAAATAAAGTATTTCTTAAAAAGTAATAGAGATCTTTTCTGCCTGGAATTAGCTATCTAAAATAATATTAATAAAAATGAATAGGTATGTTGTACTAAACAGAGGTATTAATAAATGTAGTACATTCTAAATTTTTATAAATTGAATCCTCTTTTTTTTAAGAATTTATCTGAGACATCATGGAAGTCACCTTTTTTTTTTTTTTTTTTTTTTTTTGAGACTGAGTCTCACTCTGTTGCACAGGCTGGAGTACAGTGGTGCAATCTCAGCTCACTGCAAGCTCCACCTCCCAGGTTCATGCCATTCTCCTGCCTTAGCCTCCTGAGTAGCTGGGACTACAGGCACCTGCCACCACGCCTGGCTAATTTTTTTGTATTTTTAATAGAGACGGGGTTTCACTGCATTAGCCAGGATGGTCTTGATCTCCTGACCTCGTGATCTGCCCGCCTCAGCCTCCCAAAGTGCTGGGATAATAGGCGTGAGCCACCGTGCCCGGCTGGAAATCACTTTTTAAAAAACAATCAGATTTCCAGTTATAAAATACAGATTTCCTTTCAGAAATTCCAAATCAAGTAATTCAACTAACACAAATGATAACATAATACAAAACCAAGTAAACATCAAACAACAAAAGGTATGAATAAGCTTCCAAAAAACCTAAGGTCAAATGACTATGGAAAAAGATACTGAGAT
The DNA here is from genome assembly GCF_028858775.2 of Pan troglodytes. Taxonomy (NCBI): domain Eukaryota; kingdom Metazoa; phylum Chordata; class Mammalia; order Primates; family Hominidae; genus Pan; species Pan troglodytes. The sequence continues at coordinate 46,831,144 of NC_072414.2, forward strand.
GACATCTCAGGCTACAGTCTCAAAGCTGGCAGAGTTCATGTCCTCAAATAGGCGGCACACCCAAAAGGCAAAGCCAACAATATCTGGAGTTTAACAATAGGGAAGGAATGCAGACAACCTTCTCTAAATCAACTTTAACATTAAAGAGAAGCAAGGCTGAATTGAGATAAAAAAGGAGACGGACCCTTGCCAGACCCTACAGCTTCGCATTCTTGATGGCTAGAGAGAAATAAAGGCCAAAAGAACTCCTTTCACACACACCAGTGTATTATGGGAAACTTTTGGCCAGTATAAAATATAACCTAGGTTCTTTCCCAGTCTGAACCACCTGCAAATACATGGTCTGGAAATAACTCACCAAATTCAAAGATGACAAATAAAACAAAACCAGGCCCAGAACTATACAAGCATGTTATTATTATTTTTTTTAATGTTAAGGGGAAAGAATCAAAAGATCAATGGTGGAGGTGGCGGGCAAGATGGCTGAATATGAACAGCTCCGGTCTACAGCTCCCAGCAAGATCAACTCAGAAGGTGGGTGATTTCTGCATTTCCAACTGAGATACCCACCTCATCTCATTGGGGCAGGTTAGACAGTAGGTGCAGCCCATGGAGGGCAAGCCGAAGCAGGGTGGGGCGTCGCCTCACATGGGAAGTGCAAGGGGTCAGGGAACTCCCTCCCCCAGCCAAGGGAAGACATGAGGGACTGTGCCATGAGAAATGGTGCATTCTGATCCAAATATTACACTTTTCCCACAGTCTTCGTAACCCGCAGACCAGGAGATTCCCTTGGGTGCATATACCACCAGGGCCCTGGGTTTCAAGCACAAAACTGGGTGGCTGTTTGAGCAGACACTGAGCTTGCTGCAGGAGTTTTTTTTTTCACACCCCAGTGGTAGTTGGAATGCCAGCCAGTCAGAACTGTTTACTCCCCTAGAAAGGGGGCTGAAGCCAGGGAGCCAAGTGGTCTATCTCAGCAGATCTCACCCCCATGGAGCCCAGCAAACTAAGATCCACTGGCTTGAAATTCTCGCTGCCAGCACAGCAGTCTGAAGTTGACCCGCGACGCTCAAGCTTGGTGGGGGACACCCCTTGTCCGCCATTACAGAGGCTTGAGTAGGCAGTTCTCCCCTCACAGTGTAAACAAAGCCATGGGGAAATTGAAACTGGGAAGAGCACACTGAAGCTCAGCAAAGCCACTGTAGCCAGACTGCCTCTCTAGATTCCTCCTCTCTGGGCAGGGCATCTCTGAAAGAAAGGCAGCAGCCCCAGTCAGTGACTTAAAGATAAAACTTCCATCTCCCTGGGACAGAGCACCTTGGGGAAGGCATGGCTGTGGGCACAGCTTCAACAGACTTAAACGTTCCTGCCTGCCAGATCTGAAGACAGCAGCAGATCTGTCAGCATAGCACTTGAGCTCTGCTAAGGGACAGACTGCCTCCTCAAATGGGTCCCTGACCCCCATGCCTCCTGACTGGGAGACACCTCCCAGCAGGGGTCCACAGAAAGCTCATACAGGCATCTCTGGCTACCATCTGTCAGATGTGCCTCTGGGAGGAAGCTTCCAGAGGAAGGAACAGGCAGCAATCTTTGCTGTTCTGCAGCCTCTGCTGGTGATACCCAGGCAAAAAGGGTCTAGAGTGGACCTCCAGCAAACTCCAACAGACCTGCAGCAGAGGGGCCTTTTAGCAGTAAAACTAACAAACAGAAAGGAATAGCATCAACATCAACAAAAAGGATGTCCACACAGAAATCCCATCTGAAAGTCACCAACATCAAAGACCAAAGGTAGATAAATCCATGAAGATGAGGAAAAAACAGCACAAAAAGGCTGGAAATTCTGAAAACCAGAATGTGTCTTCTCCTCCAAAGGATCACAACTCCTTGCCAGCAACAGAGCAAAACTGAATGGAGAAGGAGTTTGATAAAATGACAGAAGTAGGCTTCAGAAGGTGGGTAATAACAAACTCATCCAAGCTAAAGGAGCATGTTCTAACCCAATACAAGGAAGCTAGCAACCTACAAAAAGGGCTAAAGGAATTGGTAACAACAATCAACAGCTTAGAGAAGAACATAAATGACCTGGTGGAGCTGAAAAACACAGCACAAGAACTTCCTGAAGCATACACAAGTATCAATAGCCAAAGCAATCAAGTAGAAGAAAGGATATCAGAGGTTGAAGATCAACTTAATGAAATAAAGTGTGAAGACAAGATTAAAGAAAAAAGAATGAAAAAGAATGAACAAAGCCTCCAAGAAATATGGGACTATGTGAAAAGACCAAACCTACATTTCATTGGTGTACCTGAAAGTTACGGGGAGAATGGAACCAAGTTGGAAAATACACTTCAGGATACTATCCAGAAGAACTCCCCCAACCTGGCAAGACAGGCCAACATTCAAATTCAGGAAATACAGAGACCACCAAAAAGATACTCCTTGAGCAACCCCAAGACACCTAATCGTCAGATTCACCAAGGTTGAAATGAAGGAAAAATGTTAAGGGCAGCCAGAGAGAAAGGTCGGGTTACCCACAAAGGGAAGTCCATCAGACTAACGGGATCTCTCTGCAGAAACCCTGCAAGCCAGAAGAGAATGAGAGCCAATATTCAACATTCTTAAAAGAATTTTCAATCCAGAATGTCATATCCAGCCAAACTAAGTTTCATAAGCAAAGGAGAAATAAAATCCTTTACAGACAAGCAAATGCTGAGAGATTTTGTCACCAAAAGGCCTGCCTTACAAGAGCTCCTGAAGGAAGCACTAAATATGGAAAGGAAAAACCAGTACCAGCCACTGCAAAAACATACCAAATTCTAAGGAACATCAACGCTATGAAGAAACTGCATCAACCAATGGGCAAAATAACCAGCAAACATCATAATCACAAGATCAAATTCACACATAACAATGTTAATTTTAAATGTAAACAGGCTAAATGCCCCAATTAAAACACACAGACTGGCAAACTGGATAAAGAGTCAAGACCCATCGGTGTGCTGTATTCAGGAGACCAATCTCATGTGCAAAGACATACATAGGCTCAAAATAAAGGAAGGGAAAAATATTTACCAAGTGAATGGAAAGCAAAAAAAGTGGTTGCAATCCTACTCTCTGATAAAACAGACTTTGAACCAACAAAGATCAAAAAAGACAAAGAAGGGCATTACATAATGGTAAAGGGACCAATGCAACAAGAAGAGCTCACTCTCCTAAATATATGTGCACCCAGTACAGGAGCACCCAGATTCATAAAGGAAGTTCTTAGAGACCTACAAAGAGACTTAGACTACCACACAACAATAGTGGAAGATTTTAATACCCCACTGTCAATGTTAGATCAACAAGACAGAAAATTAACAAGGATATCCACGACTTGAACTCAGCTCTGGACCAAGCAGACCTAATAGACAGCTACAGAACTCTCCATCCCAAATCAACAGAATATACATTCTTCATTCTTCTCAGCACCACACTGCACTTATTCTAAAACTGACATCGCACTTATTCTAAAATTGACCACATAATTGGAAGTAAAACACTCCTCAGCAAATGAAAAAGAATGGAAATCCTAACAAATAGTCACTGAAACCACAGCGCAATCAAATTAGAACTCAGGATTAAGAAACTCACTCAAAACCGTACATCTACATGGAAAGTGAACAACCTGCTCCTGAATGACTACTGGGTACACAACAAAATTAAGCAGAAATAAGTAAGTTCTTCGAAACCAATGAGAACAAAGACACAACATACCAGAATCTCTAGGACACAGCTAAAGCAGCATTTAAAGGGAAATTTACAGCAGTAAATGCCCACAGGAGAAAGCAGGAAAGATCTAAAATTGACATCCTAGTATCACAATTAAAAGAACTAGAGAACCAAGAGCAAACAAATTCAAAAGCTTGCAGAAAACAAGAAATAACTAAGATCTGAGCAGAACTGAAGGAGATGGAGACATGAAAAAATCCTTCAAAATATCAATGAATCCAGGAGCTGGTTTTTCAAAAAGGTTAACAAAATAGACAGACTGCTAGCCAGACTAATAAAGAACAAAAGAGAGAAGAATCAAATAGAGAAAATAAAAAATGATAAAGGGGATATTACCACTGATCCCTCAGAAATACAAACTATGATCAGAGAATACTATAAATGCCTCTATGCAAATAAACTAGAAAATCTAGAAGAAATGGATAAATTCCTGACACATACACCCTCCCAAGACTAAACCAGGAAGAGGTTGAATCCCTGAATAGGCCAATAACAAGTTCTGAAATAGAGGCAGTAATTAACAGCCTACCAACCAAAAAAAGCCCAGGACTAGATGGATTCACAGCTAAATTCTACCAGAGGTACAAAGAGGAGCTGGTACCATTCCTTCTGAAACTATTCCAAACAATAGAAGAGGGACTCCTCCATAACTCATTTTATGAGGTCAGCATCATCCAGATACCAAAACCTGGCAAAGACAAAACAAAAAAAGAAAATTTCATGCCAATATCCCTGATGAACATCGATGCAAAAATCCTCAATAAAATACTAGCAAATCAAATCCAGCACCACATCAAAAAGCCTATCCACCATGATGAAGTCATCTTCATTCCTGCGATGCAAAGCTAGTTCAACTTAATAAACATAATCACCACACAAACATAAACATCATCAATAAACAAATCAATAAACATAATCCATCACACAGACAGAATCTATGAAAAAAAAACACATGATTATCTCAATAGATGCAGTAAAATTCAACAGCCCTTCATGCTAAAAACTCTCAATAAACTAGGTACTGATGGAATGTATCTCAAAATAATAAGAGCTACTTATGACCAACACACAGCCAATATCAAACTGAATGGGCAAAAGCTGAAGCATTCCCTTCAAAAACCAGAACAAGGATGCCCTCTCTCACCACTCCTATTCAACATAGTATTGGAAGTTCTGGCCAGGACAATCAGGCAAGAGAAAGAAATAAACGGTATTCAAATAGGAAGAGAGGAAGTCAATTTGTCTCTGTTTGCAGATGACATGATTCTATACTTATAAAATCCCATCGTCTCAGCCAAAAATCTCCTTAAGCTGATAAGCAACTTCAGCAAAGTCTCAGGATACAGAATCTATGTGCAAAAATAACAAGCACTCCTATACACCAATAATAGACAAACAGAGAGCGAAATCATGAGGGAACTCCCATTCACAATTGCTAAAAAGAGAATAAAACACCTAGGAATACAACTTACAAGGGATGTGAAGGACCTCTTCAAGGAGAACTAAAAACCACTGCTCAAGGAAATAAGAGAGGACACAAACAAATGGAAGGACATTCCATGCTCATGGATAGGAAAAATCAATATTGTGAAAATGACCATACTGCCCAAAGTAATTTATAGATTCAATGCTATCCCCATCAAGCTACCATTGACTTTCTTCACAGAATTAGAAAAAACTACTTTAAATTTCATGTGGAACAAAAAAGAGCCACATAGCCAAGACAATCCTAAGTAAAAAGAACAAAGTTGGAGGCATTATGCTACCTGACTTCAAACTATACTACAAGGCTACAGTAGACAAAACAGCATGTACTGGTACCAGCCAGGAGTGGTGGCTCACGCCTGTAATCCCAGCACTTTGGGAGGCCAAGGCAGGCCAATCACGAGGTCAGGAGTTCGAAACCAGCCTGACCATCATGATGAAACGCCGTCTGTACTAAAAATACAAAAATTAGCTGGGTGTGGTGGTGCGTTCCTGTAATCCCAGCTACTCAGGAGGCTGAGGCAGGAGAACCACTTGAACTCAAGAGGCGGAGGTTGCAGTGAGCCGAGATCACACTACTGCACTCCAGCCTGGGTAACAGAGTGAGACTCCATCTCAAAAAAATAATAATAAAATAAAAATAAATAAATAAATGAAACAGCATGTACTGGTACCAAAACAGATACAAAGACCAATGAAACAGAAAAGAGCCCTCAGAAATAATGCCACACATCTACAACCATCTGATCTTTGACAAACCTGACAAAAACAAGCCATGGGGAAAGGATTTCCTTTTTAATAAATGGTGTTGGGAAAACTGGCTAGCCATATGCAGAAAACAGAAACTGGACCCCTTCCTTACACCTTATACAAAAATTAACTCAAGACGGATTAAAGACTTAAATGTAAGACCTAAAACCATAATAACCCTAGAAGAAAACCTAGGCAATACCATTCAGGACATAGGCATGGGCAAAGACTTCATTACTAAAACACTAAAAGCAATGGCAACAAAAGCCAAAATTGACAAATGGTATCTAATTAAACTAAAGAGCTTCTGCACAGCAAAAGAAACTATCATCAGAGTGAATAGGCAACAGACAGAACGGGAGAAAATTTTTGCAGTCCATCCATCTGACAGTGGGTTAATATGCAGAATCTACAAGGAACTTAAACAAATTTACAAGAAAAAAATAACCCCATCAAAAAGTGTGTAAAGGATATGAACAGACACCTCTCAAAAGAAGACAATTATGTGGCCAACAGACATATGAAAAAAAGCTCATCATCACAGGTCATTCGAGTAATGCAAATCAAAACCACAATGAGATACCATCTCATGCCAGTTAGAATGGTGATCATTAAAAACTCAGGAAACAACAGATGCTAGAGAGGATGTGGACAAATAGGAACGCTTTTACACTGTTGGTGGGAGTGTAAATTAGTTCAACCATTGTGGAAGACAGTGTGGCGATTCCTCAAGGATCTAGAACTAGAAATACCATTTGACCCAGCCATCCCATTACTGGGTATATACCAAAAGGATTATAAATCATGCTGCTATGAAGACACATGCACACGTATGTTTATTGCAGCACTGTTCACAATAGCACAGACTTGGAACCAACCCAAATGCCCATTAATTATAGAATGGATAAAGTAAATGTGGCACATATACACCATGGAATACCATGCAGCCATAAATAATGAGGTCATGTCCTTTGCAGAGACATGGATGAAGGTGGAAACCATCATTCTCAGCAAACTAACACAGGAACAGAAAACCAAACTCCACGTTCTCACTCGTAAGTGGGAGTTGAACAATGAGAACACGTGGACACGGGGAGGGGAACATCACAGACAGGGGCCCGTTGGGGATTGGGGGGGTAGGGGAGGGATAGCATTAGGAGAAATACCTAATTTAGATGACAGGTTGATGGGTGCAGCAAACCACCATGGCACGTGTATACCTATGTAACAAACCTGCATGTTCTGCACATGTATCCCAGAACTTAAATTATATTTAAAATAAAAGGTGAATTGTAGGAAAAAAAGACAAAAATATTGCTATCAAGAAAATAAATATCATCAACAAAGATAGCAACTGAATTAAAAAATATTGAAGCAAGTACCTCCTTAAAAATACCTCAACATAGATGATTAACTGCTACGGAGTTATGTCAAAGACAAAAGCAAAAGAAAAAACACATGCTTAGTTCACACTAATGTGGGAAAGAAAACTAAAACCATCACAGAGATGAAAACCACATTGAAAAAGACACAAGGCAGGGTCGATACTGCTAAAACCAATACCAGAGAATTGAGAAAAACAAGCAAAATAAAATGAGCAAAAAAATAAAATAAAATAAATCCAAAGTTAAAAATGATAGGAGACAGTCAACATAAAAGCAAATGAGATTCAATGCCTAACTTTCTTCCCTGAAGAACAGAACTGCAATCATAGGTCAGGAAAAATAGACCATGATCTATCCATCTATAATGAGTAGATGGACTGATGTGTGCAAGTATAAGGGACCGTGTACCTCAAACTATCTGTGGCAAAGTGCTACACTTTAATTTTTTAGTCCATTTCAGGCTGACACTTTTATTTCAAGTAACAATGATGATGACGATGATGACACAGTGACGTTAAGTAACTATAAAACTTTCTAAACGCTTACTCTTGTTTTGTGCATTTATCTTAGGAACATCTCAGCACTGGTCTCTGAACAACACTTAGATGATCTGATTTACACAGAGCTGAGTAAATTGTCCACATTGCAGTACAGAGAGATAAAGATAGAAAATATAAAGAATGATAGTGAACAGAACGAGAAAGACTTCCACTAAGCTGAGCTCCTAAAGGAGAGAATATGGTGAAGAGGGAATATTTGAAGACATACTACCTGAAAAATTTTCAAGAATTAATCAAACATGAATTTTCTGATATGAATCACAAATCTAAAGCAGAGGAGCCAAGATGGCCGAATAGGAACAGCTCCGGTCTACAGCTCCCAGCGTGAGCGACGCAGAAGACGGGTGATTTCTGCATTTCCATCTGAGGTACCGGGTTCATCTCACTAGGGAGTGCCAGACAGTGGGCACAGGTCAGTGGGTGCACGAGCCAAAGCAGGGCGAGGCGTTGCCTCACTCGGGAAGCGCAAGGGGTCAGGGAGTTCCCTTTCCTAGTCAAAGAAAGGGGTGACAGACGGCACCTGGAAAATCCGGTCCCTCCCACCCGAATACTGCGCTTTTCCGACGAGCTTAAAAAGCGGCACACCAGGAGATTACATCCCACACCTGGCTCGGAGGGTCCTACGCCCATGGAGTCTCGCTGATGGCTAGCACAGCAGTCTGAGATCAAACTGCAAGGCGGCAGCGAGGCTGGGGGAGGGGCGCCCGCCATTGCCCAGGCTTGATTAGGTAAACAAAGCAGCCTGGAAGCTCGAACTGGGTGGAGCCCACCACAGCTCAAGGAGGCCTGCCTGCCTCTGTAGGCTCCACCTCTGGGGGCAGGGCACAGACAAACAAAAAGACAGCAGTAACCTCTGCAGACTTAAATGTCCCTATCTGACAGCTTTGAAGAGAGCAGTGGTTCTCCCAGTACGCAGCTGGAGAACTGAGAAGGGCCAGACTGCCTCCTCAAGTGCGTGCCTGACCCCTGACGCCAAGCAGCCTAACTGGGAGGCACCCCCCAACAGGGGCACGTTGACACCTCACACGGCAGGGTATTCCAACAGACCTGCAGCTGAGGGTCCTGTCTGTTAGAAGGCAAACTAACAAACAGAAAGTACATCCACACCAAACACCCATCTGTACATCACCATCAAAGACCAAAAGTAGATAAAACCACAAAGATGGGGAAAAAACAGAACAGAAAAACTGGAAACTCTAAAACGCAGAGCGCCTCTCCTCCTCCAAAGGAACGCAGTTCCTCAACAGCAATGGAACAAAGCTGGACGGAGAATGACTTTGACGAGCTGAGAGAAGAAGGCTTTAGACGATGGAATTACTCTGAGCTACGGGAGGACATTCAAACCAAAGGCAAAGAAGTTGAAAACTTTGAAAAAAATTTAGAAGAATGTATAACTAGAATAACCAATACAGAGAAGTGCTTAAAGGAGCTGATGGAGCTGAAAACCAAGGCTCGAGAACTACGTGAAGAATGCAGAAGCTTCAGGAGCCAATGCGATCAACTGGAAGAAAGGGTATCAGTGATGGAAGATGAAATGAATGAAATGAAGCAAGAAGGGAAGTTTAGAGAAAAAAGAATAAAAAGAAATGAGCAAAGCCTCCAAGAAATATGGGACTATGTGAAAAGACCAAATCTACGTCTCATTGGTGTACCTGAAAGTGATGTGGAGAATGGAACCAAGTTGGAAAACACTCTGCAGGATATTATCCAGGAGAACTTCCCCAATCTACCAAGGCAGGCCAACGTTCACATTCAGGAAATACAGAGAACGCCACAAAGATACTCCTCAAGAAGAGCAACTCCAAGACACGTAATTGTCAGATTCACCAAAGTTGAAATGAAGGAAAAAATGTTAAGGGCAGACAGAGAGAAAGGTCGGGTTACCCTCAAAGGGAAGCCCATCAGACTAACAGCGGATCTCTCGGCAGAAACCCTACAAACCAGAAGAGAGTGGGGGCCAATATTCAACATTCTTACAGAAAAGAATTTTCAACCCAGAATTTCATATCCAGCCAAACTAAGCTTCATAAGTGAAGGAGAAATAAAATACTTTATAGACAAGCAAATGCTGAGAGATTTTGTCACCACCAGGCCTGCCCTAAAAGAGCTCCTGAAGGAAGCGCTAAACATGGAAAGGAACAACCAGTACCAGCCGCTGCAACATCATGCCAAAATGTAAAGACCATCGAGACTAGGAAGAAACTGCATCAACTAACGAGCAAACTCACCAGCTAACATCATAATGACAGGATCAAATTCACACATAACAATATTAACTTTAAATATAAATGGACTAAATGCTCCAATTAAAAGACACAGACTGGCAAGTTGGATAAAGAGTCAAGACCCATCAGTGTGCTGTATTCAGGAAACCCATCTCACGTGCAGAGACACACATAGGCTCAAAATAAGAGGATGGAGGAAGATCTACCAAGCCAAAGGAAAACAAAAAAAGGCAGGGGTTGCAATCCTAGTCTCTGATAAAACAGACTTTAAACCAACAAAGATCAAAAGAGACAAAGAAGGCCATTACATAATGGTAAAGGGATCAATTCAACAAGAGGAGCTAACTATCCTAAATATTTATGCACCCAATACAGGAGCACCCAGATTCATAAAGCAAGTCCTGAGTGACCTACAAAGAGACTTAGACTCCCACACATTAATAATGGGAGACTTTAACACCCCACTGTCAACATTAGACAGATCAACGAGACAGAAAGTCAACAAGGATACCCAGGAATTGAACTCAGCTCTGCACCAAGCGGACCTAATAGACATCTACAGAACTCTCCACCCCAAATCAACAGAATATACATTTTTTTCAGCACCACACCACACCTATTCCAAAATTGACCACATACTTGGAAGTAAAGCTCTCCTCAGCAAATGTAAAAGAACAGAAATTTTAACAAACTATCTCTCAGACCACAGTGCAATCAAACTAGAACTCAGGATTAAGAATCTCACTCAAAGCCGCTCAGCTACATGGAAACTGAACAACCTGCTCCTGAATGACTACTGGGTACATAACGAAATGAAGGCAGAAATAAAGATGTTCTTTGAATCCAACGAGAACAAAGACACAACATACCAGAATCTCTGGGACGCATTCAAAGCAGTGTGTAGAGGGAAATTTATAGCACTAAATTCCCACAAGAGAAAGCAGGAAAGATCCAAAATTGTCACCCTAACATCACAATTAAAAGAACTAGAAAAGCAAGAGCAAACACATTCAAAAGCTAGCAGAAGGCAAGAAATAACTAAAATCAGAGCAGACCTGAAGGAAATAGAGACACAAAAAACCCTTCAAAAAATCAATGAATCCAGGAGCTGGTTTTTTGAAACGATTAACAAAATTGATAGACCGCTAGCAAGACTAATAAAGAAAAAAAGAGAGAAGAATCAAATAGACACAATAAAAAATGATAAAGGGGATATCACCACCGATCCCACAGAAATACAAACTACCATCAGAGAATACTACAAACACCTCTACGCAAATAAACTAGAAAATCTAGAAGAAATGGATACATTCCTTGACACATACACTCTCCCAAGACTAAACCAGGAAGAAGTTGAATCTCTGAATAGACCAATAACAGGCTCTGAAATTGTGGCAATAATCAATAGTTTACCAACCAAAAAGAGTCCAGGACCAGATGGATTCACAGCCGAATTCTACCAGAGGTACAAGGAGGAACTGGTACCATTCCTTCTGAAACTATTCCAATCAATAGAAAAAGAGGGAATCCTCCCTAACTCATTTTATGAGGCCAGCATCATTCTGATACCAAAGCCAGGCAGAGACACAACCAAAAAAGAGAATTTTAGACCAATATCCTTGATGAACATTGATGCAAAAATCCTCAATAAAATACTGGCAAAACGAATCCAGCAGCACATCAAAAAGCTAATCCACCATGATCAAGTGGGCTTCATCCCTGGGATGCAAGGCTGGTGCAATATACGCAAATCAATAAATGTAATCCAGCATATAAACAGAGCCAAAGACAAAAACCACATGATTATCTCAATAGATGCAGAAAAGGCCTTTGACAAAATTCAACAACCCTTCATGCTAAAAACTCTCAATAAATTAGGTATTGATGGGACGTCTCTCAAAATAATAAGAGCTATCTATGACAAACCCACAGCCAATATCATACTGAATGGGCAAAAACTGGAAGCATTCCCTTTGAAAACTGGTACAAGACAGGGATGCCCTCTCTCACCACTCCTATTCAACATAGTGTTGGAAGTTCTGGCCAGGGCAATCAGGCAGGAGAAGGAAATAAAGGGTATTCAATTAGGAAAAGAGGAAGTCAAATTGTCCCTGTTTGCAGACGACATGATTGTTTACCTAGAAAACCCCATCGTCTCAGCCCAAAATCTCCTTAAGCTGATAAGCAACTTCAGCAAAGTCTCAGGATACAAGATCAATGTACAAAAATCACAAGCATTCTTATACACCAACAACAGACAAACAGAGAGCCAAATCATGAGTGAACTCCCATTCACAATTGCTTCAAAGAGAATCAAATACCTAGGAATCCAACTTACAAGGGATGTGAAGGACCTCTTCAAGGAGAACTACAAACCACTGCTCAAGGAAATAAAAGAGGACACAAACAAATGGAAGAACATTCCATGCTCATGGGTAGGAAAAATCAATATCGTGAAAATGGCCATACTTCCCAAGGTAATTTACAGATTCAATGCCATCCCCATCAAGCTACCAATGACTTTCTTCACAGAATTGGAAAAAACTACTTTAAAGTTCATATGGAACCAAAAAAGAGCCCGCATCGCCAAGTCAATCCTAAGCCAAAAGAACAAAGCTGGAGGCATCACACTACCTGACTTCAAACTATACTACAAGGCTACAGTAACCAAAACAGCATGGTACTGGTACCAAAACAGAGATATAGATCAATGGAACAGAACAGAGCCCTCAGAAATAATGCCACATACCTACAACTATCTGATCTTTGACAAACCTGAGAAAAACAAGCAATGGGGAAAGGATTCCCTATTTAATAAATGGTGCTGGGAAAACTGGCTAGCCATATGTAGAAAGCTGAAACTGGATCCCTTCCTTACACCTTATACAAAAATCAATTCAAGATGGATTAAAGATTTAAACATTAGACCTAAAACCATAAAAACCCTAGAAGAAAACCTAGGCATTACCATTCAGGACATAGGCGTGGGCAAGGGCTTCATGTCCAAAACACCAAAAGCAATGGCAACAAAAGACAAAATTGACAAATGGGATCTAATTAAACTAAAGAGCTTCTGCATAGCCAAAGAAACTACCATCAGAGTGAACAGGCAACCTACAAAATGGGAGAAAATTTTTGCAACCTACTCATCTGACAAAGGGCTAATATCCAGAATCTACAATGAACTCAAACAAATTTACAAGAAAAAAACAAACAACCCCATCAAAAAGTGGCCGAAGGACATGAACAGACACTTCTCAAAAGAAGACATTTATGCAGCCAAAAAACACATGAAAAAATCCTCATCATCACTGGCCATCAGAGAAATGCAAATCAAAACCACTATGAGATATCATCTCACACCAGTTAGAATGGCAATCATTCAAAAGTCAGGAAACAACAGGTGCTGGAGAGGATGTGGAGAAATAGGAACACTTTTACACTGTTGGTGGGACTGTAAACTAGTTCAACCATTGTGGAAGTCAGTGTGGCGATTCCTCAGGGATCTAGAACTAGAAATACCATTTGACCCAGCCATCCCATTACTGGGTATATACCCAAATGACTATAAATCATGCTGCTATAAAGACACATGCACACGTATGTTTATTGCGGCATTATTCACAATAGCAAAGACTTGGAACCAACCCAAATGTCCAACAATGATAGACTGGATTAAGAAAATGTGGCACATATACACCATGGAATACTATGCAGCCATAAAAAATGATGAGTTCATGTCCTTTGTCGGGACATGGATGAAATTGGAAACCATCATTCTCAGTAAACTATCGCAAGAACAAAAAACCAAACACCGCATATTCTCACTCATAGGTGGGAATTGAACAATGAGATCACATGGACACAGGAAGGGGAATATCACACTCTGGGGACTGTGGTGGGGTGGGGGGAGGGGGGAGGGATAGCATTAGGAGATATACCTAATGCTAGATGACGTGTTAGTGGGCGCAGCGCACCAGCATGGCACATGTATACATATGTAACTAACCTGCACAATGTGCACATGTACCCTAAAACTTAAAGTATAAAAAAAAAAAAAAAAAATCTGTAAAAATACCTAGTAATTGAAAGGCCATTAAAATAATCACTTAACATTGAACTTTCAGAGCTATACAATTTTCTGTGTATATAACTGAATAAAGACAAGTTATAAAAAAAAAAAACAAATCTAAAGCAAATGAATAACAAGAAACCTACACCTAGCTGCATTTCAGTGAAAAATGCACAATACCAAAGACAAAAAGAATACCATAAAACCATGCAGATTTTTTTAAAAGATATTTGAACAGTAAGAAAACACCATGATTAAAAAATGGGCCAAAGACCTGAACAGACACTTCACTAAAGGTATACTGATGACAAATACATATGTGAAAAGATGTTCTATATCATATGCCATCAGGGAAATCCAAATTTTGTAAAAAATGAGATACCATTACACACCTACTAGAATGGCCAAAATCCAGAATTATGACAACAAATGCTGGTGAGCATGTGAAGCAACAAGGACTCTCTTTCATTGGTAGTGGAAATGTAAAATGGTATAGCCACTTTGGAACACAGTACAGTGGTTTCTTATAAAACTAAATATACTTGATGATCGTGGGTGACATCAGCAAGATGGCAGAATAAAAGATCCTCACGCATCACTCTTCCCACAAAAGTAAAAATAGAAATTATTCAAGGACAATAACATTACCCTTAATTTACCAGAACTTGACAGAGAAACAGAGAAACCCTTGGGCCCACCAAATTGGAAGAAGGAACCATCATTTTAGACTATACCACACCTCGTCCTTCACCAAGCCAGCATAATGTCACTCTCAGAGAATTTCCCTAGACCCATGGTTGCCAAAATGGGAAGAGAGAATTGGAGGTGGACGTTCAAGCTCCACACCAGTCTTGGAATCTTTGCAGGAAGCTCACTTCAGTCCCATCCCATAGGAACCACTGAAAGTGCCAGGATGGCTGAATTGCAGACAAAAAAAAAATGGGGGCACGAATTGCAGTGACCAGCACATGGATCTTAATGGCTGATCTGTTTTCTGATCAGGAAGGATGCCATGCTGAGGAGACTGGCCAGCACTGCATGGGAAATGACGTGTAGGAAGGCCTGGATCCCTGGCCAGATTTCTCACAAAGCCCAGGTATTTTCATGGAGCTGTTTCCTGACCCAGAACTAACTAAAAGGTTGGTGATTAAGTCCCAGGACTTGCTTAACTCTTTCCCAGACCTGGAAACAATGGCAGGGAAGCAATTTAGTTCCAGTGCAGCCTTTAAGTTCTGAGGTTCACAATAAGTCTTCCTCAGACTAGGAAACAAGGAAAGGGCAGCAATTTTGTTCTGGTGCAGCTGCAGGTTTTAAGCTTTGGCACTCATTATAAGCCTTCCCCACAGTAGCAAGCAATAACAGTTTAGTAATTAAGCTCTAATATTAAGTAAGTAGCAAAGACTTGATATCACTAAAGAACACCTGCAAAAGTTGGAAGACATGGCTGTCTCCTCAAAAGTGCAGATGTCAATGTAAAGACACAGGGATTATGAACATTCAGGGAAATATGACACCACCAAAAGAAACAACAAAGCTCCAGTAATGGACCTGGAAAAACGGGAGCTCTATGAAGTATTTCCCAAATAATTCAGAATAATACTCTTAAAGAAGTTCAGGAAATCACAAGAAAATACAGATTGAAAAATAAATAAAATTTAAAAAACAATCCAGAAACAAAATTAAAAGGTTGACAAAGAAATACAATTTTTTTAAAGCAAACCAAAATTCTAGAAATAAAGCATGCAATAACTGATCTGAAAAACTCATTAGAAAGCTTCAACAGCAGACTTGATCAGACAAAGGAAATAATCAGTGAGCTCAAATACAGAACATATGACATTATCCAATCAGATGAACAAAAGAAAAAAGAACAAAGGAGAATGAAAAAGGCCTACAAGATTATGGGATACCATCAAGCAAACTAACCTCCATATAATAGGAATTCCCAAAGAAGACAGTGAAGAAAGGCCTGGAAAGAGTAATTTTAAATTACTGGTTGAACATTTCCCCAGTCCGTAGGAAAATGACACCATCCAGATACAGAAAGCAATAAAATTCAACCAAAAGAGAAACTCTCCAGGGCACATCATAATCAAATTAACAAAAATCAGACAAAGTAGCAAGAAAAAGAAACATATCACATTCAACAAAATCCAATATGGCTTTATGTGGATTTCTCAGCAGAAACCCTTCAGTCATAAGAGAATGAAATAATATATTTAAAGTGCTTTGAGAGGGAAAAAATGCCAGGCAAGATATTACACTGAGCACAGGGATTCTTCAAACATGAAGGAGAGATAAAAGCTAAGGTAATTCATCAGCAGCAGGTCTGTCTTACAAGAAATGCTAAAGAGTTTTATTCAATTAAAAAAAGTAGGCTAAAATATAACAAGAAAATATCTGAAGGTATAAAACTCACTGTATAAAAGACCACAGACAAATTCAGAATACTCTAATATTATAATTATGGTATGTAAACCATTTATACCATAACTAGGAAGACTAAAAGACAAAACTAGTAAAGGCAATAATAACTACAATAATTGGTTAATAGATAGGAAATACAAAAAGATGTAAATTGAAACATCAAAAAGTCAAACAGTGGTGGAGAAAATGGTGTTAAAATGTAGAGTTTGTTTTTTATACTTTTCTTTGCAATTGAAGTGGAGTTGTTATTAGTTTAAAATAACATAAGATATATTTTATAAGTCTCATAGTAACTAACCATAAAGCGAAAGCCTATAATATCATACACTAAAAATGAATAGCACAGAATCAAAACATACTACCAGAAAAACATCACTTACGCACAAATTAAGAGTAAAAGAAAAAAGAAAAAAAGAGATCTACAAAACAACCAGAACACAAGTAGCAAAATGGCAATACTAAACACTTATCTATAAATAACCTTAAATGTGAATCATTTAAATTATCTACTTAAAAGACAGAAAGTAGGACAACAGATGAAAAAGCCCCAACTATATACTGTCTACAAGAAACTCACTTAACCTATAAAGAAACACACAGACTGAAAGTGAAAAGATGGAAAAAGATATTCCAGGTAAATGGAAACCAAAAAAGAGAAGTAGCTATAATCAGATAAAATAGACTTTAAGTATTTTTTTTTAAAAAAGGCAAAAATGCCACCATATATTTATTGAAGGGTCATTATAGCAAGAGAATATGACAATTATAAATACGCATGCACCAAACAGTGAAGACTCAATCACATAAAGTAAATATTAATAGACCTAAAGAGAAACATTGAGTATCATACAATAATAGTAGGGGACTTCAACACTCCGCTTTCAGCAATAGACAAATAATTCAGAGAGAAAATCAACAAAAACTGCACTCTAAATCAAATGGACTTAACATTTACAGAACATTGTACCCAATAGCTACAGAATATACAGTTTTCTCAACAGCACATGGAACATTTTCTGGAAAAGACCATGCTAGTTCATAAGTCTTCACAAATTTTTAAAAATCAAGTTTATTTCAAGAACATTTTATAACCACAATGGAATAAAATTAGAAATCAGTATCAAAAGGAAATGGAAAACTGTACAAATTCATGGAAATTAAACTACATGCTCCTGAACAACAAATAGGTCATGAAGAAATTAAAAAGGAAATTTAAAAATTCTTGGAGACAAATGAAAATAACATACCCAAACCTATGGGATACAACAAAAGCAGTTCTTATAGGGGAAGATTATAGCAATAAATGCCTACATCAAAAAGTAGAAAGATGTCAAATAAACTATCTAACATTGCATGTCAAGGAACTGAAAAACCAAGGACAAACTAAATCCAAAATAGCAGAAAGAAATAATGAATATCAGACTAAAAATAAGCAAAATAGAGATTTAAAAAATATTATAAAACATTAACAAACCCATGAGTTTTTTTAAAAAAGATCAAAAGTCAACAAACCTTTTAGCTATACTAGGAAAAAAGAAAGAAGACTCAAATAAAATCAAATGAAAAAGAAGATAATACAACTGATACTAGAGAAATCCAAAAGATCACAAGAGACTGTTATCAACAACTATATGCCCACGAATCTAATAAAAGAAACAGGTAACTTCCTGGACACATACAACCTACCAAGCCTGAAATGAAGAAATAGAAAACCTGAACTGACCGATAATGTGTAACAGGACTGAAGCAGTCATAAAAAGTTTCCCATCAAGGAAGAACCTAGGATCTGATGGCTTCACTGTTGAACTCATTTAAAAAGTAACACCAATTCTCTTCAAACTATTGCAGAAAATTGAAATGGGGGAATATTTTCGCACTCATTTTAAAAGGTCAGCATTACTCTGATTCCAAAACCAGACAAGGATATAACAACAACAAAACAAAACTACAGGCCAATATCCCTGATGAAAACAGATACAAAAATTCTCAAGACAAAAAACAAAATCCAACAGTACATTAAAAAGTTTACTATGATCAAGTTGGACGTGTCCCAGGGACACAAAAATGGTTTAACATTCACAAACTAATAAATGTGAAATACCACATTAACAGGAAGACAAATGAAAACAATAGAATTTTAATACATGCTGAAAAAGCATTGGATAAAATTCAACATCCCTTGATGATAAAAATTCTAAACAAATTGGGGATAGAAGAAACAAACCTCGATTAGGAGATCGTGGCAGATGGGAGGCAGGACTAGATTGCAGCTCCAGACAGAGCAGCAGCTGACAGCTCACACTGTGAATTTTAGCTCCAGATGGACTGCAAGAACAAACCAGCAATCCCGAGAGGATCCACAGACCCTGTGAAGGCAGTGGACTGCTCCTTCAGGACCCAGGAGACTCCCCCAAAAACTGTGTATTCCCCAACTGCAGAAGTGAGAAAGGGAGACCCTCCCCTCCCTAACACATACCTCCACTGGAGAAGCTGAATGTCTGTTTGAGGGAGAAGTTTCTGACTTTACCTGGAGCTGAGTCAATTTGGAGAGCCGAGTGAAATACAGGGGTAGAGGAAGCAGCAGAAAGGCCCTGAGAGCTCACTGGGTATCCAAGCAGGCCATTCCTGCCTGGCACCACAGGGATGCATCAGGAGGATGATCAGAGGAGCAAGGGGCAAAACTCCACAGGGAGAAGGAACTCTCTAGGTGAACTTTGTAACAATTTGCATAGGGCAAGAAGCCTCCTGGCTAGAACTTGGAGGAGGGAGCAAGCATCCAATGTGTTTCTTAAAAATGCTGCCATTATTCCTTTGCTTTATTTATTGCTTCTGAGAAGTCTAATAACAGTATAATAATCTTGGCTTTGTAAGTTACTTGATCTTTTTTCTTGGAAGCACTGAGAATTTTTTCTGAGTCATTAAAGCCTAGTGGTATACTAGGATATGCTTGGAGCCAATTGATCATGGTAAATCTTCCAAGGTTCCCTATAGACCCATTAAATGTGTAAAGTCATGCCTTCTGTTATTTCTGAAAAGTATTCTTGATTTATAATTTCATTATTCCATTGTTTTTTCTGCCTCTTAGACTCCAATTATAGATTTATTCAATCTCCTTTTCGTGATTTCCATTTCAACCACTTTCTAAAACATTTCTATCTCATTTTCATTTTGTTGGTTGTTTTTGCTAGCTTTCTTAAATGCCACTTGTTAAATTTTTAATTAAATCAATTATCTCTTGGATACCTTATAATTTAGACATTTCTGACATTTTTTATTCAATTTCTTGCCTGAGTCCAATCAATTCTTATCTTGATTTCTATGCAGTTATTAATCTTTAGATCACTGATTTGATTATTTTACATGTGTTATTTGAGAATATTTAATTTGGTTTGGAGTGCTATGATACCATTTTTTTCTGTTTAAGAGGTTGGTTTTCAGGAAATTTATCAATCCATAAGTTTTAATTCTCATCTTCTGTTTTCTTCTTGGATAGTTTTGTATAGATAAGACTTTGCATTTCTGTATTGCATAGACGTGGCTGGCATTTGGGGTGGCTTACACATGGCTATTTCAATAATTACCTTTTCTATCTGTGTGTCAGTTTCCTTAATTCATCGCTTTTCTAAGGAATCAGGGAAAAGGATTTTTTGTCCTTTAAATTTTTAGTTTTCTTTTGTCTTGAAGGAGCCTAAATTTCCCATTCCTTTCTCTTTTCTGCTCAGTTCCTAAAGGGCAATTTCCCCTTCATTTGTATCCTCTTCCTGAAGTATTTCCCTTCCAAGATTTCTTCCTTAGGCCCTACATATACTTTTAAATCCTTTCTCTGTGTCAGTGTTCTGATTTCCCGGGACTCTCTTTTACCATTGTCATGTTTCAGTGTAAACACCCAGAACTTTCTCTTTCTGGAAGTGGTTTTATATCAATATCCTCTTCCTTTTCCAATATAGTGTTTCTAGATAGTTCGCCTTTCCACAAAGACCTGGGGTAGGAGCTTAAAATATGATCCTACTGTAAATTAGTGTTTATTTTTGTACTTATGGGTAACGTGCAGTTTTAATGTTCTCTGTCTTCCAGGTATTCTGAAGGTATGTGGTTTTAACTTTATCTGCTTATTGACCTATGTAACTGGGGGACTGGGTAGGTATGGAGAGATTCAGATTTCCAACAGTTGTTATTACCTCAGCTACACCTACACTGACTTTTGGCAAGTATTGCCGGAAATTTATACTAGATTGGCTAGCACTTCTGTTTGTTAAAATAGAAAAAAAAATGCTTGAACTGTAGGTATATTACTCGTAGCACTGCTTTTATAATATTTCATACTCGTAGAAAGAGGCTAAAGCAAAGCCTATAGACATCTTCTAGAGTTTTCTGAAATTTTTAAAGTTTATTAAAATAGTATGAGGTTTAAAAGAAAAAAAAACACTTTTGCCATTAGCTTAGCGTTGTCAACATGTTTAAGCTAAGATTTTAAAACATTCACTATTATCACACTTTTTAATCCCAAAAGAGCAACAAAATATCAAAGAATAATCCTTAGAATGAAAATGTTTTTCAAATGTCCTTAATATTTTTACCTCTACCTATGACTACTTTATCATAGATAACACTAATCTTGGACTGTATTTTGGAACCACTAGAGTATACATCTTTCATAAAGTAACTGAGACCCAGAAAGACTAAGTAACTTACCCAAATTAATCTAAGAGCTATGACCAGTCCAGGGTCTTTTCTAATGTATCATGCTGACTTTTATATGTTTTAGTAATAGCAGTGAAAACCTTTTACAAGGGCTACATGTTTGTTTGTATTTTGTTTTATTTGTTTCTGGTTCTTTTTTGGTTCCTCATCTGTATCATAAGACTATACTATGTTGAAAAAACACTTGTTTATTTGCCCCACGAACACTATTGTATTACTGACAGTCTTACTGGAAAATTTCATGAGAAAAAATTTTCCTGCTTTCCTCAGGATTCTTTTTTTTTTTTTTCTGAGACAAGATCTCACTATGTTGTCCAAGCTAGAGTGTAGTGGCTATTTACAATCAGAGCCATAGTGCACTGCAGCCTTGATCCTCCTGCTTCAGCCTGCCAAGGAGCTGAGGTTACAGGTAAGTGCCTTACTTTTCTCAGTTGTAACCAATGGGCTAGAACCATAAACTTCAAATTCTCAATGTAAAAAGGAAATTCTGTCATTTAAATTTTCACAACACATTATAACACGGTATTTAACTTAAAGTGTATGAAAGATACTTGCACCAAGAGTTAGTACTAAGATGCCACTCTGAATTATTGATGTAACATTGTTATTTGTCAATGAGGAGTAAAAATATTAAGGTTTTTTCCTGTACTTTCTGCTTTGCCCTCTATTTTTTATAGGTATGCTGTATGTCTCATACTAAATCTGTGAGTATCAATTGTGCATTTTTCTATATTCATTATAGCCACTAGCACAGAGACTGACAATCGGTTCACTTGTAAAAATCAATTAATTATTAAACTATGTAAGAAATAACACTGAGAGAAAAATAGACTATATTAGAATGAGTGGTGAAAGCACCATCAGGTACAGAGGCAAATGGACACATAGCTACCAACACACATTCAGCAGAGGGAAGAGAGGACTCCAGAGACTAGGATGGAGGCACTTCCCATCCTAGAAGAGCCACAAAGGCCCAGAGAAAGATATACACAGGTAAATAACTGGGATTTGCAGAGGGTCCATTAGAAAAAGGGTTGTTCCTCCATGGGAATGGTTAAGAGATCACAGGCAAAGATCTAGCAGGACTTCATCTTACTGAAGGCAGAGGGTTCAGCTCTGAGTAAAGGGAGTAACAGTCAGGGAGAAGGCAACTCCACACCAGGTAGGGACCCAGCCCTGGACACTGAGATCCAAGGAGGACAGGTGAGAGGCACAGTAAATCAGCATCCCCTTCTCCCTTCATGCTTTCCTCCTCTTTCCTATCTATCTCACTTAAGCCTTTTTTCTCCTGCCCTAAGCTTTTATTTTCAGACTCTTCTAAATTTTCTCCAAACCTCTCATTCTCGCACAACTCTGTGGTCCTTTTTTTTTTGTTCACTGCCTTGTCAGCCTCTAGATATTTAAGCTTACATCACAATCTGAATACTATTTATATTTTATCCTACCTACATATAGGAGAAAAAGCAAGCAATAAAGGAGATACACACAAAAAGTAGCCAGGCATGGTGGCTCACGCTTGTAGTCCCAATACTTTGGGAGGCTGAGGCAAGAGGATTGCTTGAGCCCAGGAGGTTTAGGCTGCAATGAGCTATGATTGCACCACTGCACTCCAGCCTGGGCAACAGAGTGAGACCCTGTTCCTAAAAACTAAAAATAAATTTGTAGAAGAGACACTTATGAAAAGTACAAGTTACAAAGAACCACAATGTTGCTGAGAAAAACACTCAAAACTTTTAACAAATTAAAAATTCAACCTATAACTTCCATGTAAATAACATCAGAAATTACAGAAGAAACGTTACAATTGATACCACAAAAATATAAAGGATAAGAAAATGCTACGAAAAATTATATGCCAACAAATTGGATAATCTAGAAAAAAATGGATACATTCCTAAGACATATAATAACCTACCAAGATTGAAACAGAAAGAAATAGAAAATCCGAACAGACTAGTAATGAGTACGAAAACTGAATCAGTAATATAGACTCCCATTAAGAAAAGACTAAGACCAGACGGCTTCACTGCTAAAATCTACAAATATTTAAATAAGAACTAATACTAATTATTCTCAAACTCTTTCAAAAAATTGAAGAGGGGGAAATACTTTCAAATTCATTGTATGAGGCCAGCATTACCTTACACCAAAGCCAGATGAGGATACTAAAAGAATGGAAAATTACCGATAAATATCCCTGATTAACACAGATGCAAAAGTCCTCAAAAAAACCCAGCAAATCAAATTCAACAACACATTTCAACAACAGATTAAAATGATCATACACCGTAATCAAATGGCATTTATCTCTGGGATGCAAGGATGGATCAACATACTCAAATCTATAAATGTGATCATCACTCTCACAAAATGAGGGATAAAAATTATGATCATCTCAATAGATCAGGAAAATCTTTGACAAAATTCAACACTTTTTCATGATAGAAACTCTCAATTGATTAGATATAGAGAGAAAGTACCACAGCACAATAAAAGATCACATATGACAAAGTCCTGGCTAACATTCTTAAAGGTGAAAAGTTGAGAGGCTTTCCTCTGAGATCAGGAACCAGACAAGGATGCCCGGTATCATCTCTTCTTTTTAACATAGTACTGGAAGTCCTATTCAGAGCAATCAGGCAATAGAAACAAAGAAAATGCTTCCAAAACGGAAACGAAGTAGTTGAACTACCTCCAGTTGTTGATAACATGATTTGTATACAGAAAACTCTAAAGACTGCCAAAACAAAACCTGTTGGAACTGATAAAGTCAATAAGATACAAAATCAACAAAGAAAAATCAGTAGCATTTCTATACACTAACAAAAAACTATCTGAAGAAAAAAAAGGAAATCTCATTTATAAAAGCCTCAGAACATTCACAGGAGTAAATTTAATCAGGAGGGTAAAGATCTCTATACTAAAAACTATAAAATATTGAGCAAATAAATTGAAGATTACACAAATACATGGAAACATATTCTTCATGGATTGGAAGAATCAATATTGTTAAAATGTCCATACTGGCCAAAGCGATTTACAGATTCAACACAATTCCCATCAAAATTCTAATGGCATTACCCTCAGAATATTTTTTTTAATTCCAAAAGTCTTATAGAAACACATAGGACTCTGAATAGCCAAAGCAATCTTGCGGAAAAAGGAACAAAGTTGAAGGCATCATGATAATGGATTTCAACATATTTTACAAAGTAATTGTAATCAAAACAGCATGAGTGTGGTACAAAAACAAACATATTAACAAATCAAACAGGACAGGAAGCTCACAAATAAACCCATGCATTTACGGTCAATTGATTTTTGAGATAGGTACCAAGAACACAAAATGGGGGAAGGACAGTCTCTTCAATAAATGATGTTGGGAAAAGTAGATAGCTACATGCAGAAGACTGAAACTGGACCCTTATCTTACACCATATTCAAAAATCAATTAAAAATAGATTAAAGTTTTAAATATCGTACCTGAAACTGTAAAACCACTAGAAGAAAACATGGAAGAAAAGGTCCACAACATGGGTCTGGGAAATGATACTTTGGGCATGACCTCAGAAGCACAGGCAACAAAAGCAAAAACAGATAAAAGGGATGGCATCAAACCAAAAAGCCTCTGGAAAAGAAACAACAAAGTGAAGAGCCATACAAGAGAATGGGAGAAAATATTTTCAAACTATTCATTCAACAAGGGACTAATCACCAGAATATACAAGGAACTCAACAACTCACTAGTAAGAAAATAAATTACCTGATTTAAAAATGGGCAAAGGACCTAAACTGACATTTCTCAAAAGATATTAAGTGGCCAACAGGTATATAAAACAATGCTCAGGCTCATAATCCTCATGGAAATGCAAATTAAAACCACAATGAGAGGTCACCTGACACCTGTTAGAATAACTTTCATCAAAAAGATAACGTGTTGATGAGGATGTGGAAAAAAGGGAACTCTCATACATTCTTGGTGGGAATGTAAATTAGTATAACCAGTATGGAAAATGGTATGGAGGCTCCTAGAACAACTAAAAATAGAACCACCATATGATCCTGTAATCTCACTTCTGGGTGTATATCCAAAGGAACTGAAATTGAGTCAAATTTCAGAATGTCAAAGAGATATCTGTACTCTCACGTTCATTGTAGCATTATTCACAATGGCCAAGATACAGAATCAACACAAGTGTCCTTCAGTGGATTAATGGATAAAGAAAATGTGGTACATGCATGCAAGGGAATACTATTAATACAGCCTTTAAAAGGAGGGAAATACTGCCATTTTCAACAACATAGATGAATCTGGAAGACATTATGCTAAGTGAAATAAGCCAGGCACAGAAAGACAGATACCACATGATTTCACCTACATGTGGAATCTAAAAATGTTCAACTCACAAAAGTAGCGTAGACTGATGGTTACCAGAGGTCAGAGGAGCTGAAAAAAGAGGGAATAGGGAATTGTTGATCAAAGGGCAGAAAGTTTCAGACAGAAAGAAAAGGTTTTGAAATCTATTGCACAGAACAGTCACTATACTCAATAATAATGTACTGAATCAAATGTCTGACCCTAAGAAATCATAGGTAATCAAATTGATGAGTGCTAATTCAGTTGATTTAATTATTCCACATTCTATGCATGTATCAAAACACTGCACTTCACCCCATAAATGTATATTTGTTAATTAACAACAATAATAAAAAATTAAATATTGAAACTAGGACTTCCAGGTAGCTGAAGAAAATGACAGCTGTCTAGCTACCTATTTTTCCACGTTTTCTCCAAAAGCAATACACAACAAGAAAGGGGAAATAAATCTCCACAAAAAACATACACTGAGCATAATTTAAAGACAGAATGCTGATACTACAAACTAGCACTTAGAAAATAGAAAAATCATCAGGTCTACATTATCTACACAATTTCTAATGTTCCTGCCCCACTCTTGCCTTTCCTTCAAACTTTGTGGTGGGCAAAGGCAGACTGAAAAAAACCTGCCAGGGATACAGAAGAGAGAAGCTAGCAAAAGGACATAGAGTGGATCTAAAATCACCTGTAATAATAAAGCATCCTAGCCTTCATGTATACAAACAATAAACAGAAAACGTCATTACAAAGAAAATGCTGCTTACAACAGGGACAAAGACTACATGCTTAATAAATGTGCATATTTAGGCCAGGCACAGTGGCTCACGCCTGTAATCCCAGCACTTTGGGAGGCCGAGGTGGGCAGATCACAAGTTCAGGAGATCGAGACCATCCCGGCTAACATGGTGAAACCCTGTCTCTACTAAAAATACAAAAAATTAGCAGGGCGTGGTGGCAGGTGCCTGTAGTCCCAGCTACTCAGGAGGCTGAGGCAGGAGACTGGTGTGAACCTGGGATGCAGAGCTTGCAGTGAGCTGAGATTGAGCCACTGCACTCCAGCCTGGGAAACAGAGTGAGACTCCATCTCAAAAAATAAAATATAAAAATAAAAAAATAAATGTGCATACTTAATATATAAAAATCTATGAGAATAATTGTTAAATACATATTAAATACATAAAAATAGAGTTGAACAACTCTGGAAGTGATGACAACAATTTAAGGATGTAAGGTCCTCCCAAGTTAGTTTATAAACTTAACACTACCACAACAAAAAATACTAACAATCTTCTTATGGATAAACATAAAAATAAATATAGATACATGTTCGTGCATGTGTTATTATTTATACATACATTTCCTAGTTCTGTCTGCTGACAGGGCCTAAAAAGAATGTTACCTCAGAAGCCATAAGCAAACCTATCACCCAGATCTTGGGTTATAAATACCAGTTTTTCAACAGAGTCAGAAATCCTTGGAAAAATTGTTGGATTTTTCCAGATCTAAGAGTAAGAAAATACAAAATAAACCTGAAATATCTTGTGGTGCCAGAGAGTAAGGAAGTGCCCCCAAACTGACAGGCAACATTGATGGAAAACAGGAACCAATTTTAAGATCCTAATAGCAAAATCTGAGATAATTTGAGCAATAAAATAACGGCAACTTGTATCATAGCACACAGAACAAATATCCATGAATCCATACCGATATAAATAAATTATTGAACAGGATGGTGGCAGCCAAGATGGCCGAATAGGAACAGCTCCAGTCTACAGCTCCCAGTGTGAGCGATGCAGAAGATGGGTGATTTCTGCATTTCCATCTGAGGTACCGGGTTCATCTCACTAGGGAGTGCCAGACAGTGGGTGCAGGACAGTGGGTGCAGTGCACTATGCATGAGCCGAAGCAGGGCGAGGCATTGCCTCACTCGGGAAGCACAAGGGGTCAGGGAGTTCCCTTTCTGAGTCAAAGAAAGGGATGACAGACAGCACCTGGAAAATCGGGTCACTCCCACCCTAATATGGCACTTTTCTGACAGGCTTAAAAAACGGCACACCAGGAGATTATATCCCGCACATGGCTTGGAGGGTCCTACGCCCAGGGAGTCTCACTGATTGCTAGCACAGCAGTCTGAGATCAAACTGCAAGGTGGCAGCGAGGCTGGGGGAGGGGCGCCCACCATTGCCCAGGCTTGCTTAGGTAAACAAAGCAGCCAGGAAGCTCAAACTGGGTGGAGCCCACCACAGCTCAAGGAGGTCTGCCTGGCTCTGTAGGCTCCACCTCTGGGGGCAGGGCACAGACAAACTAAAAAACAGCAGTAACCGCTGCAGACTTAAATGGCCCTGTCTGACAGCTTTGAAGAGAGCAGTGGTTCTCCCAGCACGCAGCTGGAGATCTGAGAACGGGCAGACTGCCTCCTCAAGTGGGTCCCTCACCCCTGACCCAGAGCAGCCTAACTGGGAGGCACCCCCCAATAGGGGCAGACTGACACCTCACACGGCCGGGTACTCCTCTGAGACAAAACTTCCAGAGGAACGATCAGACAGCAGCATTTGCAGTTCACAAAAATCCGCTGTTATGCACCCACCGCTGCTGATACCCAGGCAAACAGGGTCTGGAGTGGACCTCTAGCAAACTCCAACAGACCTGCAGCTGAAGGTCCTGTCTGTTAGAAGGAAAACTAACAAACAGAAAGGACATCCACACCAAAAACCCATCTGTACATCACCATCATCAAAGACCAAAAGTAGATAACACCACAAAGATGGGGAAAAAACAGAGCAGAAAAACTGGAAACTCTAAAAAGCGGAGTGCCTCTCCTCCTCCAAAGGAACACAGTTCCTCACCAGCAATGGAACAAAGTTGGACAGAGAATGACTTTGACGAGTTGAGAGAAGAAGGCTTCAGACGATCAAACTACTCCGAGCTACAGGAGGTAATTCAAACCAAAGTCAAAGAAGTTGAAAACTTTGAAAAAAATTTAGACAAATGTATAACTAGAATAACCAATACAGAGAAGTGGTTAAAGGAGCTGATGGAGCTGAAAGCCAAGGCTCGAGAACTACGTGAAGAATGCAGAAGTCTCAGGAGCTGATGTGATCAACTGGAAGAAAGGGTATCAGTGATGGAAGATGAAATGAATGAAATGAAGCGAGAAGGGAAGTTTAGAGAAAAAAGAATAAAAAGAAATAAACAAAGCCTCCAAGAAATATGGGACTATGTGAAAAGACCAAATCTACGTCTGATTGGTGTACCTGAAAGTGATGGGGAGAATGGAAGCAAGCTGGAAAACACTCTGCAGGATATTATCCAGGAGAACTTCCCCAATCTAGCAAGGCAGGCCAACATTCAGATTCAGGAAATACAGAGAACGCCACAAAGATACTCCTCAAGAAGAGCAACTCCAAGACACATAATTGTCAGATTCACCAAAGTTGAAATGAAGGAAAAAATGTTAAGGGCAGCCAGAGAGAAAGGTCGGGTTACCCACAAAGGGAAGCCCATCAGACTAACAGCGGATCTCTTGGCAGAAACTCTACAAGCCAGAGGAGAGTAGGGGCCAATACTCAACATTCTTAAAGAATTTTGAACCCAGAATTTCATATCCAGCCAAACTAAGCTTCATAAGTGAAGGAGAAATAAAATACTTTAAAGACAAGCAAATGCTGAGAGATTTTGTCACCACCAGGCCTGCCCTAAAAGAGCTCCTGAAGGGAGAACTAAACATGGAAAGGAACAACCGGTACCAGCTACTGCAAAATCATGCCAAATTGTAAAGACCATCGAGCCTACGAAGAAACTGCATCAACTAATGAGCAAAATAACCAGCTAACATCATAATGACAGGATCAAATTCACACATAACAATATTAATTTTAAATGTAAATGGACTAAATGCTCCAATTAAAAGACACAGACTGGCTAATTGGATAAAGAGTCAAGACCCATCAGTGTGCTGTATTCAGGAAAACCATCTCACATGCAGAGACACACATAGGCTCAAAATAAAAGGATGGAGGAAGATCTACCAAGCAAATGGAAAACAAGAAAAGGCAGGGGTTGCAATCCTAGTCTCTGATAAAACAGACTTTAAACCAACAAAGATCAAAAGAGACAAAGAAGGCCATTACATAATGGTAAAGGGATCAATTCAACAAGAAGAGCTATCTATCCTAAATATATATGCACCCAATACAGGAGCACTCAGATTCATAAAGCAAGTCCTGAGTGACCTACAAAGAGACTTAGACTCCCACACATTAATAATGGGAGACTTTAACACCCCTCTGTCAACATTAGACAGAGCAACAAGACAGAAAGTCAACAAGAATACCCAGGAATGGAACTCAGCTCTGCACCAAGCTGACCTAATAGACATATACAGAACTCTCCACCCCAAATCAACAGAATATACATTTTTTTCACCACCAAATCACACCTGTTCCAAAATTGACCACATAGTTGGAAGTAAAGCTCTCCTCAGCAAATGTAAAAGAACAGAAATTATAACAAACTGTCTCTCAGACCACAGGGCAATCAAACTAGAACTCAGGATTAAGAAACTCATTCAAAGCCACTCAACTACATGGAAACTGAACAACCTGCTCCTGAATGACTACTGGGTACATAACGAAATGAAGGCAGAAATAAAGATGTTCTTTGAAACCAACGAGAACAAAGACACAACATACCAGAATCTCTGGGACGCATTCAAAGCAGTGTGTAGAGGGAAATTTATAGCACTAAATGCCCACAAGAGAAAGCAGGAAAGATCCAAAATTGACACCTTAACATCACAATTAAAAGAACTAGAAAAGCAAGAGCAAACACATTCAAAAGCTAGCAGAAGGCAAGAAATAACTAAAATCAGAGCACAACTGAAGGAAATAGAGACACAAAAAACCCTTCAAAAAATTAATGAATCCAGGAGCTGGTTTTTTGAAAGGATCAACAAAATTGATAGACTGCTAGCAAGACTAATAAAGAAGAAAAGAGGGAAGAATCAAATAGATGCAATAAAAAATGATAGAGGGGATATCACCACCGATCCTACAGAAATACAAACAACCATCAGAGAATACTACAAACACCTCTATGCAAATAAACCAGAAAATCTAGAAGAAATGGATAAATTCCTCGACACATACACCCTCCCAAGACTAAACCAGGAGGAAGTTGAATCTCTGAATAGACCAATAACAGGCTCTGAAATTGTGGCAATAATCAATAGCTTACCAACCAAAAAGAGTCCAGGACCAGATGGATTCACAGCCGAATTCTACCAGAGGTACAAGGAGGAACTGGTACCATTCCTTCTGAAACTATTCCAATCAATAGAAAAAGAGGGAATCCTCCCTAACTCATTTTATGAGGCCAGCATCATCCTGATACCAAAGCCTGGCAGAGACACAACCAAAAAAGAGAATTTTAGACCAATATCCTTGATGAACATTGATGCAAAAATCCTCAATAAACTACGGGCAAACCGAATCCAGCAGCACATCAAAAAGCTTATCCACCATGATCAAGTGGGCTTCATCCCTGGGATGCAAGGCTGGTGCAATATACGCAAATCAATAAATGTAATCCAGCATATAAACAGAACCAAAGACAAAAAACACATGATTATCTCAATAGATGCAGAAAAGGCCTTTGACAAAATTCAACAACGCTTCATGCTAAAAACTCTCAATAAATTAGGTATTGATGGGACGTCTCTCAAAATAATAAGAGCTATCTATGACAAACCCACAGCCAATATCATACTGAATGGGCAAAAACTGGAAACATTCCCTTTGAAAACTGGCACAAGACAGGGATGCCCTCTCTCACCACTCCTATTCAACATAGTGTTGGAAGTTCTGGCCAGGGCAATTAGGCAGGAGAAGGAAATAAAGGGTATTCAATTAGGAAAAGAGGAAGTCAAATTGTCCCTGCTTGCAGACGACATGATTGTATATCTAGAAAACCCCATTGTCTCAGCCCAAAATCCCCTTAAGCTGATAAGCAACTTCAGCAAAGTCTCAGGATACAAAATCAATGTACAAAAATCACAAGCATTCTTATACACTAATAACAGACAAACAGAAAGCCAAATCATGAGTGAACTCCCATTCACAATTGCTTCAAAGAGAATCAAATACCTAGGAATCCAACTTACAAGGGGTGTGAAGGACCTCTTCAAGGAGAACTACAAACCACTACTCAATGAAATAAAAGAGGATACAAAGAAATGGAAGAACATTCCATGCTCATGGGTAGGAAGAATCAATATCGTGAAAATGGCCACACTGCCCAAGGTAATTTATAGATTCAATGCCATCCCCATCAAGCTACGAATGACTTTCTTCACAGAATTGGAAAAACTACTTTAAAGTTCATATGGAACCAAAAAAGAGCCTGCATCACCAAGTCAATTCTGAGCCAAAAGAACAAAGCTGGAGGCATCATGCTACCTGACTTCAAACTATACTACAAGGCTACAGTAACCAAAACAGCACGGTACTGTTACCAAAGCAGAGATATAGATCAATGGAACAGAACAGAGCCCTCAGAAACAACGCTGCATATCTACAACTATCTGATCTTTGACAAACCTGAGAAAAACAAGCAATGGGGAAGGGATTCCCTATTTAATAAATGGTGCTGGGAAAACTGGCTAGCCATAGGTAGAAAGCTGAAACTGGATCCCTTCTTTACACCTTATACAAAAATTAATTCAAGATGGATTAAAGACTTAAACATTAGACCTAAAACCATAAAAACCCTAGAAGAAAACCTAGGCATTACCATTCAGGACATAGGCATGGGCAAGTACTTCATGACTAAAACACCAAAAGCAATGGCAAAAAAAGACAAAATTGACAAATGGGATCTAATTAAACTAAAGAGCTTCTGCACAGCAAAAGAAACTACCATCAGAGTGAACAGGCAACCTACAAAATGGGAGAAAATTTTCGCAACCTACTCATCTGACAAAGGGCTAATATCCAGAATCTACAATGAACTCAAACAAATTTACAAGAAAAAAACAAACAACCCCATCAAAAAGCGGCCAAAGGACATGAACAGAGACTTCTCAAAAGAAGACATTTATGCAGCCAAAAAACACATGAAAAAATGCTCACCATCACTGGCCATCACAGAAATGCAAATCAAAACCACAATGAGATACCATCTCACACCAGTTAGAATGGCAATCATTAAAAAGTCAGGAAACAACAGGTGCTGGAGAGGATGTGGAGAAATAGGAACACTTTTACATTGTTGGGGGGACTGTAAACTAGTTCAACCATTGTGGAAGTCAGTGTGGCGATTCCTCAGGGATCTAGAACTAGAAATACCATTTGACCCAGCCATCCCATTACTGGGTATATATCCAAAGGACTATAAATCATGCTGCTATAAAGACACATGCACACGTATGTTTATTGCGGCACTGTTCACAATAGCAAAGACTTGGAACCAACCCAAATGTCCAACAATGATAGAATGGATTAAGAAAATGTGGCACATATACACCATGGAATACTATGCAGCCATAAAAAAGGATGAGTTCATATCCTTTGTACGGACATGGATGAGATTGGAAATCATCATTCTCAGTAAACTATCACAAGGACAAAAAACCAAACACCACATGTTCTCACTCATAGGTGGGAATTGAGCAATGAGAGCACATGGACACAGGAAGGGGAACATCACACTCTGGGGACTGTTGTGGGGTTGGGGGAGGGGGGAGGGATAGCATTAGGAGATATACCTAATGCTAAATGACGAGTTAATGGGTGCGGCACACCAGCATGGCACATGTATACATATGTAACTAACCTGCACATTGTGCACATGTACCCTAAAACTTAAGGTATAATAATAATAAAATAAATAAATAAATAAATTATTGAACAGATAAAAGTTGGGGAGAAGATACCATGATTCATTACAGAAGAATTCCAATTAGAAGGAATGGTGGAATTATAAAATCACCATCAGGCAAACACAGTAATAGTTATTGCAGGCAACAGCCACCAATTGGAGGACAAAACTGAGATGAGAAACAGTACCTTCACATCATCAACAAGAATTTTCCCGTAAGAACATATTAACTACATAGGATAAATCAGCAACTTTACAATGAAGAAACCTGGCAGTCACCTTCTTGACCAGGTGATCAAAGTTGACGTCACAGCAGTGGAACCCGATCAATGTCACAGACCCTATGAAATGACCCACAGAGATGGAGGAGGGAGTCATATCATTTTTGTGGTATTTTTGCCAAAAATGCATATCCTTGATCTAATCATGAGAAGGTATCAGATAACCCAAATTGGGTAACAGTCTCCAAAATGATCAGTATTCCTCAAGTGAATCAAGGCTATGAAACACACCCACACAAAAAAATAAAAACGACAAGACTGAGATTGTGTGTATGGAGTCTCAGGTCTAAGGAGACCTGATAACTAAATGTAATATGGAATTTTAGATTGGTTCTTGAACAAATCCATGGCATTGGTAAGAAAATCAGTAAAATGTGAAGAAGGTCTATATATTAGTTAACAGTATTACATGAATATTAATATGCTGGTTTCAATTATTATACTTTAGGTAAGATGTTAACATAGGGAAAGATATTTTAAAGGTTATAGGAACTCAGAATAGTTGTAACTTTACTGAGGTTTACAATTAGTTCAAAATAAAAAGATTTTTAAAATAGAGGCAAGAAATGTAACATAAAATGAAATTTTCTTCTGCCAAATTTTCTACTAAAATACTGCCAAATGGGGTCAAATTTAATAATTTTCTAACAGATATTTTTGGGCATTGACTATTTACCAGGCACTATCTGATGAGAGGAATACAGTGATGAACAAGACAGAAAATCCAAGTCTACAGTCAGTAAACAATCATATTTTAAACGGGTTAAGGGGAGACAAAAGAAAGAAATACATACATAAATTTAAAAATATGAGCTAAGAACAATGGACTGCAATGCAGGCAAATGGAAGAGCGAATGCAGTGCCTCTGAGGTAGGAGTATGGTTCAGGATACCTGCATTTTTCTTACTTCACCATTTTCCCATGGGAAAATTAACTTGCACCATCCTCAAATAATTCTGTTCCTACCAGGTAAATGCTCCAGCATTTAATAGCTTTCATAAATCTTTGTCAAGCAACCACCTGTCAACAATTCCCATGTCAACCATAACTGCAAAACCCTGGTCTGATCCCACAGCATCTTGTGATATGAGGATTGTGCTAACTTGGTACTATCAATGTTCACAGCCCTGTGATCTTTTCCCAAGAGGTTTTGAAGAATCTATTGACATCTTATCTAAGAATGTAGCATCCGAGTGCATCTATGCAATTCAGAGAGGCTGTTTCTCCAAAATGTTGAGAACTCTCTCACAACCCTACATCATAGAAAGATTCTGCTCTTTGCATCAAGAACGGAAAAAGCATAAAATCAGTAAATCATGTAGTCTTTCCCTGTAAATAAACTTTATGTGTGCTGTATTGGCACAGCAATGCTGTGAGCAAAAACTGATACTCTAGAAACAACATAATATAGCTGTTCCTAGGTCACAAATTTATTGGCACAAATAAAGTGATATAAACAACTACAAGCCAAATTTCCTACCATTGCGCTTATGTGGTTATGAAAAATATCCATGTTGCAAAAATCTCCCCCTTCCTGGTTCCCAATATTTCAGGTAGTGCCTCAGGGTGTTTAACATACAAAAGCCAATCTATCACCAACAGTCACCCTAAAACAGCAGCCATGACTTTTCTGCTGCCTTACAGTGGATGTCCTCTGCTCAGTAAGCTCCACGACAGTGGCTCCGGCTTCTGCTGTTGATCATCCCAAACCTCAGAGAATGCCATTATCTCTGCAAGGGGGGTGCCCGCTCCATGTCTGGAATAGTTCTACTTTCTGGGATCAACAAGTAAAAAAAAAAAAAAAAAAAGCCTGTGGGGCTGATTCTTTTGGTCCCCTCTATTCCTATCCTCTCTAAAAGCTGAGAAACATAGTATCTTTTCACATGCTGTATAAAGAAAAATACACAAACATCTCCTCCCTATTCCTTTAAACATTAGATACAATTACCCCTATGATCTTCATCTGGGGCCACCTACCATCCCAGCTAACAGAGCTTCCAGACACTTTACAATTACAATTAGCTACAAACTATTTGTTACTACTTTTTTTTTGTTTGTTTGTTTGTTTGTTTTTTGGAGACAGAGTCTTGCTCTGTCACCCAGCCTGGAGTGCAGTGGCGTGATCTCTGCTCACTGCAACCTCTACCTCCCAGGTTCAAGCGATTCTCCTACCTCAGACTCTAGAGTAGCTGGGATTACCACCATGCCCGGCTAATTTTTGTATTTTTAGTAGAGACGGGGTTTCACCATGTTGGCCAGGCTGGCCTTGAACTCCTGACCTCAGGTGATCCACCCGCCTCAGCCTCCCAAAGCCCTGGGATTACAGGTGTGAGCCACTGTGCCCAACCGACTCATTTATAAAAGCACCTTGTAAACTACAAAGCATGCTACAAATATTAACTGTTAGGATTTGATTGATTCCTTTTGTATTTTTTCTAATTTGGTCATGAGGTTTTTTTCAAGAAAGTAACTACTAACTCTGTCCCTTCCCTGATGGAGAGTCACGGATTTGGTGATGGTGATTACAGTGGGTCTTTCACAGGATACTTCTTTATCATGGCAGATGGCCTAATACCTAAGTGTCTGACCAGTGTTCAATTGTCCTTCTCACAGAAAAATCATTTCTACTGGCAGACACCCTTGTGGCTCTAGTCTGACCTGTGTCCGGTTTACCTCTACTAAGACAGCCACTCTCTAGGAGAGCCCCAAGCAGGAAAGAAGTTAGGTTCAGATGTGGTAGTCCCGTGAAACACAGAGGAGGCAACTCAACAAGACACATGAAGTAAGAAAAGCAATATATTACTTATAGATCACAGAGAAGGCCCTATGCTACATAGGACCAACAAGAAGTAGGAAGCCATCTGGGGCATGGACACTCAATGAGTATGTGGGGAGGAAGAGAGAGAGGGACCTACGTGCCAAAGCCATTACAGGGGTCCAGAGCATTACCCAAGCAGGCTTCTAGCAGGCAGTTCTGATTAGTGACTTTAGAGCAGGCTGACACAAGTTCTGTTGAGTCACACTGTGAATGAGAGGTGGTCACCGAAGCATATATGTGCAGTCTGTGCAGGTTATGGGGTCAGCAGAGTAAGTCAAATAGGTTGAATCTAGCTGTCCCATAAAGGAGTGGCCACCCAGAGGTGATTGTATAAGACAGATATCTGGATCAACTATATTAGGGAACTGGAGAAGGCAGAAATGGGAAACCAAGTCAAGGTTGACTAAGGTCTGCTTCTGAAATGAGAAATTTAAATCTATATTCACAATAAATGCAAAGACAACATAAAATTATAAGAATTTACTGCAATTATTTCTCAAAGTTTAGAAGAATTGGTGCTCTGGGTTCCATTTCCTGTATTATTTTTCAATAGCTAAAGTTATTTTTTCCCAAGCAGAAGGAAAGTTATTTTTATTTAAAAAAAAATTATGCCTGATGAAAAGGGAATGTTGTCTTTGTTTTCAAGGAGGCTTGGTGCATTTTCATGGATACTGATGTAGGCAATAGCAATGATACATATTTTTAAAAGTAAACCAAAGTTATGTGGTGAGTGGGCAGGATACCTAATAGAGTGGATTATATTCACGTGTTCTCCCACTTCACTTTGGATAAATCTCTATTAATATAACAGTAATCATATTATATGATTACTCTTACCTGCTTACATGACTAACCCCATAGAGCTGGGCTATACTCTTCTTTGTATCCCTACATCTAGGCAAAGTTCCAAACATATAGTACGTACTCAATAGGTAGTTGATAGATAAGAGGAAAAAATATTTTAAGTTAAAAAATAAAGTTGGTCTAGATCATATACCTTAAATCAGTAGGTCATAGACAAGATCTTGACCTCACTTGAAACACATTCACCAATTAGAAAAGGTGGCTGGGCGCCGTGGCTCATGCCTATAATCCTAGCACTTTGGGAGGCCAAGGTAGGTGGATTGCTTGAGCCCAGGAGTTCGAGACCAGCCTGGGTAACACATGGTGAAACCCTATCTCTACAAAACAAAATACAAAAATTAGCTGGGCATTGCCTTGCATGTCTATAGTCCCAGCTACTGGGGAGGCTGAGGTGGGAGGATCACCTAAGCCCCGGAGGTCAATGTTGCAATGAGCCGTGATCACGTCACTGCACTCCAGCCTGGGCAACAGAAGGAGACCTTGTAACAACAAAAGGAGGCAGGGAGTGGGGGAGGGAGATAAATTAGAATAGCTTATCCTCAATATTTTTCAGCTTTTCTTCAAATACCAGCAACACTGCTTTAACATTCCCAACATGGCATCAGTCAGCTGGAGGTAAATTGCAGCTACCCCCATTGGTATATCACAGCTCATCACTAGCTCACTTTACTCACTACCATAATCCAGTGGACCTGACATTTGATTTTATGAATCCTTGACCAGACGATCTATATGGTTACTTCTATTATATGTTTTATTAACCCCTATCTTCTTGCACATACCCTGGGCTTCTCCAGAAGACAACTGCTCTGTCTTCCTTTTGAAATCCCACATTGTTCAGTGTGACTATACCCACAGCAGCTGAGTCCTGCCGCACAAAGCACACTATGCGCACAAGTAGAAAGTGTGATTCATTTCTGTCCATTCTGAAATCTGAATCATTTTGTAAAATAAAAAATCAGGGATCTACAGACTTTATGTAGAAATTGATGCCTTGTTACTCCTTGTCTTTCCAAAAGAGGGAAAAACAATATCTTATGTAAGATCTTCTTGGAAAGAATCTGATACTTAAGCAGCTAGCTACTTAGAAAAAATATAAAAAATAGTTAAGGTACTTAAATAAGAATTATGTCTATAACTTACTTTAGAATTTATGCTTTTCAGAGAGCTTTCACATCCATTACCTCATTTATTCTTTACAGCAACGTGTTCCTAACTAGACAAAATGAACATACAACTCTCCTCACTACAATAATACCTAATACTCAATGCACTAAATGAATGATTAAAGTCAGATGAACACCCCAAATAGGCTAAGAGACTAATTGTTCTACATCTCTAAGAGACCTCAGGTACTATCTAGTTTTTAAGAACAGAAAACAGGTGCCATGAAAGCCTCCAATTTGCCCAAGGTCACACATCTAGCTACCGACACAGGAAAGAGAAGAAGTCAGTTTTGTCTTAACTTGGTGTTTCTATAAAGCCAAAGTGTTCTTCATCCCATTACACAAGGTTAAATTTGCAGGACAGTTTTATTGGTTAGATTTTTTAACTACATGGAAGGTTGATGGAGGTGTCTGAACGTTCCCATATTATGAAGAATCTAAATTTCCCTCAAAGATAAAAAATACATTAAAATTCTCAGTTATAAGTAGGCATGTCAATCAGCCTGTCACAGAAGACAGCCAGACTGAATCAGAGAAAAGGTCCCAGCTTTGGGGAGAAAATACAAATGATACACTTTAAATGTTCTCACCGTCTCTAGCCTCAAAGTTCATCTGGCACAGACAGGTGAGCTCTCAAAAAAAAAATCCTCCTAACAAGTTGATGGATTTTTATTAAGGTTTTTCTCTAATGGCATTTTTGAGGCTTGAAGATAAATTAATAGTTCATTTCTCATTCAACAAATTCACAAAAACGTTCCAAATATCAGGAAATATATTGGTCAAAAAAAGTGGTTATATATTGTATATGTGTTTGGATAGTGTGGAACCCAGGTTACATGTTTAATTTAAAATCACAGTTTCTCAAGGCTTCAGAGGGAATTATTATGAAAAATATGGACCTAGAGTGGCTTTATCATTAACTCACTGTAGGAACTTGAATTTAAATCTGTTTTCTTACTTGTGAAATGAGATCACAAGTGCCTTGCCCATGTTATTGTGAGAATCCAACTCGATTTTCCTCATCTGATTCTTATGCATTTACATTGCTATTAGGATCAGGAAAGTTGATGGGAAGCCTGATCTTGACCTCAAGGATATGTCACTTCCCTCTCAGGGACCCTGTTCTCTTATCAATAAATTAAGGGAAGGTAGAGGGGATGGGTGGACTAGGATGTTCTCCCTGGATTTCCTCACAGCACTGATATTCTATGGGCTACAAATCAGTATGACATGCTAAGAATAAGACATCAAAACTACTGAGGACACAGACAGAAACAAAAGCATGCTAGACAATGAGCTACAGCTCTTACCAGCTGTGCAAGTGTCAAAGACAGCAAGACCATCTTTACAGAATAATTCTCAGAGGCTTTGGAAGAGATTGCTAACAAAAGACTTCATGGCAGTCCCCCCATCCATAAGAATCTACAGTGAAGAAGGCATGTCCCCTCCAGGACAGCTCTTAGTACAAAAGTATATTCCGAAGAAGACAGAAGAGTGTGGATGAGTAGAATCGTGAAGGGGAAGTACTGGAGATGAAACAGGGAAGTGAAATATACTAGGATGTCTAAGTGGAGCCAAACATGACTTGCATTTTTGTGTAACTAGTGAAACCTTAAAAACCTCCCTGGAATCTCTCTGCATGAGATAGTATTATTAAATTCTCTGTGTTGGTTTGTTTTCTAACTTGGAAAATCTGGATGAGAGTGGGAAATGAGGA
Source organism: Pan troglodytes (assembly GCF_028858775.2). NCBI lineage: Eukaryota > Metazoa > Chordata > Mammalia > Primates > Hominidae > Pan > Pan troglodytes. The sequence continues at coordinate 46,871,619 of NC_072414.2, forward strand.
TAGACCAGGAAAAGAAATTGCTCTCCATTTAGCCCTTAGCACTGGTTTCAAACATCAAAGGGGAGCTGGTTTAGGACTAAAATAAGAAAGACTATGTGAGCTGCTGACAGTAGCTGGGATGTTGCTCAGGAACAAGACCACGCAATGCAACAGAACAGAAAACAGTTATCTTGATGGAGATTCCCCTCAATAGCTTTTAGAACACAGGGGAAAAAGCACTCTGTGCATAAACAATGTTTGTGCTTATGTTTGTGCACTGTTGTCCTTATGTTCCACTTCAGGCAATACCGAAATCCCTTTAAGTGGATTTCAGGGTAGCAGATGTCAACATGATGCTAAAACAGGAACACAAAGAAGGTCCTCCATAGGATTACACATGACAGGCTGTTTTCAGAGGAATTCCCAGAAGTCCTAAGAAGATCTGGAAGAGACTGAAAGTCTCACATGATCAGATGGATAACTGACACTAACAGGTCATTTATAATATTAGGCTTTACAAGAGTTGGTTCTTCTTTCCATTTCTGATTTACTGATGTAGTTTGTTTGGGGACAACCACACAATGATGATGCCTCCAAGGTGTCTAGTGTGGTATCATGGGATGGAGCTTGCAACTAATTATAAGCCCCCAGATTCCTCCTATTATCTGACCTATAACTGGCACTACAATTCATCTCTTTTTTTTATGCATTTTATTTCCTTTAATATGCCAGATTCTCTGTGTACCTCCTTTACTTTTAGGGTGATTTTTTTTTATGATCTTTTTTTTTAATACTTTAAGTTTTAGGGTACATGTGCACATTGTGCAGGTTAGTTACATATGTATACATGTGCCATGCTGGTGCGCTGCACCCACTAACTCGTCATCTAGCATTAGGTATATCTCCCAATGCTATCCCTCCCCCCGTCCCCAACCCCACCACAGTCCCCAGAGTGTGATATTCCCCTTCCTGTGTCCATGTGATCTCATTGTTCAATTCCCACCTATGAGTGAGAATAAGCGGTGTTTGGTTTTTTGTTCTTGTGATAGTTTACTGAGAATGATGATTTCCAGTTTCATCCATGTCCCTACAAAGGACAGGAACTCATCATTTTTTATGGCTGCAGAGTATTCCATGGTGTATATGTGCCACATTTTCTTAATCCAGTCTATCATTGTTGGACATTTGGGTTGGTTCCAAGTCTTTGCTATTGTGAATAGTGCCGCAATAAACATACGTGTGCATGTGTCTTTATAGCAGCATGATTTATAGTCCTTTGGGTATATACCCAGTAATGGGATGGCTGGGTCAAATGGTATTTCTAGTTCTAGATCCCTGAGGAATCGCCACACTGACTTCCACAATGGTTGAACTAGTTTACAGTCCCACCAACAGTGTAAAAGTGTTCCTATTTCTCCACATCCTCTCCAGCACCTGTTGTTTCCTGACTTTTTAATGATTGCCATTCTAACTGGTGTGAGATGGTATCTCATAGTGGTTTTGATTTGCATTTCTCTGATGGCTAGTGATGATGAGCATTTTTTCATGTGTATTTTGGCTGCATAAATGTCTTCTTTTGAGAAGTCTCTGTTCATGTCCTTCGCCCATTTTTTGATGGGGTTCCGCAAATAAACTAGAAAATCTAGAAGAAATGGATACATTCCTCGACACATACACTCTCCCAAGACTAAACCAGGAAGAAGTTGAATCTCTGAATAGACCAATAACAGGAGCTGAAATTGTGGCAATAATCAATAGTTTACCAACCAAAAAGAGTCCAGGACCAGATGGATTCACAGCCGAATTCTACCAGAGGTACAAGGAGGAACTGGTACCATTCCTTCTGAAACTATTCCAATCAATAGAAAAAGAGGGAATCCTCCCTAACTCATTTTATGAGGTCATCTCTTAACTCTAGAGTTATACTAACTCCTTTCTTACCACCTACATGCAGTTATCAAATTTAGTCATTTTATTTGTTTTATTTTTAATTTTTATGGACACATAATGTGTGTGTGTGTGTGTGTGTGTGTGTGTGTGTGTGTGTGTGTATGGTGTACATGAGGAATTTTGATACAGGCATATAATGGATAATAATCACATCAAGATAAATGGGATATCCATCACCTCAAGCATTTATCTTTTGTGTTACAAACAATCCACTTATACTCTTTTAGTTATTTTTAAGTGTGCAATGGAATTATTAGTGACATTAGTCACCCTGTAGAGCTATCAAATACTACATCATATTAATTCTTTCTAATAATTTTCTGTGCTCACTAACCATTCTCTCTTCCCCCTGCCACCCCCTACTGCCACTACTCTTCTCAGCCTCTGGTAACCATCATTCTACTCTCTGTCTCCATGAGTTCAATTGTTTTAATTTTTAGCTCCCACAAGTAAGTCAAAACATGCAAAGTTTGTCTTTTCTATTTCTGCAAAGAATGCCATTGGGTTTTTGTAATAGGAATTGCAATAAACATGTAGACTTCTTTGGATAGTATAGTCATTTTAACAATATTGATTCTCCAAACTCATGAACATAGAGTATCTTCCCATTTATTAGTGAATTCTTCAAATTTTTTTATTAGTGTTGTATAGTTTTTATTGTAGAGATGTTTCACTTTTTTGGTTAATTCCTAGGTATTTAATTTTATTTTTAGCTATTGTAAATGGGATTACTTTTTAAATTTCTTTCTCAGATTATTTGCATTGGCATATAAAAATGCTACTGATTGCCATAAAAAAGGATGAGTTCATGTCCTTTGTAGGGACATGGATGAAGCTGGAAACCATCATTCTCAGCAAACTATTGCAAGGACAAAAAAGCAAACACCACCTGTTCTCACTCATAGGTGGGAATTGAACAATGAGAACACTTGGACACAGGAAGGGGAACATCACACACCGGGGCCTGTTGTGAGGTGGGGGGAGGGGGAAGGGATAGCATTAGGAGATATACCTAATGTAAATGACAAGTTAATGGGTGCAGCACACCAACATGGCACATGTATACACATGTAACAAACCTGCACGTTGTGCACATGTACCCTAGAACTTAAAGTATAATAAAAAAAATTAGATTCCAAAAAAATGCTATTGATTTTTGTATGATTGTGTATGCTGCAACTTTACTGAATCTGTCAGTTCTAAGAGGTTTTTGGTGAAGTCTTTAGGTTCTTCCAAATATAAGATCATATCACCTATAAACAGAGGTAATTTGACGTCTTCTGAATTTTGGATGCCCTTTCTTTCTCATCCGATTTCTCTAGTTAGGACTTCCAGTACTATGTTGATTAACAATGTCCAAAGTGGGCATCCTTGTGGTGTTCTATATTATAGAGGAAAGGCTTTCAGTTTTTCTCCATTCAGTACTGTGGGAGATTGATCAGAGTGGTGGGAGAAATTATAGGAATAGAAGCAAACCTTCTTGGAAGGCCAGGGGGTTTTGCAAAATCTTTGAAAGATAACTTCGCTGAAGGCAGCCAGATTCTCTTTTCAGGAGCCTGACAGCTTAGGGTGTCGATACAAAGAAATGTAGAGGAGTTTACCTAAATAGCTTGTTTACTCATATTGTCCTAAAACTGACCTTTGATCATTCGCGTGCAGGACTGCTCTCTACTTGGGGGGTCAGCAATATTATTTATCTACAAAGAGTGTTGACTCAAGCCTTTGTCATTAAATCTGTACTAAATAAATGCCCATAGCACCAGCTAGTCAGGGCCGTGGCTGCTACAACTCTTCCTGTGAACAGCCTGGTCCCCTAGCCCACCCTTTCACTGGATACCTGTGCCTGAGTACATTCTGTCATCCGTCGTTCAGCCAGGGTCTGCGGGTCGGACCCGGTAGGTGATGCCCCATGAGAGCAATGCTGCAACAAATTGCAATGGAACCCTCAAAAACAAAGGTGAAGAAGACTGTGCAGTCAGTAATCAGCAAATCATTGGTGCCCACTCAGGATTTCCAAGTTCGAGGGAATTGTTCAGGCTAGGGTTTCATCATGGGACAATAGTTATCAGCTCAACAGAAACAGTATTTAAAAGTATTGAAACAGCTGCTAAAGCTAGTGGAGACTCGCTTTCACAGTCTCAATTAAAGGACCTAATCCAAACTTTTGTATCCCATAACCCATAGCTCCCTGAAGAAGGTATGCTAGACATAGAGCTCTGGGAACAAGTGAGGAGAAATCTTAAACAACATCATATGCAAGGGCAATGGGTCCCAGTAACATCTTTAATGTTATGGGCTTAAATTAGGGCAGTTTTGGTCCTGTTATACACAGAAGAGCCTAAGAAGGGGAGGGAGGAAGAACCTACCTTACTGCCTCCTTATCCCTCAGCCCTGCTATCACCAGGCCAAAATCACAAAGAGGAGAAGGAGGTTTTGCCTGAGCCCCCTCGTCTAGTAAATTAGAAAAAAGACAAGGGATAGGCTACAGCTATGGGACCCTGTCTTATGCAAGTGGCATTAGAAGGGGAGCTCTTAGTCTGTCCAGTAATGCTAGATCAATAAGGCAAACAGATAAAAAGGGGAATTAGAGAACATGAAGCCACTAGCCCATTTAGAAGAGGGTTAATTGAGGTCACTCTGCAGACCTCTTTCTGATAATGGCCACTGTTATTTCTCCCCTACCCCTGATGTGGCTCTCTTAAAATCCTATTTGAGTAGAACAGTGGCCTTTAAAGGGAGAGAAATTACAAAGAGCCCATGAATTAGTTGAGGAGCAATTAAAAGTCGGCCGTATAGAACTGTCAAACAGCCCTGGGAATTTGCCCATTTTCGTCATTCCCAAAAAGTCTGGTAAATGGAGACTTTTGCATGACTTACATGCTATTAATGCTAATTTGCAAACTATGGGGCCCCTTCAGCAGGGGCTCCCCTCCCCTATGGCGATTCCTCGAGACTGGCCTATAATCATTATTGACTTAAAAGACTGCTTTTATACTATTCCACTTGCAAAGCAAGACAGAGAAAAATTTGCATTTACAATACCAGCTATCAATAATGAAAGGCCAGCTTGCCGATTTCACTGGAAAGTGCTTCCTCAAGGAATGCTGTACAGTCCTACCATGTGTCAGTATCATGTAAATCAGGCTTTGCTCCCCAGTAAAAAAAAAAAAAAAAAAAAATCCTAATTGCAAGATTATTCATTTTATGGATATTTTACTAGCAACCCCAATGCAGCCAATGCTTTTAAGTTTATGTACCTCTGTCATGAAGAATACACAGTTAAGAGGTTTAATCATAGCACCTGAAAAACTACAAATGTCCTCTCCTTGGAAATATTTTGGATACATACTAACTTCCCAGTCAGTAAGACCTCAAAAGGTTAAATTAAATACTAGCAACTTACACACCTTAAATGATTATCAGAAATTACTAGGCAATATTAACTGGCTTCATCCCACCTTGGGCATAACTACTGATACAGAACCTCTTTTTTATCTTAAAGGGCAATACAGCCCTAGACTCTCCTAGATATTTAACTCCTGCAACACAAAGGGAAATGGAAGAGATAGAACAAGCTATCTCTCAAAGGCAACTAGATCACATTGACCCATGGTGTTCAGTTCAATTATTTATTTTTCCTACCAAACACTCCCCTACAGGGTTAATAGGACAGATGGCCCCAGAGCTATGCTTTCTAGAATGGGGTTTTTGTTCACATACCAGGACTAAGACACTCTCTCCCTATATCCAGTTCGTTAGTAAAGTCATCTATTCAGGCTGCAGAAGATGCAATCAGTTGCTAGGTTAAGTAAAAGGCAATTTGAAGCAGTATTGCCCTTATCTGTGGACCTGCAAATAGCACTCTCTGATTACACAGGTCATATAGAGCATGCCCTTCCTGCTGACAAACTCTTTCAGTTCTTATCTCACACTTCTGTGGTTTTGCCTAAAAAAGAATTCAATCCCCCATACCTAACGGCTTTAACACTGTTTACTGATGGCTCGCTTAAACATGGAAAAGTGGCTGTCTGGTGGAGACCACAAAATTTCCTCACTGGTTCTGGATTTACTAACATTCAAAGAGCTGAGGTTGGAGCCTTAATATTGGCTCTGGAGACTTTTTCCACTCAGCCCATCAATATTGTTAGTGACTCTGCTTACTCTGTTTATATTTTGCAGAACCTTGAGACAGCCCTCATTAAGTCCACTCTGGAGCCCACCCTATGTGCTCTTTTTCTCTGACTTCAGCATTTGCTAGATCAACATACACATCCTATTTTTATCAGACATATTCAAGCCCACAGCTCAGGGCCTGGCCCAGTGGCTTATGGCAGTGATCAAGCAGACCTACAGGTTATGACATCACTGCTTGACCAAGCCACCCAATCGCATCAATTTTCCACCAAAACTGGAGAAACTTATCTAAACAATTTCAACTTACCCAGAGACTAGCTAAACAAATCATCCTGCAATGCCCAGATTGCCAGCTTACAGGCACATCCCCTCCTTCAACAGGTGTTAACCCTAGTGGACTGGAACCTAATCAGTTACGGCAAACAGATGTTACTCACATCCCTGAATTTGGAAAACTTAGATATGTACATGTATCCATTGATACCAATTCTCACTTAATCAGCACCCATGCTTTCCCTGGAGAATCCACCTGATATGTCATTAAACATCTTCTTTTAACTTTTGCATTTATGGGGTGCCCATAAAAATTAAAACTGATAAAGATCCAGCTTATGCCAGCTCACAATTTTAACAATTTTGTCACACGTGGAACATCCAACATTCCACAGGCATCACATATAACCCCCAAGGACAGGCCATAGAACGTGTCCATTCCACTCTTAAAAATATCCTCAAAAAACAAAAAAGGGGGAATATGAGTAAGGACCCTGCAACACTATTGGCACAAGTCTTATTTACCCTTAATTTTTAAAATGTAGATGATAAACTTCAATTAGCTGTAGAAAAGTACTTTGCTAAAACCTTTCAAGACATAAAACCCACAGTTTTATGGAAAGATGTAAACAGTAATGTATGGTGTGGTCCAAATGAATGCTTAACATGGGAAAGAGAATATGCTTGTGTTCACATCCCCTCAGGTCCTCTTTGGATTCCAGCACGATGCATCAAACCATACCATGGTGTGGCTAGGACCCAACCTGGTACCAGAAATGAAGAAAATGACCCTACGGGACCCGTAGCCCCAGACGATGTGGCTTGCTCAGATGACACAAGCCCCAGACATTACCTGATGGATGCTGAAGAAGACAACTCAAAAGGCCGAGCACATCCTGCTCCAGATACAGACACTGTTCACTCCAGATAACGTGTTCCTTTTTATGCTCACTTTGCCTGCTACCTGTACCTACACTTTATTAAGCCCATCTTCTAAATCCACCTTTTTTCAGCCCTGTTACTTAGGCAAACACCCCCTCCCAGCAACTGACAACGTGACTGCTTGGCTAAGAGGAATTAACATGTCCCCAGTGGGGTTCCTCAGCAACAGCCATATGAAAGGATATGCAAAAACATCTCTCTTGGATAGACCCCCCACTCCTAGGGGTCACTCCTCAATTGGAACAGAATGTTGCTAATTATACTCATGTTTGTTTTATGTTACTTACTAATTCTAGGATGCAAAGCCAGAGTACGAGTTATAACCACTGCACCTAACAAGCCTGTTGCTGCACACATCTGCACTCTTCAATCAACAAAGCCTAATGCAAAAAAACAGAAAAGGGGGAGATGTGGGAGATCATTCAGGATGGTGGGAGAAATTACAGGAATAGAAGCAAACCTTCTTGAAAGGCTGGGGGTGGGTTGCAAAAGCTTTGAAAGATAATTTGGCTGAAGGCTAAATAGCTTGCTTACTCATGTTGTCCTAAAACCAACCTTTGATCATTCATGCACAGGATTGCTCTTTACCTAGGGGGGTTGGCAATATTATTTACCCACAAAGAATGTTGACTCAAACCTTTGTCATTAAATCTGTACTAAATAAATGCACACAACACCAGCTAGTTGGGGCTGTGGCTGCTACAACTCTTTCTGTGAACGGCCTGGTCCCCTATGCCACGCTTTCACTAGATACCTGTGTCTGAGTGCGTTCTGTCATCCATCATTCAGCCAGGGTCTGTAGGTTGGACCCAGCACAGTATGATACTAGCTGTGGGTATCTGGGCTTTTATTGTGTCGAGGTATACTCAGTTTGACAATTTTTTATTATGAAAGGATATTGAATTTTATCAATGCTTTTTCAGCATCAGTTGAAATGATCATAAGGCTTTTGTCCTTCAGTCTGTTGATATCATGTATCACAGTGATTGATTTGCATATGTTGAACCATCCTTGCATCCCCGGGATAAATTCTACTTGGTCATGATGAATGATCTTTTTAATGTGTTGTTAAATTTGGTTTGCTAGTATTTTGTTGAGGATTTTTGCATCAGTGATCATCAGGGATATTGGCACGTAGTTTTGTTGGGATTTTTTATGCATCTGTCTGGTTTCAGTATCAGGGTGATGCTGGCCTCATAGAATGAGTTTGGCAGTAATTCCTCCTCCTCTATTTTTTGGATTAGTTTCAGTATGATTGTTATGAATTTTTTAAATATTTGGTAAAATTCAGGAGTGAAGACACTGGGTCACGGGTTTTTCTATGCTGGGAGACTTTATACCACAACTTCAATTTTGTTACTTGTTATTGGTCTATTCAGGTTTTGGTTTTTTTATGGTTGAGTCTAGGTAGGTTATATGTGACTGGGAATTTATCTGTTTCTTCTAGGTCTTCCATTTATTGACATAAATGCCAATTGGCATATAGCAGAGCAGCTCTATAACGATTCTTTAGAATTGCTCAGAGCAGCCTCTAATGATTCTTTGAATTTCTGCAGTATTGATTGTAATATCTTCTTTTTTCATCTATGATTTTGTCTTTTTAGTTAGCTTGATTAAAGGCTTGTCAATTTTATCTCTTCCAAAAAACAATTTTTTGTTTCACTGATCTTTTGTATTGTTTCCTTCATTTCAATTTCATTTATTTCTACTCTAATCTTTATTATTTCTTTTCTTCAGCTAACATTGGGTTTGGTTTGCTCTCGCTTTTTAGTTCTTTAACTGCATTATTACATTGTTTATTTGAAGTTTTTCTTCTTTTTTGATGTAGAAACTTATAGCTTTTGAATGTTTTAAGACTTGTTGGGTGGCCTAATATATGCCTATCCTTGAGAATGATCCATATGGTCTGGAAAAGAATGTGTATTCTGTAGCTGTTGAGTGAAATGTTCTGTAAATATCTTTTAGGTCCATTTGGTCTATAGTGTAGATTAAGTCTGATTTTTTTGTTGATTTTCTGTCTAGGTGATCCATCCAATGCTGAAATTGGGGTGTTGAAACCTTCAGCTTTTACTGTATTGGGGTCTACTTGTCTTTAGCTCTAACAATATTTGCTTTATATATCTGGGTGTTCCAGTGTTGAATGTGAACATATTTACAATTGTTATCCCCTCTTGCTGAATTGACCCCTTTCTCATTATATAATAATACTCTTTGTGTCTTTTTATATTTCTTGTCTTGAAGTCTATTTTGTTTGATATATATATTGCTACTCCTGCTCTTTTGTGGTTTCTATTTGCATGGAATGTGTTTTTCCATTCCTTTATTTTCAGTCTATGTGTGTCTTTATAGGTCAAGTTTGTTTCATGTAGGCAGCAGATCATTGGGTATTGTTTTTTCATCCATTCAGCCATTCTATTTCTTTTGATGGTAGAGTTTAGTCTATTTATATTTAATGTTATTGTTGATAAGTAAGGACTTACTTCTGCCATTTTGTTGTTTGTTTTCCGGTTGCTCTGTGGTTATTATCTTCTTTCTTTCCTTCCTTCCTGTCTTCTTTTTAGTGAAAGTTATTTTCCTGATAATATCATTCAATTTCTTGCTTTTTATTTTTTGTGTATTTGTTGTATGTTTTTAGATTTTATGATACCACAAGGCTGGCAAATAATGTCTTCTAACTCATTGTTTTAAATGGGTAACACTGATTGCATAAACAAACAAGCCAAGAGAAAACTAATAAAAAAAAACTCTACACTTTAACTTTGTCTCCCTAACATTTTGTTGTTTCTATTTATAACTTAGTGTACTATGTCTTGAAAACATGTTTTAGTTATGTTTGATCAGTCTGTCTTTTAATCTTTCTACTTAAGATATGAGTAACTTACAAACCACAATTACAGTTTTATACTATTTCATGTTTTTCTATGTACTTACCAATACCAGTGAGTTTTGTACCTTTAGATGATTTGCTGTTACTTGGTAACATCCTTTTCATTGACAGTTAAGAACTCCCATTAGCCTTTCTTGTAGGACAAGTCTGGTGTTGATTAAATTCCTCAGATTTGATTTGTCTGAGAAAGTCTTTATTTCTCCTTATTTTTTTCCAGATATACTCTTCCAAGGAAAAGGGTTTTTTCTCAGTACTTTATGTGTGTCATGCCAGTGTCTCCTGGCCTGTAGGGTTTCCACTGAAAAGTCTGCTGCCAGACATATTGGAGCTCCATTGTATGTTTTCTCTGGCTGTTTTTTTTTTTAATTCTTTTTTTATCCTTGACTTTTGGGAGTTTGATTATTAGATGCTTTGAGGTAATCTTTGGGTTAAGTCTGCCTGGAGTTATATAATCTTCCTGTACCTGAATATTGATACCTCTCTCTCTAGGTTTGGGAAGTTCTGCTATTATTCCTTTGAATAAACTTTCTATGCCTATGTCTTCCTCTACCTCCTCTTAAGGCCAATAACTCAGATTTGCCCTTTTGAGGCTTAGATCCTCTAGGCGTGCTTCATTATTTTTTCATTCTTTTTTCATTTGTCTCCTCTGTCTATTTTCAAATAGCCTGTCTTTAAGCTCACTAATTCTTTCTTCTGCTTGATCAATTCTGTTTTTAAGAGACTCCGGATGCATTCTTCAGTATGTCAATCATATTTTTCAGCTCCAGAATTTCTGCTTAATTCTTTTCATTTCATTCTCTTTGTTAAGTTTATCTGATGGGATTCTGCATTTCTTCTATGTTATTTTGAATTTCACTGACATTGCTCAAAACAGCTATTTTAAAGTCTCTATCTGAAAGGGCACATATACCTATCTAAGACTGGTCCCGGCTGCCTTTTTTAGCTCATTTTGCGAGGTCATGTTTTTCTGGATGATCTGGATGCTTGTGGATGTGGCATTCAAGAGTTAAGTATTTATTTTAGTCTTCACAGTCTGTGCTTCTTTATACCTACTCTTCTTGGGGAGGCTTTCCAGGTATTCTCAGGGACTTGGGAGTTGTTATCTAAGTTTTTGGTCACTTCCACCTTATCTGCATTAAATGGGGACACCCCTAGCCCAGTAATGCTATGCCTCTTGCAGACTCATAGAGGTATTGTCTTGGTAGTCTTGAATAAAATCCAGAAGAGTTCTCTGGATTACCACACAGAAACTCTTTTTCTCCTCCCTTACTCTCTCCCAAACAAATGGAGTCTCAAAGTGCTGAGATGCCTGGACCTGCAAAAGTGGTGACACAAGCCCTCCTATGGCCACTACCACTGGACTGCACTGGGTGAGACCTGAAGCCAGAATGGTACTAAGTCACACCCCAGGCCTGGTGTATTCACTGCCTACCTACTGCCTATGTTTGCTCACAGACCTAGGGCTCTACAATCAGCAGTGGCAAAGCCAACCAGGCTTCTATTCTTCTGCTCAAGGCAGCAAGATCCCCCTGGTTTTGGGCAGGTCCAGAAATGCTGTTCCAGAGCCAGGGCCTAGAGTCAGAAACAGTAAGAATCTACCTGGTGCTTTACTGCAGCTGAGCTAACACCCAAACCACAAGATAAAGTTCTTCCCAATCCTCCTTTCCCTTTCCACAAGCAGAGGAGTCTCTCCCCATCTCCTTCACTGCCCCAGGCCCACAGCAAGTATCATCTGGCTACAGTCAACATTCATTCAAGGCCCAAGGGCTCTTCACTCAGCTTGTGGTGAATGTTGCAAAGCCTGGGACACATCCTTCAGGGCAGTGAGCTCCTCTTTGGCCCAGGGTACATCCAGAAATGCTATCCAAGACTCAAGTCCTGGAATCAGAAACCTCAAGAGGCTGCTTCTTGCTCTACCTCACTGTGACCAAGCTGGTACCTAAGCTGCAAGACAAAGTCCCCTTTGTCTTTCTCAAATAGGAGTCCCTGTTCTTTGCCACCACAGCTGGCAATGTGCTAGGTTACACCTGAAGGCTGCACATCTGAGTTTTACCCATGGCCCACAGTAAGAACTACTTGAATACTGCTGGTAATTACTCAGGGCCCAAGAGCTCTTCAGTCAGCAGGTGATGAATCCTGCCAGGACTGGGTCCTTCCCTTTAAGACAGTGAGTTTTCTTCTGGCCTAAATTATGTCTGGATATGTTGTCCAGGAACTAGGTCCTGGAACGGAGCCCTTAGAATTCTGCCTGGTGCCCTATCCTACAGTGTCTGAGTTGGTATCCAACTTGCAAGACGAAGTCTTCTTTACTCTTCCCTCTCCTCTCATGTGGAAGAAAGGAGCCTCTCTTAGAGCTGTAAGCTGCACTGTGCTGTGCTGCACTGCACTGCCCAGGGTTAGAGAAGGTGTGATGCAAGCACTCCTTGGATTGTCCCACCTGGTGTCTCACTAGGTCACTTGCCCCCCAAGTCCACTGGCTCCAATCCCAGAACAGTATCAGGACTTGTGCAGAAACTGCCATACTTGTGGCCTTTCGAGTTTATTTAGAACCATAGAGCACTTTAGTCCACTGTGGCATGGCCTGCCAGATCTCAGTTCTGACCACTGGGATGGGCTATTCCTCTCTGGCTAGAGCTGGTATAATTACTCCTTCCATGAGCACCAGCAAAGTTCTGCTTGGTATTGCTTTCCACTGTAACAGCACAGCACTGTTTCTACTCATAGTCCTGGAAATCACTGTGCTCTCCATCCCCTAAGCACACACATTCTCCATGCCACCTGGCCACTGCCAAGGTATAGGGTATGGATGGCATCAGCAAGTCAAGACTGTCTTTTCTACCCTCTTCAGTGCCTCTTTCAGTGATATTAAGTTAAAACCAGATGCTGTGATTCCTCACCTGGTTTTTGGTTCATATGAATGTGCTTTTTTTTGTGCGGACAATTGGTAGAGGCTTGTGTTTGGCCATCTTGTTCTACCTCCTCCTTGGTTTCTTTTTATGTAACTGTCAAGATCCTCCCATCCTCTAAGTCTCACTCATCACTTCTTAGAATAGTCCATTGATCTGCTAGTTGGTTTCTCTATCTCTATCTCAATCATAATATCTACATTTCATCTTTCACTTTGTTGCCAAAGATATCATTCTTCTCTTTAAAATCTTTTGGAGATACCTAGTTGTCTTTAGAATAAAATTCAAATTACTCAGTGTAACTATGTTCTAGCTCCTACCTACATTTCCAGTATTAAATCCAGGTTTATTGTCTTGCACTGTGCTCTCTTACACGTATGTGCCTTTTACTCCTGCTGCTCACCTTTGCCTACCCCTTGCCTCACCCTCCCAACTCCAACTGTTCAGTCAAACCTCACTCATATGCTTACCCACCCAAGGAAAACTAGTCTAACTCCGTATCTTGGGTAAAGGCACCATCTTTGCGCTTCTAGAAGATCCATCTGTGGCTTCATCTATCTTGTATTACATGTTTGCACTACCTTGTCTATGTTCCCACCAGAGAGAATGCATTTTTGGGGGCAGATTCTATGCTCTGCACCTCTAAATTTTTAGTACATAGAGCAGAATCTGGTATACAATACACATTTTCTAAAGTTGAGAAAACAAGATAGTGATTGAAGGAATGAATGCATAAATGTCATGACTTTCCAATTCATCATCAGTAAACTAGGATTAACAATCTGTTTCACAACATCATTCTAACAATCAAATATGATAATTTTTAAACATTTTGTTGGAAGTTAAAATGCCAAAGAATCAGTTATTGTTAATAAAAAGTAATGATTACTATTATACTTATAACTGTCAATTTTCTTGGCCCCTGGCCCTTCCACTCCACCTTCTCTGCCAGTCTCCAGCTTTGAAGTCCCACTGTCCTTTTCCTCTGCTTCTATTTCTCTCCTATACAGTCCTACAGGAAAAAAAACTTCATAAACAAACTGATTAGCTCCATTATAAATTTGTGATCTCCAAACTCAGCTGGATTCTCAATGTTTGTCAGCATTAATCTTTAATTACTTTTCCATTCCAAATAGCAGCTGTTAAAACATTTACCATCCTCTAATCCCATCCCTCATCCTTGATGAATAACCAAGACTCAAAATTCACCAAGACATTAATTTGATCAACTGTCATCTCCTCAACATCTAATTTCCAGTATCATTTTTCTTTCATAGTGCTCTGAAATTTAGATCTTTTAATCATTTCCAAACTTAACTCCTCTATTGATTTAATAGAAATATTTTAGCTAATTTTTTCTACTCCTAGATATATGTGCTGACACAAGTCAGCTGGTATGTAAATTGAAAAAAAAATGTAAAATCTTCAGTGAAACCCATTCTCCAATCAAATCAGGATGGATGCTTTCAGCTGAAACTAAAAAAAGAAAAAGTCAACTCAAACTAGCTTATACAATTTTTAAACATCTAATTCATTAAAGGGGAAGTCTATAAGTAGGACAAGATTTAGAAATGGTTGATCTTGCATTTTATTCACATCACCCAAGAAGTACATTCTTTCTATTTCTCCACTATCATGCACAGCTTCATCTTCATTCTGGTTCCCTTGTGATTGTAAGTCATTAAGTTGGGGCTAATTGGTTCCTAATTTATACATGATGGAAGAAAAACCAACTTCTTATGAGGCTCTCTGAAGAAGAAATCTTTCCCAGAAGCCTCAGTAAACTTTTCCTCATATCTCATTACATCACATGTCCCGTTCTAAACCAGTTATTAGCAAGAGGGATAAAAATACTTTCACGTCATTTGAACCCACCACTACAGCTGAGCACAATTTTCAAACCACATTAGGAATGGTAGAGATGCCATCAAGGAGCCAACCACCATATCCATTATGACATCCAAGCTGCTCTCTCGCACACGTGGGCATTCCACCTGTAGTTGGTCCCTTGTGGTTTGGTGAATAAGATTTCCTCCCGTGTCAGCAGGTTTCTGCTCTTCTTCACTTGAGATACACCTTTCACAAAGCCCTGAAGAGGAATATAGCACCAATGCCATAATGCCAATATCTTCTAGAACAATGAGAATTCTCTGCTAAGATAGGTAAATTCTAAAGCCACAAACCTGTATTCTCTTCAGTCATCTTTACACCTGAATATTCCTGTACTCCATGCACAAGTACAGCAAGTAGGGCCATCTCCTCAATCCTGGGTTGTGCTTTTCCAACTGAAACCCTCATTCCCACAGCCAGTATGGGTCTCTCTGGGAACCCAACCTGGGCCAGACAACAGACAAAATACTGTCCTTATTCAGCTTATGTCCCAAGCAGTCTTATTTGAATTTCTTGCTTCTTCAGACACAAATTTTTCATGCAAATATCTCATGCAAATAGACTCCATTTCAGCCTCTTCACTAGTGTTCTCTTTAACTGCTCAAACTCACCTGTGCCACAATAGTGGACAAGGCCTAGGGAAACTAGCAGGTAGTAATGGGATATGATAAGCTTTGGAGTTAGAGAACTTCTGGTGCAAATATACACTCTACAATGTTTTTATCTCAGCTTTAGTTTTCTCACCTGAAAAACTGGATTAATAGCTAACTTCACATAATTCAGTCATTTTGGGTAAGTTACTTTACCTCTTTTGGTCTGCAATTTTCTCTACTGTGAAATGTGGTTTATAGGGCCCATAGCTGCATGAGTATCAAATAAGATAGTGAACAAATATCTAAAAGGATTCTTGACTTATAGTAAGTCATCCATAAGTGTTTTCTCCCCAATTCGTTTTATCCTTCAGTTGGGTAGGAATGTGGTAGGGGTGATGTAATAATGGTAAGTTATGGGGTGACTATGTACTAGGCACTGTGCTAAACTCTTTATACTCCTTATCTTAGCCTCAGCAAGAGCAGCCCATCTTGTTATTAAATGTCCTCTATCTTAGATGAGAAAACTGAGGCCAAGAAGGGACATGGTTACACATCTATAAGTGACAGAGCCAAGATTGAAATCTAGGGCTCTCTGATTCTGATGTTTGTACTCTTAGCTACTACAACATCAGCCTCACTAGCATGGCTTCATGTGGGACAAGGCAGGTAAGATAAAATAATGGCAACACTGGGACTCTTATGTGAATGTATTAAAAAATAAGAAAATTTGGCTTGTCAAAAAATAAGAAAATACCCCCTCAGTGGACCTTGTCCCTGAGAAAGGAATTGCAGTTTATCATTTAACCTTCTCTCTCTATTGCTTTGACCAACTGTTCTTGATCTATCTGCCAGAATATTTCCTTTCTGAATTCTCTTACCAAGTTGTGCAACTTAAATAAGTTACAGTGTCTCTGTGTTTTACCTTCATCACTAACAATGGATATCAACAGTATTTTTCTCATAGATGATAACATATTTGTAAAGCACTTCACCCAGTGTGTAGTAAGTTCTCAAAAACAACTATTGTTATTCTTGAATTATATGTCAATGTCACCTGAGGTAACCAGGTCTCTTAAAAATCTAGCTAAGACTAGCATGAACTTCCATTTTTACATTACGAAAAAGTCTCATGACCTCCCCAATATTTGTGCAAACTCCTAGAAAATCAGGGAGTGCCTATATTCTTGTTACATCTGGCTCTAAGCCCTCCTGAACTACTGCAGCGTACAGATTGTTTTGCTGTCCTCTGTATGCTATTCTTATTTCTAATTGCATCTTCTAGACATGAGACTCAGTTCCTTAAACTGTTTAACATTCATCCTCTCTCTCCCTCTCTCACACATACACACACACACACACACACACACACAGCATGCACCTGCATCACTTTGCAAGTCTTTTCTGTGTGAATACCACATAGGATTTATATGAAGCAAACTGAACTTAAAAAGTCAGGAAACAATAGATGCTGGTGAGTCTGTGGAGAAATAGGAATGCTTTTACACTGTTGGTGGAAGTATAAATTCGTTCAACCATTGTGGAAGACAGTGTGGTGATTCCTCAAGGATCTAGAACCAGAGATGCTATTTGACCCAGCAATCCCATTACCCAAAGGATTATAAATATTTCTACTATAAAGACACACGCACACATATGTTTACTGCCATACTATTTACAATAGCAAAGACTTGGAACCAGCCCAAATGCCCATCAATGATAGACTGGATAAAGAAAATGTGCCACATATACACCATGGAATACTATGCAGCCATAAAAAAGAATGAGATCATGTCCTTTGCAGAGACATGGATGAAGCTGGAAGCCATCTTTCTCAGCAAACTAACACAGGAACAAAAAACTAAATGCTGCAGGTTCTCACTCCTAAGTGGGAGTTGAACGATGAGAACACATGAACACAGGGAGGGGAACATCACATACCCAGGCCTGTCAAAGGATGGGGGCAAGGGGAGGGATAGCGTTATGACAAATATCTAATGCATGTGGGGCTTAAAACCTAGATGATGGGTTGACACGTGCAGCAAACCACCACGGCACATGTATACCTATATAACAAACCTGCAAGTTGTGCACATATATTCCAGAACTTAAAATAAAAACAAAAGATAAAAAATAAAATTATCCCTAACTGGAATAGATCCACCAGCTTTCTCTACATAGCACCATTGAATTTACTGCAGTTCCCAGAGGACCATGTCTTGCTGATGTATTTTCGACAGAAAGCATCACAATTTGTAGCAGAGGATTAAACAAAACAGTACTATGGGAATTGAAAACAATTAGATCAAGAATTTAAAAAATACAAGTCATATGTTTTATAATATCTGCCCTACTGAATGTGTGATCCAAACAGGTAATCAAATCCTATCATGTCAAATAGAAGTTAGCAAACAAATCATTCAGGTACTTCCAAGCAATGTTAAAATCTGCACTCATAATTTCAAGCTCTCGATTTGAAATATTCAAGAGGTGAGAAGATGAATTAAATGAACCTAAGCATCCACACAAAACAACCTACCCCTGCCTAACTATCTCTACTATCTCATCTTTCTTCATATTCTGTGCCAGCTACTCAATGGCCTTCTACTTTCCCCAATTCCCAGTTTTACCAAACCTCATTATCCAAATCAGTTTCACTGTCAATCAATATCCCTACCCTTGGACTACCATCTACCCACACAATTTCCATGCTTCTCAAGGCTACTTCCCACCAACCATCATGCTTCCAAGTATACTGAGAATTTTCAAATTCTGGTCTGTTCTTTTTCCCACATGACAAACCCAACTTCTTCCAACTCATTTCTCAATTATTACCAACACAGACTGTCAATCCTGAGGCCATCAGCTTGTTAAGTGATGCCCCAGAGCAGAGCTTACCAAGTTAGCCTTCAGAAGAAGGCAGAAAGAAATTAGCTGGGTGTGGTGGTGCGTGCCTGTAGTCCCAGCTACTTGGGAGGCTGACTCAAGAGAATTGTTTGAACCCGGGAGGCTGAGGTTGCAGTGAGCCGAGATCACATCACTGCACTCCAGCCTGGGTGACAAAGCGAGTCTCCATAAAAAAAAAAAAAAAAAGGCAGAAAGAGCAATTCTATTAAGTAGATGTGAATAAAGGGCAGCAGGAATGAAATTCTTCAGGCTACCAGGGGAAGGACTACAGGACTATTGGTAAATCTGGATTGAGAAACACACCATTCTGCCCATTATTACCCTGTAGGTAGAAACAAAAATGAATCAATGTGCATGCCTACGTGAATGGTCTTGAAGATACAGATAAATTCATGTGATAAAATGCTTTCTCATTAATCTATTTCATTATTCCTATGGAAATCAGCATTGACAAATAACACTTTGGGCCAAAAAAGAAATACTTTACTTAAAAAACCCCACTGTGTTTCCTAGCTCTAATTAAGTCAGTTTAATTGGGAAGAATGTGTCACTAAAGGTCATCTGGCTAGAATTTCTGAACTTTTCTCCAAATTCCACTTATTATCTCCCTTATATGTCTTACGTTCTTCAGTATTTTTTCTAACAAACAAACTAACTGCATTATGCATTAGCGTTAGGACTTTTGAAGTACTAGAAATAGCCTTCAGACATCAATTACTACCTTTGAAGACTCTAGGTTTTCTACCATTGATCTAATCTATCCCCTTCCTCTAGAAAAAATATTGCTAGAACAAAACCGTTTCTTACTTCTAAGGATAAAAGGAAATGAGATGAAGCAGAGCTGTCCTGGCCAGCTGTTTAAGCCACTGACTAAAATAACAAGAGCAAGAAGTTTAAAATACCTGGTCTATTTTCTCAAATAAATTGTCCTTCTTTGTCAAAGATCAATAGCTGTAGATATTTGGCTTTATTTCCAGGTTTACTTTTCTGATCAATTGATCTGTGTGTCCTTTTTTAACCAATACCATGCTGTTTTGGTAACTATAGCCATGTAGTATAATTTTAGGTCAAGTAATCTTGTACCTCAGGCTTTGTTCTTTCTTGCTTAGTATTGCTTTGGCTATTTGAGGTCTTTTTGTTGTTATCGTTCCATGTGAATTTTATGATTTTTTTTCTAATTCTGTGACAAATGACATTGTATTTTGATAGGGATTGCATTGAATCTGTAGATTGTTTGGGGCACTATGGTCATTTCAATATTAACTCATCCAATCCATGAGCATGAAACATTTTTCCATTTCTTTGCATCATCTCCAGTTTCTTTTATGAGTGTTTTGTAATTTTCCTTGTAGAGATTTTTCACCTCCTTAAATATATTCCTAGGTAATTTTTTGTAGCTATTGTAAATGATATTGCCTTCTTGATTTGGTTTTCAGCTTGACTGTTATTAGTGTATAGAAATGGTACTGGTTACACTGAGAAAAGGCCACCCTTTTCAATAAATGGTGTTGAAAAAATGTATTGCCATATGCAGAATAATGAAACTGGACCCCTAACTCTCAACATATACAAATGTTCAATTCAAAATGTATTAAAGCCTTAAATTTAAGATCTGAAACTATGAAAATACTAGAGGAAAACCTAGGGAGAACTCTTCTGCACATTGGGCTAGGCAAAAAGATTATAACTAAGACCTCAAAAGCAAAAGCAACAAAAACAAAAACAGACCAATGGGACTTCATTAAACTAAATAGCTTCTGCACAGCAAAAGAAGTAATAAAGAGTGAAAAGATAACTGGCAGAATGGGAGAAAATATTTGCAAACTATGCATCCAAAAGGGGACTGATATCTAGAATTTACAAGGAACTCAAGCAGCTCAACAATAATTTAAAAACCCATTAAAAATAGATAAAAGACTTGAAGTGGCATTTTTCAAAATAAGACATACAAATGGCCAATAAGCATACAAAAACTGCTCAACATCATTAATCAGAGAAATGTAAACTAAAACCATAATAAGATATCATCTTACATCAATCAGAACGGTTTTTCTTCAACTTTTAAGTTCCAGAGTACATGCGCAGGATGTGCAGGTTTGTTACATAGGTAAACATGTGCCACATTGGTTTGCTGCACAGATCAACCCATCACCTAGGTATCAAGCCCAGCATTCATTACGTATTATTCCTGATGCTCTCCCTCCCAGCTACAACAGGCCCCAGTGTGTGTTGTTCCCTGCTATGTGTCCATATGTTCTCACTGTTCACCTCCGACTTGTAAGTGAGAAATGTGGTGCTTGGTTTTCTGTTCCTGCATTAGTTTGCTGAGGATAACAGCTTCCAGCCCCAACCACATCCCTGCAAAGGACATGATCTCATTACTTTTTATAGCTGCATAGTATTCCATGGTGTATATATATCAGTTTCTTTATCCAGTCTATCACTGATGGGCTTTTGGGTTGATTCCATGTCTTTGTTATTGTAAATGGTGCTGCAGTGAACATACACGTGCATGTGTCTTCATAAGAGAACGATTTATATTCCTTTGGGTATATGCCCAGTGATGAGATTGCTGGGTCAAATGGTATTTCTGCCTCTAGGTCTTTGAGGGATCACCACTCTGTCGTCCAGAAGAGTTGAACTAATTTACATTCTCACTCTGCAACCTGGCCAGCTCTGTTGTTTCTTGACTTTCTAATAATCGCAGAATAGCTATTATTAAAAAGTCGAAAAGATCAGATGTTTGCTGGAACCAATCTAAAAGTCCATCAATGGATGAGTATCTGTTGTGCTATATACACACAATAGAACACTAGTAAGCCTTAAAAAAGAATGAAATCACAGGGTTTTTTACAGCAACATAGATGGAACTACAGGCCATTATCTTATGTGAAATAACTCAGAAACAAAGTCAAATGCTACATATTCTCAATTATACATGGTAACTAAATAATATGTAGACATGGGCAATGAGTGTGGAATGATAGACATTAGAGACTTGGAAGGGGGGTAGGGAGCAAGGGATGAGAAATTACTTACTGGGTATAATGCACATTATTTGAGTGATGATCACACTAAAAGCCCAGACGTCACCACTATGCAAGATATTCATGTAACAAAACTGCACTTGTACCCTTAAATTCATATAAATTTTTTTAAAAGTTTCTTCATACACTAGAAAGCACATGTGTCACTCATTGACATCGTGTTTACCTAACAAGTCCAGCAACTTACTTAGAAATATGACTTATTATTGCATGGACTCAAATGTACCTTTGTCAAATCACATTTCCCAAAACCTAACTATGTACAAGAAGGAGCTAATAGAAAGAGCTGAGTTGGCCCGGCACGGTGGCTCACGTCTGTAATCCCAGCACTTTGGGAGGCCGAGGCGGGTGGATCACGAGGTCAGGAGATTGAGGCCATCTTGGCTAACATGGTGAAACCCCATCTCTACTAAAACATGCAAAAAAAAAAAAAAAAAAGCCAAGCGTGGTGGCAGGCGCCTGTAGTCCCAGCTACTCGGGAGGCTGAGGCAGGAGAAGGGCGTGAACCCAGGAGGCGGAGCTTGCAGTGCGCCGAGATCGCACCACTGCACTCCAGCCTGGGCGACAGAGCAAGACTCCGTCTCAAAAAAAAAGAAAAAAGAAAGAGCTGAGTTAGCCTGAAATAAGCGTAACTTTCATCTTCCAACACCAAAAGAATTTTTTGTATTTTTTCTCAAATCTTGCCATTTACTTGTTTGACTATTAAAGTTGGTAGGTATTCTAAAGCACTAACGGTGCAAATGGAGTAAGCTCTCACTGGGTATTAACGAGAATTCCTTTTATAGAAGACAAAAAGTCATTTTAAGTAACTCAAGCACATAGGAGACCACAACCGTTCATGTCATCAAACCCTAAAAACCTAAGTAGTGTTGGCTTTAAGATCAGTTGGATCCAAAGACTCACAATATATTAGGGCTCTCCCTCTTTCCCCCTTTCTTCTTCTGCCCTTCTCCCCTGACGCCTCGCACCACCTCCTCACCATCTGTGTGCTGGTCTCTTTCTCTCAGGCACAGAACACAGCTGCTGACCACTCTGAAGTCACATACTAGGACCTCACAGTCTGAAGAGTGAAATATTCCTCCCAATTCAGCATGATAAGCCCCACAGAGGACTCTAATTAGACAGGCATGAAGCATGAGTTCATGGGTTAAAAGAGGAGGGGGTTATAGGTTTAGTGTGATTGAAAGGACTTACCAGGGATGACAATTCCTCAAAGGAAAGCATCTTTCTGCTGCTACCAGAAGGATGGGGAGGAGAAGGAGGAAATCTGCTGGGCAGAGGAAAAATATATCATAACAATTTATTCATCCGTGGCCTCACATCAGGAAAGTCAGGTGTGATTACCTGCACAGTTAACATGAATTTTCCCATGATCTTCCAAAACTGATACACACGCAAAATAAAAATTTTAAATAAAAAAAATTGGTGTCTGTTTGATGACATGAACTGTTGTGGTCCCCTTTGTGCTTAAGTTAAAGAACTTTTTGTCCCCTGCAAAAAGAATTCTGATTAGTACCCAGGGCAAGCTTATTCCATTTGCACAACTAGTACTTCGGAAATATTATTCTTCCTGCTCTGAATGAGCCCATCAATCATTGCACACTTAAAATAGTTTTAATGGCTGGGCATGCTGGCTCATGCCTGTAATTTCAGCTCTTTGGGAGGCCGAGGTGGGAGGACTTCAGGCAAGGAGTTCGAGACAAGCCTAGGCAACATAGCGAGACCCCATCTTTACAAAAAAAAAAAAGAAAAAAAAATTAGCCAGGCTTGGTGACCCACACCTATAGTTCCAGTTACTCTGGAGGCTAAGGTGGTAGAACCATTTGAGCATGGGAGGTCAAGGCTGCAACAAGCCATGATCATGCCACTGCCCTCCAGCTGGAGCAACAGAGTGAAACTGTGTCTCAAAAAATATACATACATATTTTCTTAGTTCTTCCTCCAAGCCTAAATAGAATTTCTTTCTAGCACTGGACTTCTTAAATGGGTATCTTGTATTCAGACATCTTCATGAACAAATGCAGAGCTTTAGGCCTATTTTGAATCTAAGAAAAAGAAAAACTGTCCTGAATAGTTCGTCCATAACTTAGTAGATTTTCTCTGCTTTTTCTTAGATGATGTTAGAGAAGCCACAGTTTAACATTCCAGAAGTTTTGGGTTGGTTGTTTTCCTCTAGCGTTTTGAGTTCTAAGAGATTGTGCATCTTTCCATCCATTGTCTGGCAGAAATAGAGAAAGATGGACAGGTACGGAAAGCAGAGCTTCCTGAAATTTGCTAAATATCACACTTACCTAGAGAAAAGTTCTTCTTACAAGGAACATACAAACAGACTCACTTAGAGCACTACCTTCCTCAGCACTGGAATATGGCTCTCAATAATTCTGGTTCTCAAAGGCTATTTGCCTTCACCTAACAATTTCTGTAGTTATCTACTTAATGATCAGTTATTTTGAAAACATGCTTTTCATAACCCTAGTTCTTAACACATAAACAACTTTGCATATAATGTATTGAAAGGTCTTATAACCCCTTTTAACAAGGTATAGCTTAAAGAAATAGCAAAATAGTGAGCTGTAATAATTATTTCTAACACCATGATTTTAGGGAATAAAATACACTAATATTCCTTATAAGAATGCAACTCTCAGCCACGCACGGTGGGTCATACCTGAAATCCCCAGCACTTTGGGAGGCCAAGGCGGGCGGATCACCTGAGGTCAGAAGTTTGAGACCAGCCTGACCAACACGGAGAAACCCCATCTCTACTAAAAATACAAAATTAGCTGGGCGTGGTGGCGCATGCTTGTAATTCCAGCTACTCGGGAGGATGAGCAGGAGAATGGCTTGAACCCGGGAGGCAGAGTTTGCAGTGAGCTGAGATCGCACCATTGCACTCTAGCCTGAGCAACAGAAGTAAAACTCTGTCCCCCAAAAAAGATAAAAGAAAAAAAAATGCAACTCTCTTCCACATGCAATTCCTATTTGTATCAGGAATAGTTCCTCTAAAGTGAATTTATATACCTCTAATTATTGGATGAAAGCTTAATCTTTTCTGCAAAAGCACTTCTAAGTTGATTCATGATTTTTTTGTCTACTAGGACTAGAATAAAGGCAGGGGAAATGAATTTTCTAGTATCCGTCACAGAAAGTATCTGTTTATAGAGAGTCCTATAAAACTTCTATTTTAGCAGAACCCTTTGGGATATTAGTGCCCAGTCTCTAAAATCTACCACAAGAATTTGAAGAACTGGTGCTATTTTAAGTGAGAAGTGGGTACCTTCTTAAACCTTTCCCTAAACGACTATACTTAACATATACATACTTGGAAATATAGGGTTTTTTTAATGATTTAGCATTTTATTTGATTGTATATACTGTATTTCAGCCCCAGAACAATTGCAGAAAAAACGCCATTTTAAATGCATAGAATTGGGCTTACCAATGACAGCCCAAAGACACTTAATAGAAAAAGAAAAACTTGCTTCATAAGATGCAAAAATCAGGCGGGCTCTTGGGATCTCTGATTCCAGGACTTGATTCTTGGATGGCATTTCTGGACCTGCCCTGGGTCAGAGGGGAGCCCACTTCCCTGAAAGGTGGATCAGGCCAGACAGCGTTCACCACCAGCTGACTTAAGAGACTTTGAGTCTTAAGGGAACATAGCTGTTAGTCTGGAAATATTCCTTGCGGCCCACAGTGGCAGTAGCTATAGGGCAAGGCTCCTGTGCCTTTGGAAAGAGGAGGGAAGAGCAGGAAAAACTGTGTCTTGTGGTTTGAGTTCCAGCTCAACTGCAATATCATAGATCACCAGGTAGACTTCTACAGTTTTTTACTCTAGTCCCTGACTCCCAGACAGCACTACTGGACCTACCTGAGAAAATGAGGACTTCAGCACCCTGAAGGGAAGGACAAGGCCTGGCTGGCTTTGCCACCTGCTGATTGTAGAGCCCAGGGCCTTGAGAAAACATAGGCAATAGACAGGGAGTGATTACAGCAGCCTTGGGTGAGACCCAGCACTACACTGGCTTCAGGTCTGACCCCAGTATAGTCATAGTGGTGGTGGCCACAGGGGTGCTTGTGTCACTCAGTCTCCAGCTCTAAGTGGCTCAGAACAAGAGACAGACTGTAAGTTTGGGAGAAATAAGGGAAGAGAACAAGAGTCTGTGCCTGGTAACCCAGGGAATTCTCAAGGATCTGGTCCAAAGCATCAGTGCAGTACCTCTGTGAGTCTGCAAGAACCACCGTGTTACTGGGCCTAGGGTGCCCCTAAAGCACAATCAGCTTATATCACAACACTCAAGTCCTTTCAAATATCTGAAAAACTTTTCCAAGAAGGACAGGTACAAATCAGTCCAGACAGTGATACCTAACTCCGATGTCCAGACACTGAAGAACGCCTACTAGCATTAACACCATCAAGAAAAACATGACCTCATCAAATGAACTAAATAAGGCAACAGGGAAACAATCCTGGAGAAATAGAGCTATGTAACCTTTCAGACAGAGAATTTAAAATAGCTGTGTTGAGGAAACTCAAAGAAATTCAAGATAAGACTGAGAAGAAATTCAGAATCTTATCAGATAAATTTAACAGAGATTGAAATAATTGAAATGAATCAGGCAGAAATTCTAGAGCTGAAAAATACAACTGACATACTGAAGAATGCATCAGTCTATTAATAGCAGAATTGATCAAGAGGAAAGAACTAGTGACCTTGAAGAGAAGCTATTTGAAAACACACAGAGGAGACAAAAGAGAAAAGAATAAAAAACAATGAAACACACCTATGAGATCTAGAAAATAGCCTTAAAAGGGCAAATTTAAGAGTTATTTGCCTTGAAGAAGAGTTAGAGAAAGAGATAGGGGTAGAATGTTCATTCCAAGTGAGAATAACAGAACTTCCTAAACCTAGAGAAAGATTTCAATATCCAAGTAAGAGAAGGTTATAGAACACCAAGCAGAATTAACCCAAAGAAGACTACCTCAAAGCATTTAATAATCAAACTCCCAAAGGTCAAGGATAAAGAAAAGATCCTAAAAGCAGTAAGAGAAAAGAAACAAATACCATACAATGGAGCTGCAATATGTCTGGCAGCAAACCTTTTAGCTGAAAACTCACAGGCTAGAAGAGAGTGACATGATATATTCAAAGTGCTAAAGAAAAATAACTTTTGTGTTACAATAGTATATCCAGCAAAAATATCCTTCAAACTTGAATGCAAAATAAAGACTTTCCAAGACAAACAAAAGCTGAGGGATTTCACTAATACCAGACCTGACCAACAAGAAATGCTAAAGGGAATACTTCAATCTCAAAAAAAGGAATGTTAATGAGTGAGAAATCATCTGAAGATACAAAACACCTGGTAATAGTAAGTACACAGAAAAACACAGATTATATCACTGTAACTGTAGTGTGTAAACTACTCTTATTCTAAGTAGAAAGACTGAACAATAAGCCAATCAAAAATAACTACAACAACTTTTCAAGACATAGTAAAATAAGATATAAATAGAAACAATAAAAAGTTAAAAAGCAGGGAGATGAAGTTAAGGCATAGAGTTTTTATTAGTTTTCTTTTCACTTGTTTATGCAAATAGTGTTAAATATTATCAGTTTAAAATAATGGGTTATAAGATAGTATTTGCAAGCCTCATAGTAACCTCAAACCAAAAAGCATAAAATGGATATACAAAAAATAAAAAGCAAGAAACTAAACATACCACTAGAGAAAAATATCTTCACTAGAGGAAGACAGGAACAACATAAAGAAGGAAGAGAAAATCAGAAAACAAATAACAAAATGGCAAGAGTAAGACCTTGCTTGTCAACAACAACATTGACTGTAAAGGGACTAAACTCTCCAATCAAAAGACATAGACTGGCTGAATGAAACAACGAGATCCATTGATCTGTTGCCTACAAGAAACACATTTCACCATAAAGACACACATAGGCTGAAAATAAAGAGACAGAAAAAGATATTCCATGCCAATGGAAACCAAGGAGCAGGAGTCACTATACTATATCAGACAAAATAGATTTCAAGACAAAAACTGTAAGAAGAGACAAAGAAGGGCACCATGTAATGGCAAAGGGGTCAATAAAGCAAGATAATGTAACAATTTTAAATATCTATGTACCCAACAGAGAAGTACCCTGATATATAAAGGAAATATTATTCCATCTAAAGAAAGAGATAGGTCCCAATACAAGAATAGCTGGATATGTCAAAACCTCACTTTCAGCAGTGGACAGACCATCCAGACAGAAAATCAGCAAAGGAATGTCAGACTTAATCTGCATCACAGACAAAATGCATCTAACAGATATTTAGAGAACATTTCATCCAAGAGCTGTAGAATACACATTTCTTTCTCAGCACATGGATTATTCTCAATGACAGAGCATATGTTATGTTACAGAACAAGTTTTAAAACATTCAAGAAATTGAAATAATATCAATATCAAGCATCTTCTCTGATCACAATAGAATAAAACTAAAAATTAATGACAGGAGCAATTTGTAAACTATGCAAACACATGGATACTAAACAATATGCTCCTGAATGACCAGTGGGTCAATGAATAAATTAAGGAGGAAAAGGAAAAATTGCTTGAAAATAATAATGGAAATGCAACATACCAAAACCTCTGGGATACAGAAAAAGCAGCACTAAGAGGGAAGTTTATAGCTATAACTGCTTACATCCAAAAAGGGGGAAAACTTCAAATGAATAATATAATAATGCATCTTAAAGAACTAGAAAAGCAAGAGCAAACAAAACCCAAATCATTACAAGAAATGTAGAGCACAGCAGAAATAAATGAAATTGAAATTTAAAAAATAGAAAAGATTAATAAAATAAGTTTGCTTTTTGAAAAGTTAAACAAAATTCACAAACCTTTAGCCAGACTAAGAAAAAAAGAGAGAAGATCCAAATATATCAAGCCAGAGATGAAAAAGGACATATTATAACTGATACTGCAGAAACTCAAAGGAACATTAGTGGCTGCTATAAGCAACTATACACCAATAAACTGGAAAATCTAGAAGAAATGGACAAATTCCTAGATACATATAACTTACCAGGGTTGAACAGGAAGAAATCCAGGGCAGAACAGACCAATAACAGGTAACAAGATTGAAGCCATAATAAAAGCCTCCAAGTAAAAAAACAAAAATAAAAACCTGGGACCTCATGGCTTCACTGCTGAATTCTACCAAACAGAGAACTAATACCAACACTATTCAAACTATTCTGAAAAATAGAGTAGGGAATACTTTCAAACTCATTCTACAAGGCCACTATCACTCTGATACAAAACCCAGACAAAAGCCCATCAAAAAAAGAAAACTAGAGGACAATATCACTGATAAATATTGATACAAAAATCCTCAACCAAATACTAGCAAACTGAATTTAACAATGCATTAGAAAGATCATTCATCATGACCAAGTGGGATTTATCTTAGCGATGTAAGAATTGTTCAATGTACACCAATCAATCAATGTGATTCATAAAATCAACAGAGTGAGGGATAGAAACCATATGATCCTTGTCATTGATGCTGTAAAAGCATTTGATAAAATTTCACATCCCTTCATGATGAAAATCCTCAAAACAATGGATATAGAAGGAACATACTTCAACATAACAAAAGCCATATACAACAGATCCACAGCTAGTATTATACTGAAGGGGAAAAACTGAAAGTCTTTTCTCTAAAATCTGGAACACAACAAGGACGCCAGCTATCATTACTGTTATTCAACATGTTACCAGAAGTCCTAGCTGGAGCAATCAGACAAGACAAAATTATAAAGGACATTCAAATTAGAAAGGTAGAAGTCAAATTATCCTTGTTTGCCGATGATATCATCTTATGTTTGGAAAAACCTAAAGACTCCACAAGAAAACTATTAAAGCTGATAAATGCATTCAGTAAAGTTGCAGGATACAGAAATCAACATACAGAAATCAGGAGCATTTCTATATGTGAACAGTAAACAATGTGAAAAAGAAATTTTAAAAGTAATCCCATTTATAATAGCCACACATAAAATTAAATACCTAGTAATAAACTTAACCAAAAAATTGAAAGATCTTTATAATGAAAACTATAAAACGCTGATGAAATAAATGGACGAGGACACCAAAAAATGGAAAAATATTCGATGTTCATGCATTGGAAGAATCCGTATTGTTAAAATGTGCAAATTACCCAAAGCAATCTACAGAGTCAATGTCATTCCTATAAAATAACAATCACATTGTTCACAGAAATAGAAAAACATCCTAAACCTTATATGGAATCACAAAAGACCCAGAATAGCCAGACCTATCCTAAGCAAAAAGAACAAAACTGGAGGAATCAAATTACCTGACATCCAATTTTACTACAGAGCTATATAGTAACCAAAACAGCATGGTGCTGCCATAAAAGCAAACACATAGACCAATGGAACATAATAGAGAACCTGGAAACAAATCCACACACCTACGGTGAACACATTTCTGACAAAGGTGCCAACAACATACATTGGGAAAAAAACAGATTTCAGTAAATAGGGCTGGGAAAACTGGATATTCATATGCAGAAGAATAAAACTTGACTTCTGATCTCTTGCCATATAAAAAAAATCAAATAAAAAATGGATTAAAGACTAATCTAATACCACAAACCATGACACTACTACAACAAAACATTGGGGAAAATCTCCAGGACATTGGTATGGGCAAAAATTTCTTCAGTAATACCCCACAAGCACAGGCAACCAAAGCAAAAATAGGCACATGGGATCATATCAAATTAAAAAGCTTCTCCATAGCAAAGAAAACAATCAACAAAGTGAAGAGACAACCTACAGGATGGGAGGAAATATTTGCAACTACCCATCTGATAAGGGACTAATAACCAGAATACATAAAGAGCTCAAATAACTCTATAGGAAAAAAAATATAATAATTCAATCAATAGATAAGCAAAAGATTTGAATAGACATTTCTCAAAAGAAGCCGTACCAATGGCAAACAGGCATATGAAAAGGTGCTCAACATCATTGATCATCAGAGAAACAGAAATCAAAAATACAATGAGGTATCATCTCACCCCACTCAAAATGGCTTATATCCAAAAGACAGGCAATAGCAAACACTGGCATGGATTTAGAGAAAAGGGGACACTTGTTGGTGGGAATGGAAATTAGTACAACCACTATGGAGAACAGTTTGGAGGTTCCTCAAAAAACTAAAAATTGAGTTACCATATGATCCAGCAATCCCACTCCTAGGTAAATAGCCTAAAGAAAGGAAATCAATATATCAAGGAAATATCTGCACTCCTATGTTTGTTGCAGCTCTGCTTATAATAGCATAGATTTGGAAGTCACCCGTGTCCATCAACAGATGAATGGATAAAGAAAATGTGGTACAGATACACAACAGAGTACTATTCAGCTATAAAAAAGAATAAGATCCAGTTATTTGAAACAATATGGATGAACTGGATATCATTATGTTACATAAAACAAGCCAGTTGCAGAAAAACAAACATCACATGTTCTCACTTATTTGTGGGATCAAAAATCCTAACAATTTAACTCATGGATTTAGAGAGTAGAAAGATGGTTCCAGAGGCTGAAAAGGGTGATGGGAGACTGGGACAGTAGCTGGGGGTGGTGGGGATGGTTAATGGTTACAAAAAAATAGAATGAACAAGACCTACTATTTGATAGCATAGCAGGGTGACTATAGTCACTAATAACTGTACATTTTAAAATAAAGAGTGTAACTGGATTGTTTGCAACTCAATAGATAATTGCTTAAGGGAATGGATACCCCTTTTTTCATGATGTGCTTATTTCACACTGCATGTGTATATCAAAGAATCTCATGTACTCCATAAAGACACCTACTGTGTACCCACAAAATTTAAAATAATTTTAAAAATTAAAAAATAATCGAATTTATGTTTTTATTTCCAATGTCACTAAAAAAACACATTTGAAGTATATTTAAGAAAAATATTATAGTAATTCCTGTTTTGTCCTTCTTGGTTTATTTATTATATCAAATAGATCTAGAATCATGATTTTCTAGGGGAGTAGGCATGGAAGCATGATGGGGTAGGAAAGAAGAGGAGGAGAAAGAGAACAAAAGCTCTTGCTGTGTCTGGGGAGAGAAGGTTTTCAGTGTGATGAATTTACAAAACATTCAGTAATTTCTTAGTGGATCATTTGGAAAGGTACTGAATTAACCAATTATAGCTGTATTTAGACACAATGATCAGGTAAGTTTCCTAAACATAAAATTAATCTCATAATTTAAGTAATATTTTAAAGAAATTGAGCCTAAAATTTTACATTTAAGAAGCACAAAACACTTCCTATACCTGGAACATTTCAACTATAAGGTGTACTTTCCTGGAAAATTACCTTTGCAACAGTAGCTTGTCAAAACAGTGGCCTATAAAAAAGAGTCTAATAAAATGTAGAAAAACACATTATATCAAATCTGCCAAACAAGATTCTCATGAGTTTCTGCTGACTAACCACTCAATATTGCACAAGGTTTTATGCTTACCTCAGCATTTGCACTAAATAAATATAACGCAAAAGTGACACCTATTACCAATACTTAAATGCATAGAGGAACGAGTTTTTAAAAAAATCTCATTTTCAAAAGCATCAGAATCAGAGAAGATGTGATAAATGTGTGGCCCAAATCTCATATCTTAAAACCAAAATCACAGAAACGCAGAAAATTGTGTTTCCATGGCCCTGAGCCATCTCAATTCCACTAGCTAATTTTGCTAGGTTTCTGAGTGTGAGTTCTTTATCTTTCCTGCCTTCCTGAAGGCTTAGCACACCTCAAGTATGACAGTGATGATCTGAAGCCAGTCTGAATACCAGAGTGGCTGTCAGTAGGGATCTGCCCCAGTCTGCAACAAAAGAACAGATAGGTAATGAGCCAAATCTCCAGGGCTTGTCCGGAGAGTAGCCAGTTGCAGGCATCCCCAAGCAGAGTAACCCTTGGTCCACAATCTCTCCTTCCCTAGATTCCCTGCCTAATCAGTTGGCTTCTGCCAGGGACAGACCATGGAGGACATTAGGAAATCGGTGGGCCTTCCAGTCAAATGCCCTATACATACATGCCAAGGATTAAAGGACATCAAACTTGTAAAGGGCCTCTCTGCCTTCTAGCTCAAAGTTTCCCCAGCACTGTGATCTCATATTCTTACAGCCAGGACATCAAAATGTCAGTATTCGTAAAAGTAAGCTTTTTCATATCACTGGTGGGATTGTAATGTGGTCCGACCTTTCAAGAGGATGCAAGATATGCATGCACTTTGACATAGTAATTCCACATTAAGAAACTTATTCTTAGGCCATTATCAGGGATTTGATCGGAGCCCGGTGTAAAGGGCATGACTTGGACCTATAATTTAGTAAATCAAAGACTTATAAGTGATTCTAATAAAACTAGAGAAATGGTCAAATAAATTGTAGCAGATCAACAAAATTAAATATTATTAAGCATGAAAAATATACTTCTGAACAATATTTAACATCATGAGTGTTCATAATTCAACTGAAAAAAACATCATAAAATTCAACATATAGAACTGTGCTTTAAAAAACATTTATAAAATGCATGCGCATAAGCTGAAGACTAGAAGAACATACAGATTTTAACATTGTCTACCTCTTCATGATGGAATTCAGTGATTTTTGTCTTTGTGCTTTGTCAGCATTTTCCAAAATATTTTAAATAAACATGAGTAATAACTAACATATATTTTCTTTCAAAATGTATTGAACAAAAACAGAAGTTATTTTAAAATCAAGAAAAAAATGACCATCGGAAAATAAATCACAGTCCAAAATTTCATGCTTTCTCCATAAGTTTTAGATACTGAGAGGCTGTAGTGGAGTATCTACCTGAATTTGAAGGGAAAATCCAGAAGCTGGGCAGAAAGGGAGGGTGACTCTTCTAACCTCATCAAATCAAGATGTCACAGACTCTGTGATGCTGTTTCCATCACCACCACCTCCCACTTAAGTTCCCTGAGAGCCTCTATGTATCATCTCTCCAATCTCAGCACCCAGAACTTCACAGCATCTATGAATTCTAGAAGAGACTGCTGCTAAAATTACAGTATCAATCACTGCTCTGAGATTACTTTTTCTAGGATAATGTAAGATTGTAAACAGCAACAGAACTTCAATAGCAATACACAGACCCGCCACTTACATAGTTAAAAGTGTAGAGAAGATAATTGTTTACCTATCACAGGATATCTTTGGAACCAGGAATGCATTGAATGCATTGAAATAAAAATCATTTGCCATTGAATACTAGATTACAGCTGTCCAATTAGATTTCTGTGCTGTTGGCCCAACTCCAGAGCCAGAAAAGACCTCAGGAAGCTGAAAACTCCTTAGAGGTACAAGTCTGTATTCGACCAGGAAGTCTGTACTAAGTGATAAAGACTTGTGGCATGTCCATGTAATCACAGTCTAGGGAAGCCCCTTTGGAGGCTCTTGAAAATAGTACTCTCTGAGCTCATGTCCCTTAATCCCTAGCCCCCAGCACAGTTCCAGGAATTCTAGGTATAAAATTCAATCAAAGATATATGATGACCTAATGAACCCAGGAACCTTCTGGATCTTCAGAAATCACAGAATATACAACTCTTCCCTTCCTCCACCCACACCAGGCTTCCTTGTACTTCCAAACAACTATACCCAACCAAACTGTTGGTGGCTTATGCCTGTAATCCCAGCACTTCGGGAGGTCAAGGCAGGCAGATCACCGGAGGTCAGGAGTTTGACATCAGCCTGGCCAACATGGTGAAACCCCCCATCTCTACTAAAAATACAAAAATTAGCCGGGTGTGGTGGCAGGCGCCTGTAATCCCAGCTACTCGGGAGGCTGAGGCAGAAGAATTGCTTGAACCCAGGAGGCGGAGGTTGCAGTGAGCCAAGATTGCGCCATTGCATTCCAGCCTGGGGACAAAAGAGACTTAATCTCAAAAAAAAAAAAATCTGTACTGGTCTATCCACAATTAATCCAAACTTTGGGCATGACTTCAGTGGTCCTGGATACTCTAGGGACAACCAAAGCAGTATTCTACTATATCCCTGGTACTAAGCTACATGCTAAAGGGCACACACATTTCTCTGACCACAAAATCAAAGAATTAGACATATCATTTGGGGACAATCACAAATCAAGACCAATCCTAGACAAAATTTCACAAAGGTAAAGTTTCTTTGGGTCCTGTACATTTTTCTCTTAGTTCCTTGCCTTCAATTTTGTACCTTCTCTACCTTCCCCCACCAGAGACAAGCTGGACTAAGTATTCCCTCAGGAAATTCTTCTCAACAACTCCCCCTTGGGCAGAATTTCTCAAAATGCCTTTCCCAAAGCACTCCTTGGCCAAGTGATTTGGTGAAACTCAGCAAACTGCATCTTCCTCCTGGAGATCAATATTTAGCCTTGACCTATTTAAGACTGAAAAATGTTATAGTAAAGCTTTTGTTTAATCCTGCATTTGCCAAACATACTTGATCATAGAACTACTGGTCACCCCATCCCAACATAATCAATCTCTCTTAGCCCCTAGTGGAACTAGTATTTTGGAGATTATTATTTGGGATGTGCTTTAGGACATAACCATTTATCTTTTCAATAAATGTGTTAGAGGATCTTTTAATTCATTTTTACATTGACATATCAAATTGTACTATTTATCCCATATAACGTGATAAAGTATAGCTACACCGTGAAATGAGGAAACCTGGCTAGTTAACATATTCATTACCTCACATAGTTATCATTTTTTATTCACTTTTAGCATTTTCCAAAAATATAAACAATAGTCACCATGCTGTACAACACATCCCTTAAACTTATTCCTCCTGTTTAACAGATATTTTATATCCTTTGGCCAGTATCTCCAAAACCACGCCAGCCCCTGGTAACCATCATTCTATTATTTACTTCTATAAGATCAACTTTTTTAGATTCTACGTATGAACGAGATCATGCAGTATCTGTCTTTCTGTGTCTGGCTTATTTTACATAATGTCCTCCAAGTTCATCCGCATGGTTGCAAATGACAGAATTCTTTTTTAATGGCTGAATGGAATTCCATTGTGTATATGTAACACATTTTCCTTATCCACTCATCCACTGAGGAACATACAGGTGGACTTCATCTCTCCACTGTTGTGAATAATGCTGCAATAAACATGGGAGTGCAGATATGTTTTCTACATGCTGATTTCATTTTGTTTAAATATATAGCCAGTCATGAAATTGCTAGATTATGAGATAGCTGTATTTTGATTTCTTGAAAAACTCCATGTTTTCTATAACAGCTGTTTGTAAATAGAATTGTCTTATTGATTTTTTTTTCAGATAATTCACTATTAGTGTATAGAAATGCTATTGACTTTGGTATGTTAATTTGGTATCCTGCAAGTTTACTGATTTGTTTCTTAGATCTAATCACTTCTCTGACGTGGACTTTGGAGTTGTCTATATTTAAGATCATGTCATTTGCAAACAGGGACAACTTAATTTCATTTCTGATTTAGATGACTTTTTTTTTTTTAAGACGGAGTCTTGCTCTGTCGCCCAGGCCAGCGTGCACTGGCATGAACTTGGCTCACTGCAAGCTCCGCCACTCAGGTTCACGCCATTCACTTCATTTACAATAATGGTCTGCAATTCCATCCAGGTTGCTGTGAATGCCATTATTTTGTTCCTTTTTATGGGTGAGTAGTATTCCATGGTGTGTGTGTGTGTGTGTGTGTGTGTATGTATATATGTGTGTGTATATATATGTATATATAGTATGTGCATGTAAGTGTATATATATATAGCACGTATATAGATATATGTGTGTGTATATAAATATGTGTGCATATATATATATAGTGTGTAGATTTTTTTTAATGTCCCTTCCTGATTTCAGTATTAGTGTAATACTGGCTTCATAGAATGATTTAGGGAGGATTCCCTCTTTATCTTGTGGAATAGCGTCAATAGGATTGGTACTAATTCTTCTTTGAATGCCTAATAAAATTCAGCTCTTAATCCATCTGGTCCTGCCTGGACTTTTTTGTTGGCAATTTTATTACCATTTTAATCTTGATGCTTGTTTTGGTCTGTTCAGAGTTTCTATTTCTTCCTGGTTTAATCTAGGAGGGTTGTATATTTATAGAAATTTATCTATCTCCTTTAATTTTTCTAGTTTATGCACACAAAGTTGTTCATAGTACCCTTGAATGATCTTTTGTATTTCTGTGGTATCAGTTGTAGTATCTCCTATTTTGTTTCTAATTGAGCTTATTTAGATTTTCTCCCTTCTTGTTTAGTCTCGCTAATGGTCTACCAATTTTATTTATCTTTTCAAAGAATCAGCTTCTTGTTTCATTTATCTTTTGTATTTTTGTTGTTTTTTTTTTCATTTCATCTAGTTCTGCTCTGATCTTTATTATTTTCCTTCTGCTGGGTTTGGGTTTGGTTTGTTCTTCTTTCTCTAGTTCTTTGAGGTGTGATCTTAGACTGTCTATTTCTGTTCTTTCAGACTTTTTGATGTAGGCATTTAATGCTATGAGCCTTCCTCTTAGCACCGCCTTTTCTGTATCCCAGAGGTTTTGATAGATTGTGTCACTATTATCATTCAGTTCAAAGATTTTTAAAATTTCCATCTTGATTTCATTGTTGACCCAGTGATCACTCAGGAGCAGGTTATTTAATTTCCATGTATTTGCATGGTTTTGAGTCTTCCTTCTGAAGTTGATTTCCAATTTTAGTCCACTGTGCTCGGAGAGAGTACTTGATATAATTTCAACTTTCTTAAATTTACTGAGACTGTTTTGTGGCCTGTAATATGGTCTATTTTGGAGAATGTTCCATGTGCTGATGAATAGAATGTACGTTCTGCAGTTGTTGGGTAGAAAGTTGTATAAATATCTGTTAAGTCCATTTGTTCTAGGGTAGAGTTTAAATCCATTTTTCTCTGTTGACCTTCTGTCTTGATGTCCTGTGTAGTGCTTTCAGTGAAGCACTAAAGTCTCCCACTATTATTGTGTTGCTATCTCATTTCTTAGGTTTAGTAGCAACTATTTTATAAATTTGGGAGCTCCAGTGTTAGGTGCATATATATTTAGGATTATGTTATTTTGCTGTTTGGCTAGTCCTTTTATCAGTTCATAATGTCCCTCTTTGTCTTTAAGTGCTGTTGCTTTATAGTTCATCTTGTCTGATATAAGAATCACTACTCCTGCTCACTTTTGGTGCCCATTTGTACGGTGTATCTTTTCCACCCCTTTACCTTAAGTTTATGTGAGTTTTATGTATCAGGTGAGTCCCTTGAAGACAGCAGATAATTGGTTGATGAATTCTTATCCATTCCGTTATTCTGTATCTTTTAAGTGGAGCATTTAGGCCATTTATATTCAACATTAGTATTGAGATGTAAGGTACTATTCTATTAATCATGCTATTTGTTGCCTGAATACCTTGGGGGGGGGTGTGTGTGTGTGTGTGTGTATGTGTGTGTGTTTTATAGGTCCTGTGAGATTTATGCTTTAAGGAGGTTCTATTTTTGTGTATTTAAGGATTTGTTTAAAGATTTAGAGCTCCTTTAGCAGTCTTGTAGTGCTGGCTTGGTAGTTGCAAATTCTCTCAGCACTTGTTTGTCTGAAAAAAGACTATCTTTCCTTGGACTTACGAAGCTTAGTTTTGCTGGATACAAAATTCTTTGCTGATAATAGTTTAAGGAGGCTGAAGATAGGGCCCCAATCCCTACTAGCTTATAGGGTTTCTGCTGTTAATCTTGTAGGTTTTACTTTATAGATTACCTGGTAATTTTGCCTCACAGCTCTTAAGATTATTTCCTTCATGTTGACTTTAGATAATCTGATGACTATTTGCCTGGGCAATGATCATTCTGCAGTGAATTTCCCAGGTGTTCTTTGAGCTTCTTGTATTTGGTTTTCTAGATCTCTAGCCAAGGCTGGGGAAGTTTTCTTCAATTATTCCCTCAAATATGTTTTTCAAACTTTTAGATTTCTTTTTTCCTCAGGAACACCAATTATTCTTAGGTTTGGTCATTTAATATAATCCCTAACTCCTTGGAGGCTTTGTTCTTTTTTTGGGGTTTTTTTTTTTTTTTTTTCGTTCTTTTGGGTTTTTTTTTTTTTTTTTGTCTTTGTTGCATTGGGTTAATTCAAAAAACCTTGTCTTCAAGTTCTGAAGTTCTTTATTCTGCTTGTTTGATTCTATTGCTGAGACTTTCCAGGGCATTTTGCATTTCTCTAAGTGTGTCCTTTATTTCCAGAAGCTGTGATTGTTTTTTATTTGTGCTATTCTACTTGATTTTTTCCTTTCATATCTTGTATCTTTTTTGATTTAATTAAGTTGGACTACAACTTTCTCTGGTGCTTCCTTGATTAGCTTAATTATCTGAATTCTTTTTCTGGCAATTCAGAGATTTCTTCTTGGTGTGGATCCATTGCTGGTGAGCTAGTGTGATCTTTTGGGGGTGTTCAAGAACCTTGTTTTTTCATAATACCAGACTTGTTTTTCTGGTTCCTTCTCATTTGGATAGACTATGTCAGAGGAAATATTTGAAGCTCAAGCGCTGCTGTTCATATTCTTTTGTCCCATGGGGTGCTCCCTTGATGTAGTGCTCTCCCTCTTTTCACAGGGATGTGGCTTTCTGAGAGCTCAACTCTAGTGATTGTTGTTTCTTTTCTGGATCTAGGCACCTAGTGAAGCTACCAGGCTCCAGGCTGGTACTGGGGGGTGTCTGCACAGAATCATATAATGTGAACTGTCTTCAGGTCTCTCAGCCATGGATAGCAGCGCCCGCTCCAGTGGAGGTGGCAGGGTAGTCAAATGGACTCTGAGGGTCCTTGGTTGTACTTTTTTTTTTATTGCACTAATTTTGTGCTGGTTGACCTCCTGCCAGGAGTTGGTGCTTTCAAGAGCACATCAGCTCTGGTAGTATAGGGAGGATCAGGTGGTAGGTGGCATCCTAGAGCTCCCAAGAGAGCATGTCCTTTGTCTTCTGCTACCAGGGTGGGTAGAGAAAGACCATCAAGTGGGGGTATGGTTCAGCATGTCTGAGTTCAGACTCTCCTTGGGTGGGGCTTGCTGCAGCTGCAGCTGCAGCTGCTGTGGAGGACAGGGGTGTGGTTCTCAAGCCAATGGAGTTTATGTTCCCAGGGGGATTATGGGTGCCTCTGATGTATCGTGCAAGTCACCAGGGAAGTGGCGGAAAGCTGGCAGCTACAGGCCTCCCCCAGCTTCCACAGATGCCTGTGGAATAAGTTCTAAGAACTCAGTTCTTAGAACTACTTCGCTGTGTCCCACAAATTTTAAGTTGTGAATCAATTTGTCTCAAAATTTCTTTAAATTTCTCTAAAATTTCACTATTGACCCATTGTTTGTTCAGGAATACATTGTT
Organism: Pan troglodytes; assembly: GCF_028858775.2. Lineage (NCBI taxonomy): Eukaryota > Metazoa > Chordata > Mammalia > Primates > Hominidae > Pan > Pan troglodytes. Next base: position 46,911,619 of record NC_072414.2, read on the forward strand.
TAATTTCCATGTATTTGTGAATTTTCTAAAGCTTCTCCTGTTACCGATTTCTAGCTGTATACTGCTGTCATCAGAAAAGATACTTGATGTAATTTCAGTCTGCTTAAATTTGATAACACTTGCTTTGTGGCCTAACACATGATCTTGGAGATTTTTCCATGTGCAGTTGAGAAGAACACGAATTCCACAGCTGTTTAATGGAATGTTCTGTACATGTCTGTTAGGTCCATTTGGTGTAGAATGTAGTTCAAGTTCAGTGTTTCCTTGTTTTCTGTCTGGATGATCTGTTCATTGCTGAAAGTGGGTTGTTGAAATCTACAATTATTATTGTATTGCAGTCTATCTCTCTTCAAGTCTATTAATATTTGCCCTATATATTTATGGGATAGAATGCTGATTGCATATATATTTATAATTCTTATATCCTCTTGCTGAATTGACCGCTTTATCATTACATAATGATCTTTGTCTCTTTTTACAGTTTTAGACTTTAAATCCATCTTTTCTGATGTAAGTATAGCTGCTCCTGCTCTCTTTTGGTTTCCATTTGCATGGATTTCTTTTCCCATCCCTTCACTTTCAGTCTGCGTGTTTTCTTACAGGTGAAGTGAGCCTCTTACAGACAGCATACAGTTGGATCTTTTAAAAATATATTTATTCTCTATCTTTCACTGGAGAATTTAACCCATTTATATTCGGGGGTTTTTTGTTTTGTTTGTTTTTGTTTGTTTTCTCTGAGACAGGGTTTCTCTCTCTTACCCAGCCTGGAGTACAGTGGCGCAATTTCGGCTCACTGCAACTTCCACCTTCCAGGTTCAAGCAATTCTCCCCCACCCTCAGCCTTCCAAGTAGCTGGGATTACAGGCACACACCACCACATGCAGCTAATTTTGCTATTTTTAGTAGAAATTGGTTTTCACCATGTTGGCCAGACTGATTTCAAACTCCTTACCTCAGGTAATCCACCTGCCTTGTCCTCCCAAAGTGCTGGGATTGCAGGCGTGAACCACCACACTGGATGATTTTTGATAAGCAATGACTTACTACTGCCATTTTGTTCACTTTGTAGTCATTTGAAGATCTTCATTCCTTTCTTCCTCTCTTGCTACCTTCCTTTGTGGCTACTGATATTCTCTAGTGGTATGTTTGGAATCCATTCTTTTTATTTTTTGTGTTTCTACTATAGGTTTCTGCTTTATTGTTACCATGATGTTTACAAAAAAAATCTTGTGATTATAACAGGTTATTTTAACTTGATGACAACTCTGATAACAATGACACTGTTATTCTGATCCCTTTTCCTGACATTTTGAATTTTTGATGTCACAGTTTATATCTTTTATATTGCATATTTCTTAACAAATCATTGTAACTATTATCGTTAGTAATTTTGCCTTTTAACCATCAGACTAAAGATGTGATTTATACACCATTATTACAGTATCAGGGTATTCTGAATTTGATTGTGTATTTTTACACGTTTTTGTATTACTCATTAGCATCCTTTTCTTTCAGCTTGAACAAGTTCTGCTAGCATTTCTTATAAAACAGCTTTTCTAGTTATGAACTTCTTCAGCTTTTCTTTGTCTGGGAAAGCCTTTACATCTCATTCACTTGTGAAGAACCACTTTACTGGGTATAGTATTCTTTACTGACAGTTTTTTTCCCTTTTGGCACTTGTGCACATTATCCCACTCTCCTATCCTATAAGGTTTCTGTTGACAAGTCTGATGCTAGCCATACTGGAACTCCCTTATGGTATTTGCTTCTTTTCTCTTGTTGCTTTTAGTATCATCTTTATGTCTCTGATCTTTGACAATTTGATTATAATATGACTCGGGACAGGTTTTATTTGGATTAAATCTGATTAGAGAAGTTTGACCTTTCTGTTCCTGGATAATTACCTCTTTCACCAGGTTTATAAAGGTTTCTGCTATTTTTTTTTTTTTTTTTTTTTTAGGACGGAGTCTCACTCTGTCACCCAGGCTGGAGTGCAGTGGCATCATCTCGGCTCACTGCAACTCTGCCTCCCAGGTTCACGCCATTCTCCTGCCTCAGCCTCCCAAGTAGCTGGGACTACAGGCGCCCAGCACCACACCCGGCTGATTTTTTGGGTTTTTTTGCTTTTTTTTTTTTTTTAGTAGAGATGGGGTTTCACTGTGTTACCAAGGATGGTCTCAATCTCCTGACCTCGTGATCCACCGCCTCATTAAATAAGCTTTCTACTCATTTACCTTTCTCTTCTTGAACTGCTATGACTTAAAAATTTGCTGTTTTGATGCTTTCCTATAAATCCAATAGGTTGATTTCTTTTTCAATATTTTACTTCCTTTTTCAAATAATCTTTCACATTCTTTCTTCTGCTTGATCAATTTTGCTGATGTTCTTTATTACATTTTTTATTTTGTTCATTTTCTTATTCAACTACAGGTTTTCTCTGTTATTTCAATCTCCCTTTTAAATTTTTTATTCTGAACACTTGCTGTTTTCCTCCTTTTGAATTGATTTTCTATTCTATTGAAATTCACTGAGCTTTTTAAAAACAATTATTTTGAATTGTTTGTGAGGCAGTCCATTTTCATTTCTTTAGGGTCAGTCACTGGCACCTTACTTTGTGCATTTGGTGATGCATGTTTCCCTGAACATTCTTGATCTTTGTGGTCACGCACTGATCTCTGTATACTTGAAGAAGTAGATACTTATCTCAACCTTCACAGACTGGCTTTGTCTGGGCAAGTTCTATGGCATGCTCAGTGCTGGGTATGCCAGAAGCCTAGTGAAGTTTCAGTTTGTCTAAGCCTTCCAGGAAGCCTGGGTCCCACTATGGCAAGTCGAACACTAGGGCATATTAGAAGCCTAGGGACACTGAGGTCTGCCTGCTGCTGAGGGCCATTCAGAGCCAACCTGGCAGTGGTGAAGGCCAGAAATCAAGTTTACCACACAAGCCTGAAGTTTGGGGCTGTCTGATCTTACCTGGCACTGAAGCAACTCTAGAGTCTCAGTCCACAGGTATAAGCCATGGGGCCATCAGGGCCTTCTCAGTACTGGAATTTACTGTGGTGGGCCCAGAGTTCAGGTCCAAGGCAAAGTCTCACTTCCTTCTCTTTTCCTCAAGTGGGCAGTATCTCTTCTCTACACTGCTGCCTGAAGTTGGAGGATGGCTGAAGTAGGTGTATTAGTCCATTCTCACCTTGCTATTAAGTACCTCAGACTGAATAATTTTTAAGAAAAGAGGTTTAACTCACTCATGGTTCTGCAGGTTGCACAGGAAACATGGCAGCATGTGTTTCTAGGAAGATCTCAGGAAGCTTCCAATCATGGTGGAAGGCAAAGGGGGAATGAGACATCTTGCATGGCAGGAGAAGGAGCAAGAGACAGAGAGAAGGGGTAGGGTGCTACACGTTTTCAAATGACCAGATCTCTTGAGAACTCACTATGATGAGGATAGTACCAAGGGAAGATGGTGCTAAACCATTCATGAGAAACCCACCCCCATGATCCAATCACCACCCACCAGACCACACCTCCAACAGTGGGCATTACAATCCAACATGAGATTTGGTGGAAATACAGATCCAAATCTTATCAGTGAGTAATATAAAACTGTCCTTCCTACTCTCTACAGTATGTATTTTACTACATGTCTTCCTTCATCTAGGTACTGTTATCTCTCATCACATTATCTTAGCCCTTGTGAAATCATTTTCATGTACAGCTAGTGGTTCAAGTTGATGTTTCTGCTGGGAGGTGGGGGACAATATCTAAAATTCTATCCCATAATCTTGTACCATTCTTCTAAGATTATTTTAGAAAAGAATATGACTTTCATATAAACACATATTATACATTTTGTTTAATTAACAAGGATGCCCGTAAGATGTGGTTTCATTTAATATGTGGGAATTCAAAATGACGACACATATATAGGGAAGAAGAAATTCTGAAATGAGTTCACAAATGCAAAATGGGCTATCCACAAGCAATAAATGTTTAACTAGACACAGTAAGTGTGTACTTCACTAGCCAATCATTTGTATTATTAGGTTTCTACAATTTTCAAAATTGTAACGTAACTCAAAGCAGTGAAAGACAGAAAGAACCCAGATGGATGAGTTAGGCAAGACACTCATTCATCTTTCTTTTGTCTTTCACAGTTTTTCCTGACTAACGTTTTCTTTTAAATCTAGAACTTCTAGATAACCAAAATAAGAAAACACAGGTAGGAAGTGGAAAAGATTTAAATGCAGGTCTCTAAAATCTTCAGATTGTATAATCAAGCAGCTAGATGTCTTATTTTCTGAATAGTTACTTACATCAAGTAGATGGGACTCTCATTGTCCTATTTTTAAACATACCCATAGAATTGTTATATCTTGTTTAATAAATGCCTTTATCATTATATAATCACCTTTTTTGTCTTTTTTTTTTAATTGTTGTTGACTTAAGTCTGTTTTATCACATGTAATAGCTACTCCTGCTTTTGGTTTCCATTTGTGCACAGTATTTTTTCCACCCCTTTATTTTAGGTCTATAACAATTTTTACCTGCTAGGTGGGTCACGTGAAAACTGCAGATATTTGCTTTGTGTTTTTTATTCATTCTGCCAATCCATCTTTTAAGTGGAACATGTAGACCATTTATATTAAATGTTGATATTGATATGTGAGGCATTGTTCCAGTCATGATGTTTTACCTAGTTGCATTGTTTTCTTCATTTTGTCATTGTTTTTGTAAGCCCTGTGAGTTTTAGGCTTTCAAGTGTTTTTATACTGGTGTTTACTGACCTTTTGTTTAGATAGTTTTTATACTGGTATTTATCTACCTTTATCTTTTATCAGTTCTTCTAGGCCTGGTCTACTGGTGATGAGTTCCTCAGCATTTGCTTATCTGGGAAAAACTATTTCTCCTTCATTTATGAAACAGTTTTGCTGTATACAAAATACTTGGCTGACAGTTATTCCACCTGAGGAGTCTAAAGATAGGACCTCAATTTCTTCTGGCTTGTCAAGTTTCTGCTGAGAATTCTGCTGTTAGTAACACAGGTTTTCCTTTACAAGTTATCTCATGCTTCTGTCTCACTGCTCTTAGAATTCTTTCCTTCATGTAGATTTTAGATAGCCTGATGCCTGTATACCTTGGTAATGTCCTTTCGGCAGTGAATCTCCCGAGTGTTCTTGAGCTTCTTTAATGGATGTCCAAATCTCTAGCAAGACCAGCAAAGTTTTCCTCAATTATTTCCTCAAATGGGTTTTTCAAACTTTCTGCTTTTCTTCCCTCCTGTACCTATGATTTTTAGTTTTGGATATTTTACATAATCTCATATTTCTTAGAAAATTTATTCATTTTAATTTTTTCTCCAGTTTTGTCTGATTGGGTTAATTTGAAAGGCTTGTCTTCAAGCTCTGAAATTCTTTCTTCTATTTGGTCTAATCTATTGTTAAAACTTCCCACTACATTTTGTAATTCCCGAAATGCATCTTTCATTTCTGGAAGTTCTGTTTGGTTTTTCTTTAAAATATCTCTTTAGAAAATTTTTCATTCGTATCCTGAATTTTTTTTATGTTGGTTTTTTGCTTTCTTATGGACAACACTGAACCAATTAATAATCAACATTCTGAATAATTTATCTGGTATTCTGAAGATTTTATTTTAGTTTGGATCTACTGCTGGAGAGTTAGTATAAACTTTTTGCAGGGTGCTATATAACTGTTTTTTCATATTGTCAGAATGATTTTCCTGGATCTTTCCCATTTGGTTAAACTGGAGGTCACTATCCTAACTGTAGTAACTCAGGAAGTAGAAATCAAATACCTCACATGCTCACTTATAGGTAGGAGCTAAGCTATGGGTACACAAAAGTATAGAAAGATATAATGTGTTGACACTGAAGACTCAGAATTGGGGATGAGGGAGGGAGAGGGATGAAAAATTACCTATTGGGTACAATGTACACTATCCAGGTGATGGGTACTCTAAAAGCCCAGACTTTACCACTATATAATTCATCCATGTAACCAAACACCATTTTTGCCCCTAAAGCCATTGATTAAAACACTAATTTTTAAGTCAAGCTGGATTATATAGAAGAACCAGAAATAAAAACACAACTACATCATAGGATAGATCAACAGGCAGACTTACTAACACACACACACACACATACACATTCCTGTATAGACTAAAGACACAACTAACTCAAAGTGACTGGATAATCTATTAAGCTAGCTGGTCTTATCTACACTTAAATGCATACTCTGCTTTTAAGCAAACTGTTCTAGTTTTATTGTGGTTGTTGGTTCCTTAAAAATTAATATAAAAAACACCCATAGTACTCACCTGTGTCAAATTCCTTTTCTCTGAGCTATGTTTTGCCTTTCTCCCCAAATGATTATTTCCTCAAGTCCTCTGGGATAGCAGAGTAACTTCAGATATTTGAGATCAATAACCCAACATGCTCCAAATATGCATATTGTAACCAGATTCTTCTGAAGTGTTTCTAGTAACATGGAGGTTACTACTATGTATGGCCACAAGGGACTTTTTATTATTACACTTTAAGTTCTGGGATACATGTGCAGAATGTGCAGGTTTATTACATAGGTATACACAAGCCGTAGTGGTTTGCTGCACCCATCAACCTGTCATCTACATTAGGTATTTCTCCTAATGCTATCCCTCCCCTAGCCCCCGACCCCCCTACAGGCCCTGGAGTGTGATGTTCCCCTCCCGGTGTCCATGTGTTCTCATTGTTCAACTCCCATTTATGAGTGAGAACATGCGATGCTGGTTTTCTGTTCCTGTGTTAGTTTGCTGAGAATGAAGAGAGAGACTTTTAATAGAAGCATTAAGTAGGGAAAAAATTTATTTTAGGACTATAGACATCTGCTGAAACAGAGGAAGGTCTAACAAAGCACTGAATAAGATTTTTGCTGTGCAATGCATTTGAAAAGAACAGGAAGATTTCATAAAGCAATTGTCACTTCCTTTGTGGGTCCTGAGGGTCCCAGAGAGACTGCATACGCTGTATTGCCTCCCACTCAGCTGTAGCAGAAACCTTATATGAATAACTCATGGCATTTCAAGCTGCAATTAATTGTTCATGTTGAATAACTATGGTTTCCACTTGTTGCCAATGATATGTTAACTTCATTTTCACTCAATTAAACCCAAGCACTAAATTCTTTGATCGAGTTGAATGGGGCTTCAGTTAGTGTAAGAGCGAAGTTCATAAGTTGGAAAATCTTAGTCTTTCTTAGCATAAAGACTCTGTAAAATGTTTAAAATGACTGGTTTTGTTTTATTTTCAGAACAGTTTCTAGGGTGTTAGCCTAGTTTCCCTTTTAGGCCTTAACTTGAATGTCTCTGCTTGGAAACACTCCTGTCCCTTCTGGGTACATCCAACAGAATATAACTTCCTTAAGGGAGGGAACTAGGCCTAGCTTATTTCCAGACTGTATCTGCAGGGCCTAGCAGAGTAGCTAGGATGTAGTATTCACACAAATATTTCTAAAATTAGTTAATGGTAGAAGATACACATGCACATATCATAAACAAGGATAGACCTGAAACTTCAGGATCAGGGATGGTTAAGAATACCTAATTCCCTTATAAGAGCTACTTTATATTCCTCTACAATCTATAGAACACTCATAGGGAATGAGAAGAGACAAGGACGGGACTGCAAATGTCACCAAAAGATTAAGACTTGAGAATGAAAACAAACAATCTATGAAGAAAAACATCAAAAGCTTTATGCCCCAAGGATTAAGGATTAAGACTTGAGAATGAAGACAATCTATAAAGAAAAACATCAAAAGCTTTATGTCCATTATGTCATTCACTGTTTTTAAGATTTTTTTACTCAATGTTATTTCCAATAAATCAGAATTATAGCACATGAAACATCAGGAAAATGTATGATGAAAATGCTAATCCTCTCCCCACAAACCCTCATTTGAGATAACCAATGATAATAATCTAGCATGTGTCCCTCTATATCCTCTCCTCACTTGCACAAGTATTTGCATTTTCATTTGTCACTTTATCAAATTTTTTTGCTTTTTAACTAAAACAGAATCATAATCCCCTCTGCTATTGCTCAATATGTTTTCTCTAGTATTATTTCATGCATATTTCTGGTCACACCAAACCTATTTTTTAAATTTACTTATGTATATACCCAGATAACAGAAAAAGGTAGAAAACCCCAGAATTTGTTTTATGATTTTAGCATTTACGGTTTTCTTTTTGGCCAAGTATATGGTCAATTTTTAATATTCCATGTTTTTAGAAAAAAATGTATATTCTCTTTTCAAGGACTGTCAAGTTCTGTATATAGAAGATATATATATATATATCATGTTAGGTTTTGTATTACAGTTGACCCTTTAACAATGTGGATTTGAACTGCACAGGTCACTTATATCCGGATTCTTTTATCCAAACACAAAAGGAAAATACAGTATTCACAGGAAGTACAATTCATTTTTACAGAAAGCCAACTCTTCATATGCACAGGTTTTAAAGGACCAATTGTGGGACTTGAATATGTGTGGATTTTGGTAAATGTGGTGGTCCTGGAAACAATACTCTGCATATACCCAGGGATGACTGCATTCAATTTCTCTGCCTTTTTGTTTACTATATTTGATTCTGAAAGAAGTACAGCAAAATCTCCCACATTGTAATTGTATTTCATCAAGTTTTTCACACACAACTAATAGCTCGTATTTTATATATTCGGCTGCTACACTGTCAGGTACTTACAGTCCATGACCATCAGGTCATCTAAACATGGCTTGTTAATATTACCCTGTTAATATATTTAACAGTAAATTTCAGTTTGTTTGATGTTAATATTTTCACTCACATTTTGTTTGTGCTTTTCTGGGATTTTTCTGTCTATGTCTTAATTTTTGCTCCAAGATTCAAGGTAAAATTTACATATAATAAAACTCACCTTTCTTAAAGTGTATACTAATTTTGACGAACAGTCATAACCATCACCACAATCAAGATACAGAACATTTCCTTCACCAAAAGTATTCCCTCATGTCCCTTTATACTTAGTCCCTCCTCCCCCGATCCTCAGATTCTGACAGCCACTGATGTGTTGTCTGTCATATAAATAGAATCATACAGTACATTGCTTTTATGTCTGACTTTTTTCACTCAGCAAAATCCTTCTGATATTCATCTGTGTTGTTGCATGAATCAATGTTCTTTCTTATTGCTGAATGATATACTCCATTGTGTGGATATATAATAATCTGTCAATCACTCACTGATGACAATTCTGTTGTTTCCAATTTGGGGCTATCACAAGTAAAGTTACTACTAACAATTATGTACAAGTATTTGAATGGACACACTTTCTCTTAGGTAAGCACCTAGGAGTGGATTAGGGATTGTGAATAAAGCTACTAAGAATATTTTCATATAAGTTTTGTCTGCACATATGTTATAAATTCCTTTGGAAGTGAAACTGCTGAACCATTTGGTTAAAATTATGTTTAACTTTATAAAAAAACTGCCAAAGTTTCTCTAGGTAGCTGTACCATCTTGCACTTCCACCAGTCATCTATGAGAATTGCAGTTGTTCCACCTCCTTGCTAGAACAAGATGTTGTCACTCTTAAATGTTAGCTATTTTATCAGTGGGCCTATCAGAGGGTGGATTTCCTAGAGGACACAACTTGCTTGCTCAGACAATCTTTGAGAACAAGTCTGGTTTTTTACAACTTCTCCCATTTCAACCAATGAACCAAACTGGAGATATAGCATAGTCCATGGTATAGTGCCAGAAGGCCCATTATCATCACATGCACCATCAGCTGCCTCTCATCAAGGGTATTCTGCCTTGGGACCTAGAGCCCAAGTATAGGAATAAGTGTGTTCAGTGCTACCTCTACATGTTCCTTCTGTACCTACTGCCTATGCACAAAAACCCAAAACAAGCATCTTTCCTCTTATTTAGTGCCTGCTGTTTTGTTCAAATAAGTGGGAGGTTGTGAGTGGGCTAGAGAGAATGTGAGTCATTCTTTAATTTCTCTTGCCAATCAAAAATGCATTCTGTAATACAAATTTAACAGAAAAAGAGTGGTAAGATTAACTACAGAGCACTCAAAAACATTGCTTCTTTGCTGTAGGGACTTATTTAGCTGTCCTAAAATGAGGAGTCTTATAATGTATTAAGGTCTTCATACATATCTGAAATACTTTTTTAAAAAAATTGTTTTGTCAAATGTTTGAGTAGCATAATCAAGTCAGATGGATTTCGAATATAGGACTAGACAGATTCCTCAATATGCTAATTTTGAGTATATAGAAAGCAGTTTTAATATGTAGTCTTTTGTGACAATGGCACGTTTTTCCCCAGAATACCTATCAACATCTCATTTGGGATACAAATAATTCATCGATCAGCTCTGAAATGCTGCTCTGGAGACTCCAGTTCATTAATATCCAACCTGAAGTGTGTTATCTGGAACTGAACACAATACTCTAGATGTTTTCTTGCTATCTCACAGTACAGCAGGGACTATCACCTCTCCATTTTATGTAACATACTTTTATTAATGCAGCCTAAAACAGAATGAAACTATTTGGTGATGATATCACCCTCTTGGCTTACTTTGAGCTTTTTCATCAACTAAAATCTCCCAGACCTTCTTCTCACAACTACTGAGCGACAAATGTATAATTCTATTATAGCATTTATTTGTTAAATGCAAGAATTTCTGTATGTCTCTATTAATTTTCATATTATATGTTTCACCATTAGTTTCTGATAGCATTCTCTGACAGGTTTCTAAAATAGGTAGAAGTCCCTCTGCATGGTTCACCTGGAAGTTTAGCAGTGAGTAGAAAATAAGCAGCAGTGGCATTCCCCTACCATCAGCCAACCTCACTCAGGGAGTTCACCACAAAAACCCCACTTGGCCTCTTATTCCTATTTAGAGCCTTTACCATTAGAAATGCTGCCAGAGCCCACCTGTGTTCCCGGGAACTTCCAAATGTGTAAGAAAAGTGGTGCCACATCACGAAAATTGAACTGGAAGAAGAGTAAGAATCTTAGAAGGAACTCATCTTCAATTCCAAGTCCCGCTCTACTTTTTTATTTCAATCATAATTACTTGGGACCTCTGGTGTGATTGTCTCTGACTATCCTGCCTTTGAGGTAGAAGAAGCATAATTGGCTCCGAGTGCCAAATAGTATTCCCAAAACATGTGTGCCAAGTACTGCCATTTCCATTTATCCCTGAAGGAAGCTTCAGTGTCCAGAAAGTGACTCAGAGGTCACACCGTGTTCCAGAGGCAGAGGTAGGATTTGAGTTATATCCAAAAGTCAGCTCAAAATTGGCTGAATTCCATTTACAATTCTGTGAGTGTTCTGCCTCCAGAAAACAGTAAAAAACTGAAATGACACCCAGATGTTGAAACAGTAAGACAGAAGTGCCCAATTCTTCTCAAAAATCACTCTTTATAATCATATTTTAGACATATAAAATGTATAAAGACTATCATAACCCCTGTATTTCTACTACTCAGCTTATAAAGTAAAACACGGTCAACCTACGTGAAATCCCCCATGTGTTCCTTGCTAATTCATGACCCTCTTCTCTCCACCTCTACCATTAGAGGCAACTGCTCTCAGAATTGGATGTTCATTATACAGAAAAATATAAAGAAATACACAGTAATATGTATGGATCTCTAGGAAATATAAGATTTTTGTGTGTAAATTTAAGAAGCACAAGTGCAGTTTTGTTACATGAATGTATTGTATAGTGGTATAGTCTGGGTTTTTAATGTAAACATCTTCCGAATAATTACATAATTTCTCATCCTTCACCCACCCGCCCAAGTTTCCAATGTCTATTGTTCTACAGGGAACACTCATACACCACTGGTGGAAATGTAAATTAGTACCACCTCTATGGAAAACATTATGGAGATTTCTCAAAGAACCAAACTAGAATTCCCCTTCAATCCAGAAATTCCACTACTGGGTAGTAAGAAAAGAAATTATTACATTAAAAAGATACTTATACCCATATGTTTATTGCAGCACTATTCACAATAGCAAATATATGTGTGAAAGGCAAATATGAACCTGGCACCACAATTTACTATGCCAAAGGGAAAAAAATTAAGCTGAAAACTGAATCATGCAAGAAGCTGCCTCTCCTATTCTTCCTAAGCAGACAGCTACAGATGGAAGGTTAAAAATCTCCATAGAGGCTACTATATGTTCACCTTATCTTATGAAAAGTGCCAATTTACTGAGCACGAGCTGAAAACATGATTGACTCTTCCCATACCTGCTCATTTTCTCTTGCAATGTAGTAATTTGGTAATATGACTATATCCTCCCTCTTTCACCTCCAGCCTGCTTTTTCCTTTGAAATATTGAAGCCCTCAAAAGCATCTTTGGATAAAGGCAAAGACTTGTCACCCAAATGCACCCTTAACCTTGGCAAAATAAACTTCTAAATTGATTTAGATCTGTCTCAGATACTTTTTGGTTTACGTATGGAATCAACCTAATTGTCCATCAATGGATAGCTGGACAAAGAAAATGTTATATACACACACACACACACACACACACACACACACTCTTAAATATCATTCAGCCATAAAAAAATAATAAAATGTTTCATGCAGCAACATAGATGGAACTGGAAGGCATTTTCTTAAGTGAAACAACTGAAACAATCAAATGCCTCATGTTCCCACTTACAAGTAGGAGCTAAATGATGTGTACAAATATATTATTTAGCATGTTTTTAAAATCCATATTTATGACATGATGCCATATATATTCTCCTGCAACTTCATTTATTTGGTCAACTTAATATTTACAAGCTTTATTCACTGCCCGATAGTATACTATTTTATAGGTATACCATAATTTAGTTATCCATTATCTCCCTTATGGACAATCAGATTGTTTCCAATTTTTGTCATCACAAACATAGCTTCTATAAATACTACTCTACGTATTTCCTGTACCCCTGAGTGAGTTTCTCTAGGGTATATGTCTAGAAATGGGATATATAGTTTCACGATAGGATAGGCACAGCTTCAAGTCTTCTATGATTTCCAGATTGTACCCCATAAAGATTATGCCAATTTATATTTGCACCAGGACTGCAGAAGAGCTCCTATTGTTCTCCAATCTTACTAACATTTGTCATTCTGGTGGCTGTTAAATTGTATGCATGTGTAGCTTTATTTTGTATTTTCCTGATCAGAGGTGTCGAAGCAAAACTTGAATGGAGAAAGTTAAAATAAAGACTCTATTCAAGCCTATTCCAATAGTGGAGAGAGACTGAAATGCAGTCTGAACTCAACTTCCACTGGAAGAAAGATGATTTTTAAACATTGGGTGAGCTAATGGAAAAGAGAATATTAGGAATGAGGTCTATCAGTGGGATGTGTCAGGACATGGAGTTATTTGCAAGTTTGCAAATGTTTTTCTCTGTGACTAAGTCACCTGTGTTTGCTAATTGGTGCCCACTAAATTCAGGTGCCTACCCTTCCAAAAAGACTGGGAGATAAGGGTGATCTTCCTTGGTGATTACATTTCAAAGGGATAGCTCCCAGGTCCTTGGGAAAGAAATTCTTAGACTGTAAAACTCATGAGAGGCTTTTTAAAAGATTTGTATCTCAAAGGGACATAGGAAATAATTATAATTAGAAGTTTTCCAAGGTAAATGCTCTAAGAAAAGGGAAGTCGGGGGGCTTAGAATCAGGAAGAAGCCTGCCTAAAATTTAGTCAGGCTGAAGGGAATGTTAAGACCATCTTGGTCAGAGGCTATTGGCCATTCAGTTGTCCATTTCTGATAATTCCTTGTTGATATCTTTTGCCCATTTTTATACTGAGTTGTTAGTCTTAATAATAAGAGTCCTTTAATATACTCTGGATACTATTGTTTCATCGGTTATATGCATTACATATCTCTCAGTTTGCGGCTTACCTTTTAATTTTTATTATGTACCTTAGATTAAAAATAGTTGTTAATTTGAATGTATCTGAAGTTATCCAATAGTTTCCCCTCTAAATTACACTTTGTGTTAAGACACTCTTCTGTAAGTCATAAAGCTGAACCCCTATTATATTCTAAATTCTGTTTTCCAAATTTAGATCTTCAATTGATTCTTATGTCTGCTGCGTATGCCTTTGAAAACCATTTGTTATTTATCAAGTTTCCATATATGTGCCGGTATATTCACTGATTTATTTAATCTCATTGATCTACTTGTACGTACTTACACCAATACCACAATGTCTCATAAAACTAAAATAAACAAATCCTGACATTTAGAAGGCCAAGTCTCTCAACTTTTTTCCCTAAAATTTTCTTGCCTTCAACTATTTTTTAGCTTAACAGTTTGCTATTAGGTTCTAAATATCCCAAGGAAGTATTGACGTTTATTTTACCACCTAGGGGTGTATGATCCTATTAGAAACTTTTTTTTTTTTACAGAGAACACTGTACTATGTGTACAAGTGGAAATGGAAATAGTTCATTAAAAGGAAAAAAATACTGAGACTCCCAATAGACCATCTCACCAGCATTACCACCTTGATAAGTCTGCCCTGCAGAATTAATGTTCATCCTCCTCTTTCTATTCTTCAGTAATAGCTGATTTTTCCTTCTCTTCATTCCTATGCACAATTCTGAAAAGATTTGCTCAAAAAACACAAAACTCGATTCAATACAGTTAATTACAACTCAGGTGCAACTCAGCAACTAAGGAAAAGATTGAGGCTGGTGGTTGTATTCCAGTTCATGACTGCTTCCTTGAAAATATACTTTCTTAATCTCAAAGAAAGAGAATCTTAATTTGTACATTTTTAAACACTAACCCTCTCAGTGGCTAGTTCATTGCTAAACTGTATGGATTATTTCCTTTTCCTTCAAACTTAATAATATTCTACTGCTACCAATTGGCTGTTACCAACTTTAAAAATAAATAAGTAATTTCCACATTCTTTACAGCATCAGCTTCTGAAAGTTTCAACTCTTGGCATGCAGAAGTCTGGAAGCAGAAATTATGAAAATGAATACATAATAATCATTCAAAATCTTCTCCATTCCTCCTCCATAAACAGGCAAATTCAGTTGCTATTTAGCAATAACTTTCTTTAATGACCATAGGATCTCAGTATAAACATCAAGTTGCTAGCAGTGTGTTTTGACAGCCCTTTGGCTCTTATACATTCCTATCCCTTCCCCTGCCTTGAGTTCTACTTCCTCAAACACATTAGCACTTTTTAAAAGAAAAACCACAGAAGCCATGGATTCTACTTTTCAAGGGGTATCTACAAGCATGAGCTCAGATGACATGCTCCAAATGCCATTTTCAGCGTGGTACAAATGTAAGGCCATAGTTAACCTCATTTTTCATTCTGTTTGTTTTTTCCTCCCCCTCCAAGGAATAGACAGGACAACATAAAGCTCCCTACAAGGCAGAGATGATGAAATGGGCTTTTGCTAGCAGAGAAAGCAATTTTCCACTAAAGAATTTTAAATGGATAGGATTCCTTCAACTCTCAGAGCTGGGTCCTTTAACACCTAGAATCCCTCTGAGCTACCCTTAAGCCAGTCTCTGGATTTTTCATTATCAAACTCAGAACCTCAGATTACACCACCACTGAAGTTCTACTTTCTATGTGCTTAAGTAAAACATCACCAAGAGTACTTATTTTTTTTAAATAAAAATGGGATACTCTTTGTGACCCCTCAATTCCACTTCCAGGAATTTATGCTAAGGAAATAACAGCATAGGGGTTAAGAGCAGGGACTTTTGAGCTAAACTGCTTGAGTTCAGTCCTAACTTTGCCATTTACAAACCGTCTTGAAGTAATTTAACCTCTCTATCCCTCAATTTCTTCATCTGAAAAATGGGCATAACAACAACGTCCTCGAGTTACTGTAGGAATAAAGCAGTTAATACATATAAAGTACATAGACCAGTACTTTATATTTTATACATAAATCTCTAAGAGTTTGCTTTTTTTGTTGTTGTTGTTTTGTTTTCTTGAGATGGAGTCTCACTCTGACACCTAGGCTGGAGCGCAGTGGTGTGATCTTGGCTCACTGCAACCTCCACCTCCTGGGTTCAAGTGATTCTCCTGCCTCAGCCTCCCAAGTAGCTGGGACTACAGGATCCCACCACCACACCCAGTTAACTTTTGTATTTTTAGTAGAGACGGGGTTTCATTATATTGGCCAGGCTGGTCTCAAACTCCTGACCTTGTGATCCGCCCACTTTGGCCTCCCAAAGTGCTGGCATTACAGGCGTAAGCCACCACGCCTGGCCAGTGTTTGCTCTTAATAAATAAAGATAAGAATGCTCTATAAGAAAAAGTATTTTTTTAAAACCCTCAATGTCCACCAACCATTTAGTTAAATAATGGACTGTTAAACAGCCATTAAAACAATTGCACATAGCAGTATTACTTAATAAAGGCTGGCAGTGGCCGGGTGCAGTGGCTCATGCCTGTAATCCCAGCACTTTGGGAGGCCGAGGCGGGCGGATCACTTGAGGTCAGGAGTTTGAAACCAGCCTGGCCAACATGGTGAAACCCCGTCTCTACTAAAAATACAAAACAATTAGCCGGGCATGGTGGCACACGCCTGTAATCCCAGCTACTTGGGAGGCTGAGGCAGAACTGCTTGAGTCTGGGAGGCGCAGCTTGCAGCGAGCTGTGATCGCGCCACCACACTCCAGCCTGGGCGACAGAGCAAGACTCTGTCGAAAGAAAGAAAAGAAAGAAAGGGAGAGAGTGAGGGAGGAGAAGGAAGGAGGGAGGGAGGGAGGGAAGGAAGGGAAGGAAGGGAAGGAAGGGAAGGAAGGGAAGGAAGGGAAGGAAGGGAGGGAAGGAGGGAAGGAAGGAAGGAAGGAAGGAAGGAAGGAAGGAAGGAAGGAAGGAAGGAAGGGCTGGCAGTATAGTATTTATCCCTAGGCTAAAAAGGATGACATTTTCTTTTAAAAAAAAAATAAAGCATACAGATCATCTGGGAAAGATTAGGCCTCTAGTGTGAGTAGTGGCACTCTAGGGTCTAATTTTCTTTATAACGTCATTGGAGTAGGAGTGGAAGAAATTCAGAAATTTAGTAACTCAAAGTTATCTGCCATGCACATTTTCTAACAAAATTACTTGAAGGCATATTCCAGAAAAAAATAATTTTAGAATAAAGGAAAACATGGGATACAAGAATCTGTGTACACAACCAAAGGGAGGGAGAAGGCCAGAAACATCTTAAATTGCAGGAAAAACTGAACTGCAGACCTGAAGATCTAGGCCCAGTTGGCCTAAAGTAAGTCAGGCAACTGTCCGAAAGAGACCTTTAAGAAAGCAGCTTCAGAGGGGGCAGAGCAAGATGGCTGAATAGAAGCCTCCACTGATCAACGTTCCCACAGGAAAACCAAATTCAACAACTATCTTCAAAAAGAAGCACCTAAGTAAGAATGAAAAAATCAACTGACCAACCAGTGCCTGGTTTTAACTTAGTATCATGGAAAGAGGCACTGAAAACGGTAGGAAAGTAAGCCTTGAACTACCAACACCACCCTTCCTCGATCCCCCAGCAGTGCCCATGTGGCACAGAGAACCTGTGCACTTTGGGGAGGGAGAGAACAGTGATGACGGGACTTCACATTGGACATCAGCACTGTCCTGTTACAGCAGAGAGCAAACCTAGACAGAACTCAGCTGACACCCACAGAGGGAGCATCTAGGCCACTCCTAGCTGGAGGGGAATTGTTGATCCCAGCAGCTGAAATCTGAGCTCCAGAAACCCTTGCTACCATGGACTAAGTGCTCTAAATTTGAAAGACAACCTAAGGCACAAAGACTGCAACTGCCAGGCAAGTCCCGGTGCTGTACTGGGCTCAGAACCAGTGGATTTGGGTGGCAAGTGATCCAGAGAGACACCAGCCAGGTCAGCCAAGGGAGTGCTTGCATCAGCCCTCCCCAAATCCCAGGCAGCTCAGCTTGCAGCTCCAAGAGAGACTCCTTCCTTCCACTTAAGGAGAGAAGAGGGAAAAGTAAAGAGAACTGTCTTGCAACTTGGATACCAGCTCAACCACAGTATGACGGGGCACCAGGCAGAGTTGTGAGGCACTTATTCAAGGCCCTAGCTCCCAGATGACATTTCTAGACACACCCAGAGCCAGAAAGGAACCTACTTCCTTGAATGAAAGGACCAAGTACTGGCAGGATTCATCACCTGCTGACTGTAGAACCCTTGGTCCTGGAATAATCAGCAATGGTAGCCAGGTAGTACATGCCATGGGCCTTGGGTGAGACTCTGAGACTTGCTGGATTCAGGTGAGACCCAGCACATTCCCAAGCTGTGGTGGCTGTGATGAGAGGCTCCTTCTGCTTGAGAAAAGCAGAGGCAAGAGTAAAGGGGCCTTTGTCTTGCAGCTTAGGTATCACCCAGATCACAGTGAGGTAGAGCACAAAGCAGGTGATTAGGAATGCCAATTCCAGGTGATGGCTCTTAGAGAGTATTTCTGGACCAGGCTTGAGTCAAGAGGGGAGCCTACTACTCTGAAGGGTGGGTCTTGGCCTGGCAGCATTCACCATAAACTGACTGAAGAGCCCTTGGGCCTTGAGTGAACAGCAGTGGTAGCCTAGCAGTACTCCCCACAGGCCTGGTGCTGGCAGAACCAGAGTGTTTCTGCCAGCACCAGGCTATTATATTTCTGTAGTATAATTTGAAGTCAGGTAATGTGATTCCTCCAGTTTGTTTTTTTTTGCTCAGGATAGCTTTGGCTATTTTGGGTCTTTTGTGGTTCCATAGAAATTAAAGGATTGTGTTTTCTATATCTGAAGAATATGATAGTGAGAGGTGAAGCCAGCTGGACTTCCTGGGTTGAGTGGGGACTAGAAGAACTTTTCTGTCTAGCTAAAGGACTGTAAAAGCACCAATCAGCGCTCTGCATCTAGCTAAAGGATTGTAAATACACCATTCAGTGCTCTGTGTTTAGCTAAAAGATTGTAAATGCACCAATCAGCACTCTAAAATCGCACCAATCAGCACTCTGTATCTAGCTAAAGGATTGTAAATGCACCAATCAGCACTCTGTAAAATGGACCAATCAGCACTCTGTAAAATGGACCAATCAGCAGGATATGGTGGGGCCAAATAAGGGAATAAAAGCTGGCCACCTGAGCCAGCAGCAACCAGTTCGGGTCCCCTTCCATGCTGTGGAAGCTTTGTTCTTTCGCTCTTCACAATAAATCTTGCTGTTGCTCACTCTTTGGGTCAGCACTACCTTTATGAGCTGTAACACTCACTGCGAGGGTCTGCAGCTTCACTCCTGAAGTCAGTGAGACCAAGAACCCACCAGAAGGAAGAAACTCTGGATACATCTGAAGGAACAAACTTCAGACACACCATCTTTAAGAACTGTAATACTCACCATGAGGGTCGCAGCTTCATTCTTGAAGTCAGCAAGACCAAGAACCCACCAGAAGGAACCAATTCCAGACACAATAGGAGTTTTGATAAAGGATTACAAGTGACCACCATCATGCTTGGCTAATTTTTGAATTATTTGGTAGAGACGGGGTTTCACCATGTTGGTCAGGCTGGTCTTGAACTCCTGACCTCAGGTGATCAGTTGATCCACCCGCCTTGGCCTCCCCAAGTGCTGGAATTACAGGCATGAGCCACCGTACCCAGCCAACGGTAGCTCCATTTAAAAATCTCTGAGAAATCTCCAAACTGCTTTCCCCAGTGGCTGAACTAAATTTACATCACCACCAACAGCATAAAAGTGTTCCTTTTCCTCTGCAGTACTTTGAGCACCTGTTCTGACTTTACTAATAGCCATTATGGATATTTCTCCCAAGATGGCCAAATGAACAGCTCCAGTCTGCAGCTCCCAGCATGATCGAGTCAGAAGATGGTTGATTTCTGCATTTCCAACTGAGGCACCTGGTTCACCTCAGTGGGATTGGCTGGAAAATAGATGTAGCCCACAGAGGGCAAGCCGAAGCACAGTCGGGCATCACCTCACCAGGGAAGTGCAAGGGGTCGGGGGATTTCTCTTTCCTAGCCCAGGGAAGCCGTGACAGACTCTACCAGGAAAATTGGGATACTGCCACCTAAACACTGTGCTTTTCCAATAGTCTTAGCAAACGGCACACCAGGAGACTGCATCCCACGCCTGGCTCAGGGGGTCCTACGCCCATGGAGCCTTGCTCACTGCTAGTCCAAGACTGAACTGCGAGGTGGCAAGCCTGGATGGGGGAGAGGTGTCCGCCATTGCTGAGGCTTCAGTAGACAAACAAAGCCGCCAGGAAGCTCTAACAGGATGGAGCCTACTGCAGCTCAATGAGGCCCACCTGCCTCTGTAGAGGCCACCTCTGGGGGCAGGGTATAGCTGAACAAAAGGCAGCAGAAACTTCTGCAGACTTCAACATCCCTGTCTGACAGCTCTGAAGAGAACAGTGGTTCTCCCAGCAAGATGTCTGGGATCTGAGAACACACAGACCACCTCCTCAAGTGGGTCCCTGACCCCCAAGTAGCGTAACGGGGAGACATCTTCCAGTAGGGGCTGACTGACACCTCATACAGCCAGGTGCCCCTCTGAGATGAAGCTTCCAGAGGAAGAATCAGGCAGCAATATTTGCTGTTCTGCAGTATTTGCTGTTCTACAATATTTGCTGTTCCGCAGCCTCCGCTGGTGATACTGAGGCAAACAGGGTCTGGAGTGGACCTCCAGCAAACTCCAACAGACCTGCAGCTGAGGGACTTAACTATTACAAGGAAAACTAACAGACAGAAAGGAATAGCATCAACATCAACAAAAAAGGACATCCACACCAAAACTCCATCTGTACGTCACCATCATCAAAGACCAAAGGTAGATAAAACCACAAACATGGAGAGAAACCAGAGCAGAAATGTGAAAATTCTAAAAACCAGAGTGCCTCTTCTCCTCCAAAGGATCACAGCTCCTAACCAGCAATGGAACAAAGCTGGACAGAGAATGACTTTGACAAGTTGACAGAAGTAGGCTTCAGAAGATCGGTAATAACAAAATTCTCAGAGCTAAAGGAGGATGTTTGAACCCATTGCAAAGAAGCTAAAAACCTTAAAAAAAGATTAGACGAATGACTAACAGGAATAACCAGCGTAGAGAGGACCTTACATGACCTGACGGAGCTGAAAACCATGGCACGAGAACTACGTGACTCACAAGATTCAGTAGCCGATTAGATCAACTGGTAGAAAGAATATCAGTGATGGAAGATCAAAATGAAGTGAGAAGAGAAGCTTAGAGAAAAAAGAGTAAAAAGAAGTGAACAAAGCCTCCAAGAAATATAGGACTATGTGAAAAGACCAAATCTATGTTTGATTGGTGTACCTGAAAGTGACGGGGAGAATGGAACCAAGTTGGAAAACACTCTTCAGGATATTATCCAGGAGAACTTCCCCAATCTAGCAAGGCAGGCCAACATTCAAATTCAGGAAATACAGAGAACACCACAAAGATACTCCTCAAGAACACTAACCCCAAGACACAAAATTGTCAGATTCACCAAAGTTGAAACGAAGGAAAAAATGTTAAGGGCGGCCAGAGAGAAAGGTAAGATTACCCACAAAGGGAAGCCCATCAGATTAATAGCGGATCCCTCAGCAGAAACCCTACAAGCCAGAAAAGAGTGGGGGCCAATATTCAACATTCTTAAAGGAAAGAATTTTCAACCCAGGATCTCATATCCAGCCAAATTAATCTTCATAAGTGAAGGAGAAATAAAATCCTTTACAGACAAGTGAATGCTGAGAGATTCTGTCACCAACAGGCCTGCCTTACAAGAGTTCCTGAAGGAAGCACTAAACATGGAAAGGAACAAATGGTACGAGCCACTGCAAAAACATGCCAAATTGTAAAGACCATCGAGGCTAGGAAGCAACTACATCAACTAATGAGCAAAATAACCAGCTAACATCATAATGACAGGATCAAATTCATACATAACAATATGAACCTTAAATGTAAATGGGCTAAATGCTCCAATTAAAAGACACAGAGTGGCAAATTGGATGAAGAGTCAAGACCCATCAGTGTGCTAAATTCAGGAGACCCATCCCACATGCAGAGACACACACAGGCTCAAAATAAAGGGATGGTGGAAGATCTACCAAGCAAATGGAAAACAAAAAAAGGCAAGGGTTGCAATCCTAGTCTCTGATAAAACAGACTTTAAACCAACAAAAATAAAGAGACAAAGAAGGTCATTACATAATGGTAAAGGGATAAATTCAACAAGAAGAGCTAACTATCCTAAATATATATGCACCCAATACAGGAGCACCCAGATTCATAAAGCAAGTCCTGAGAGACCTACAAAGAGACTTAGACTCCCACACAATAATAATGGGAGACATTAACACCCCACTGTCAACATTAGACAGATCAATGAGACAGAAGGTTAACAAGGATATCCATGACTCGAACTCAGCTCTGCACCATGCAGACCTAATAGACATCTACAGAACTCTCCACACCAAATCAACAGAATATACATTCTTCTCAGCACCACATGGCACTTATTCCAAAATTGACCAAATAGTTGGAAGTAAAGCACTCCTCGGCAAATGTAGAAGAAAAGAAATCACAACAAACTGTCTCTCAGACCACAGTGCAATCAAATTAGAACTCAGGATTAAGAAACTCCCTCAAAATCACACAACTACATGGAAACTGAAAAACCTGCTCCTGAATGACTACTGGGTAAATAATGAAATGAGGGCAGAAATAAAGATGTTCTTTGAAACCAATGAGAACAAAGACACATTGTACCAGGATCTCTGGGACACATTTAAAGCAGTGTGTAGAGGCAAATTTATAGCACTAAATGCCCACAAGAAAAAGAAAGAAAAATCTGAAATCTACACCCTAACATCACAATTAAAAGAAACAGAGAAGCAAGAGCAAACATATTCAAAAGCTAGCAGAAGACAAGAAATAACTGAGATCAGAGCAGAACTGAAGGAGATAGAGACACAAAAAAAACCTCTTCAAAAAACATCAATAAATCCAGGAGCTGGTTTTTTGAAAAGATCAACAAAATTGATAGACTACTAGCAAAACTAATAAAGAATAAAAGAGAGAAAAATCAAATAGAAATAATAAAAAATGATAAAGAAGACATCACCACTGATCGCAAAGAAATACAAACTACCATCAGAGAATACTACAAACACCTCTATGCAAATAAACTAGAAAATCTAGAAGAAATGGATAAATTCCTTGACACATACTCCCTGCCAAGACTAAACCGGGAAGAAGTTGAATCGCTGAATAGACCAATAACAGGCTCTGAAATTGAGGCAATAATTAATAGCCTACCAACCTACCAACCAAAAAAAGTCCAGGACCAGATGGATTCACAGCTGAATTCTATCAGAGGTATAAAGAGGAGCTGGTACCATTCCTTCTGAAACTATTCCAATCAATAGAAAAAGAGGGAATCCTCCCTAACTCATTTTATGAGGCCAACATCATCCTGACACCAAAGCCTGGCAGAGATACAACAAAAAAAGAAAATTTTAGACCAATATCCCTGATAAACACTGATGCAAAAATCCTCAATAAAATACTGGCAAACCAAATCCAGCAACATAGCAAAAAGTTTATCCATCAAGATCAAGTTGGCTTCATCCCTGGAATGCAAGGCTGGTTCAACATACGCAATTCAATAAACAAAATCCATCACACAAACAGAACAAAAGACAAAACCACTAGATTATCTCAATAGATGTAGAAAAGGCCTTTGACAAAATTCAACAGCGCTTCATGCTAAGAATTCTCAATAAACTAGGTATTGATGGGACATATCTCAAAATAATAAGAGCTATTTATGACAAACCCACAGCCAATATCATACTGAATGGGCAAAAACTGGAAGCATTCTCTTTGAAAACTGGCACAAGACAGGGATGCCCTCTCTCACCACTCCTACTCAACATAATGTTGGAAGTTCTGGCCAGGGCAATCAGGCAGGAGAAAGAAATAAAGGGTATTCAACTAGGAAAAGAGGAAGTCAAACTGTACCTGTTTGCAGATGACATGATTGTATATCTAGAAAACCCCATCGTCTCAGCCCAAAATCTCCTTAAGCTGATAAGCAACTTCAGCAAAGTCTCAGGACACAAAATCAATGTGAGAAAATCACAGGCATTCTTATACACCAGTAACAGACAGAGAGCCAAATCATCAGTGAACTCCCATTCACAATTGCTACAAAGAGAATAAAATACCTAGGAATCCAACTTACAAGGGATGTGAAGGACCTCTTCAAGGAGAACTACAAACCACTGCTCACCGAAATGAAAGAGGACACAAACAAATGGAAGAACATTCCATGCTCATGGATAGGAAGAATCAATATCATGAAAACGGCCATACTGCCCAAAGTAATTTATACATTCAATGCCATCCCCATCAAGCTACCAATGACTTTCTTCACAGAATTGGAAAAAACTACTTTAAAGTTCATATGGAACCAAAAAACAGCACACATTGCCAAGACAATGCTAAGTAAAAAGAACAAAGCTGGAGGCATGATGCTACCTGACTTCAAACTATACTACAAGGCTACAGTAACCAAAACAGCATGGTACTTGTACCAAAAAAGAGATACAGACCAATGGAACAGAATAGAGGCCTCAGAAATAACACCACACATCTACAACCATCTGGTATTTGACAAACCTGACAAAAACAACTAATGGGGAAAGGATTTCCTATTTAATAAATGGTGCTGGGAAAACTGGCTAGCCATATGTAGGAAACTGAAACTGGATCCCTTCCTTACACCTTATACAAAAATTAATTCAAGATTGGTTAAGACTTAAATGTTAAACCTAAAACCATAAAAACCGTAGAAGAAAATCTGGGCAATACCATTCAGGACATAGGCATGGGCAAGGACTTCATGACTAAAACACCAAAATCAATGGCAACAAAAGCCAAAATTGACAAATGGGATATAATTAAACTAAAGAGCTTCTGCACAACAAAAGAAACTACCATCCGAGTGAACATGCAACCTACAGAATGGGAAAAAGTTTTTGCAATCTACTCATCTGACAAAGGGCTAATATCCAGAATCTACAATGAACTCAAACAAATTTACAAGAAAAAATCAAACAACCCCATGAAAAAGGGGCAAAGCATATGAACAGACACATTTCAAAAGACGACATTTATGCAGCCAACAGACACATGAAAAAATGCTCATCACTGGTCATCAGATAAATGCAAATCAAAACCACAATGAGATACCATCTCACACCAGTTAGAATGGCGATCATTAAAAAGTCAGGAAACAACAGGTGCTGGAGAGGATGTGAAGAAATAGGAACGCTTTTACACTGTTGGTGGGAGTGTAAATTAGTTCAACCATCGTGGAAGACAGTGTGGCGATTCCGCAAGGATCTAGACCTAGAAATACCATCTGACCCAGCCATCCCATTACTGGGTATATACCCAAAGGATTATAAATCATGCTACTATAAAGACACATGCACACGTATGTTTATTGAAGCACTATTCAAAATAGCAAAGACTTGGAATCAACTCAAATGTCCATCAATGATAGACTGGATTAAGAAAATGTGGCACATATACACCATGGAATACTATGCAGCCATAAAAAAGGATGAGTTCATGTCCTTTGTAGCAACATGGATGAAGTTGGAAACCATTATTCTCAGCAAACTATTGGAAGGACGGAAAATCAAACACCGCATGTTCTCACTCATAAGTGGGAATTGAACAGTGAGAACTCTTGGACCCAGGGCAGGGAGCATCACACACCAGGGCCTGTCATGGGGTGGGGCATGGGGGAGGGACAGCATTAGGAGTAATACCTAATGTAAATGATGAGTTAATGGGTGCAGCAAACCAACACAGCACATGTATACATATGTAACAAACTTGCACGTTATACACATGTACCCTAGAACTTAATGTATAATAAAAAAGGAAAATAAAAATAAAAATTTAAAAAATAGCCATTATGACCTGTGTGAGATGCTACTTCATTGTAGTATTGATTTGCATTTCCCTGATTAGCAATGAACATTTTTTCATATTTTTTTGGGCCGCTTCTATGTCATTTTTTGAGAAGTATCTGTTCATGTCCTTTGCCCTTTTTCTTAATGGAGTTGTTTTTTGATTGGTGATTTAAGTTCCTTGCTGATTCTGGATATCAGGCCTTTATTGGATGCATACTCTAAGAGTATTGTCTGCCATTCTGTAGGTTTTCTGTTTACTCTGTTGGTAGTTTCATTTTGCTGTGCAGAAACTCTTTAGTTTAATTAGGTCCCACTTGTCAATTTTTGTTGTTGCTGCAATCGCTTTTGGTGACTTAGCCAAGAATTCTTGAAGATAGGAACAGGTTGTCTATGCTGTTCTGTGGGTCTACGTGTCTGTTTTTGTTTGATTACCATTTTCAAGTAATTTAGATGAAGGTTCAGATGACATTAAGATTTAATTTGCAGATGACACAGCTGGAAGCAGAATCCAGATTCAGAAAGTCTCCCTCATTATGCAAGAAGCTCTGACCAAAACCAACAACAAGAAATTTAGCAGTAATGTGTATAACTTTATTTGGCTAAAAAAAAGCATGTATAGCTGTTTATGTATTAAGAGGGAGAGAGACAGACCCAAGAAAGTTTTGACTGGAGTCTTTGTGTAGGTCAACAGCACAATCTGACTGCTGAAAACATTGATGTGATCTGGTTAATAGTGATACCCACCTGAAGAAAGATTATTCCAACATACCTTGTTCTGGTCAAGACCACATACTGTGTTCTTTGCTGAGTATTACAGTTTTAGAGGATAAAGAACAAACCAGAAAGCATGTAAAGAATAAATTTTGTGTAATCAAGAAATATAGAAGATATATTTTTAAGAGATCATTCCAGGGAAATTGGGTGTTTTCCTAGAGAAGACTTATGTGAAATGCTATTGAGTGGAAGATGAATTAGACCAACTCTGTACTGTTGCAGGGGGCAGACCCAGGGCCAGTGGAAAGAGGTTACATGGAGGCTAGTTTCAATCCAAATCAAGAAAGTACATGCTCACAATTTGAGCTCTTGTGCAAAACAATGGACTGCTTTAGAAAGCCCAAAGTTCCCTGGCAAAGAATCTAACCACAGTCTGGGAGGACAGCCTGTCAAGAAAGTTAAAGAAATTTCTGAATTGGAGGAACCTTTTAAGTCAGCATATTTTGAAATCTTTTTCACTGATACAGAATTGACACAATTTAAGAAGAAGAAAGAACCAGATCTTTAGTATCAGCTTCACCACCATTATGACAGGTCATTAGCTGAGAGGGAGGCTTTATTCTACTCCACTTCTCTCATCTTGCACATGTAGAAAACCAGGTCCTGGGAATACAAGTTACTTGCCCAAGATCATACCATTATAAAGCAGCAGCTCTAGATGTCAAAATCAAGTCTGTGGAATAATGTGCATCTATTTATACTGGTGCCATTAACATTAGAAAAATAGCCACAGGTGATTTAATGTTAAGTAAAAGAAAGCACCATGTTTTCTTAGGGAAAAAAAATGAAATAGAATGGAAAGAAATCCCAATAGCTATAGCTTTGGGAGATAAAAATGGCCATTTTCTGAAAATTTCAAAATACCAAATTCCAAAATTTTTGTGTTGCGGGTATATGACTTTCATAATTAAGTCATTGAGCTCTTGATTACCCTGTCTAGCAATCCTAATCCCTTTGACTGAACTAACCCTACTTCGTGACAGCAGAAGGTAGAGATAATAATGAAAGCAGTAGCCTTCTGCTGGTGACCCAAGACAAGCTACTCAAGATACAAAGTTCCTCCTTTCCCCAAGGTCTTCCTTCCACACAGTGTGTTAACAATGTAATAGGTGAGGTGCTGTGAATTCTACAACACTTGCTTTGTGTACACTGCCTGCAGCCATCATAGTTGAAGAGATACTAGGACTGTAAAACCTAAGAAATGTTTGTGCTTGCTTGCTCAGAACGCTTTTTTTATTTTTAGCCCTGTGGTCTCACTCTTTGTCTACTGCAGGCAATTTCTCCAAAAATGGAGCTAGCTAGTGCTCTTCTGTAATATTTCATATGCATGTGGCTTGTCACATTATGAAGTCACCAACTGGAGGAAGGAGCATTATAACTGAGGCCATTGGAAGGATTGCCCACACAGTCCCATTAGGTGAAGCCTCTGCTCCATTGGGTTGGATTCCAGTAGTTTTCTTAGTTCACCCTCCATGGTTTCCCCCTTCTCCTTGAGTCACCTGAGTCTCCCAATATTTTGCTGAAAGAGATAGCTTCCTGAATCCACTGATTCAATGTTTTGCTTCTTTCCTTAAGTCTTTGACTCCCGAGTACACAGTCCACTTGTTATCAGTCCATACAAAGCTCCTCACCTCTCCCCTCCCCCAGCCAAAACACAGCTGCAGTCGTGTGTTAAGACTTGCTTCCAGACTGCTTTCCAGAATGGCTTCCCCATTCATCACTACCACTTGTGCTGCACAAAATTTCCTGAGTATCCATGCCACCACTGGCACTAGGGATCATATGACTCTAATGTTTGCCCTACACGATGGGTAAAAAGCAGCATATCCTTGTTGTTTTGACTTGCATGTCCTACTAATGAATTTGAATCTCTCTATAGTATGATTACTTTCTAAAGCCCAATCTAAGATACTCTGATCCTAGAGTACACTGGGTTTTCCTTCTGATAAGCACTACCCAGCATTCATATATTGGGCTTTCTCCCTCTAGGCTCTGTGTTCTCTGTACCAGACATTTTGTTGTAGAATAATACAGGAAGGAACTAGACTAACAGATGGTTGTCTTCTTCTATTCCTCCCTACTCCAGTCTTTCTCCACAAAGAGGTAAATCTAGATTGATTATTTGAACATTTGTTCTCAAAGACTGGTGCTCCCTAAACACAGAGACTGCAATTAGCATTGTTTTGACACTTTGGGAACATTGGTCAGAGACCGTAAAGATTCTGATTTCATTAGAAATAGGCAACCTTAATCTTATTGTCACACAAGACAATTCAACTCTTGACAGCTTTCCTATTATGCCAGAGAGATGCTCCTTTGGGTCCCAAAAGTTTCAGCTCCTTTTAACACCATTCCTTAGATTATGTCTGAAAAGACTATTGCAGTAGATTCAGTACCTAATCCCCTGCTCTCTCCCATCTTTTGTGCATTTTCTTTCTTAATCATTGTATACCTTGCTTACTCCTTGACACTTCAAAAGTTCCCTGGTATCATACTTGCATCAGTCAGACTCTCCCTAAATATCTTTGTAAAACAAGGCCTCTACAGGTCAGTTTCACACAGTCCATGTGAAAATGTATGCTGTGCCTCCAGCAACTTGAAGGATAGGATCTTTTTTTACATTTTTATTCAAGTAAAGGCATAGCTTCAAATTTTGAAGTCTCCATGTAGTATCCCAAAGGCGTGCTGGACTCAGAATTTCACAACTTCAGACAATAATAGTGCTATACTTCTTCATTAAATGAAAAAGATAGAGACTCAGAGAGGTCACATGACTTACTCAATTTCTCAGGACATGTAGCATTAAACCAGAAACCTGACATGCAAGCTACTATTCTGACTGCTATTCCTTATTAGTGGGCAGGAAGAAAGAGTCCTTTAAAAAGTTACTGCTCAAGAAGATCTATTCAACTCCAAGCCAGCTTTCCCCAGACAGCCTGCAGCTTGACAAGAGTGGCTGTCAAATCAGGACCCATCAGGACCCCAGTTTGAGACAGATCCCAGATGACCCTGCAGTTCTAGGGCCTTTGGGGTTGGTGTGAGACTGACCTGCGGCCCTTTAACAGCAGAGAAAGTCTACTGCAGTGCCACACTAACTGCCTTCTTGGGACATTTCCCAAGCAGAAATCATTTGTGAAGCTACCCCAGACATTTTAACCAAATAAATCAAATGCCTAACATAGGCAGGTCAGTTAGTTTTTAGGAGAAATTATACAGAATCAATCTCAGCCATGCTGTACTTTAACCCAAGGAGAACCTTCATAGGACTGTAAATGCTGCAGGTATCATGACGGGGCTTGAGTAGGCCACCTGCAGGTGGGTTTGCCTTGTTGTCCACTGACATGGCCTGGCTGTAAGCCTGTGAAACAGGTCACTTCAAGGCACATGGCGTTTTTTAAAAAAAAAAAAAAAAAAAAAAAAAGGAACCCCTCAAATGTTTCCAGCTGCTAAATAGGAAATTAAGCTCTCATCCTAGCTGAAACAATGTTTTGTTGTCTATAAGTATTCCTAGAGAAGATACGATGGCTTGCTCTATACCAGTGCTGCTTGGACTTTAATATTTACATACAAATACTGCTTGAGTACATCTGCAGTAAGGCTTGTAGTATACTTTTCTAACAGGTTTCTAAGTGATGCTGATGCTGCTGGTCCTCAGGCACACTTTAAATGGCAAGCCTCTATCTCATTATGGGCTTCTGTGAAGGGGAATCTGTTTAAGGAAATATAAGAACAAAAGAGATGACTTTTACCCAGTAATCAGGTGGTATGGTGTGGCATTGTTCCAATAGCCATAGCCCTACAGCTGTAACCTGAAGCAGTCTCTAGTCACCGTGACCTGAAACTCAACATTTATTTCCAGTAACATCCCCATCAAAGTATGCTGCCTGAAAATTATGCAGTGTTGAATAATGCATCATGACCTGGCCTCCCTACTCATTTCCTTGCTCTCCTACCTGAGTCCCCAAACAAATCCTATAACCATAAGCATGACGTATAAGCTCTGTGCAATTTCTTCCTTAATTGTTGTATACCTTGCTGTATTTGTGAAATATCCACCCTGAAATATGCGCTTCATGAAAAAAAGATATAAATGCTTTGATTTCTGAAGGAAGATTTCCACAGATTTCCATAAGACCAAAGCTGGCAAAACTGACAGAAGCAATACCGAGCTAAGACCAAAGAGAGTCAACAAAGTCCTTCTGTGGGAAGTATCCTAAGGTTGCACATGAAGTGCCAAAACTCTGTCCATTTGGAGGCTACAGAGACAAAATATTCCATACGTAAAGCTTAAAACAGGGTCTCCAAACTGAATCCTGCTGTTTCAAAGTTTGTAGTAAAAATTGACTTGAAAAATAGAGAAATTACCCCCAAGCAATAGCCCTTAGAGTGTTACTCTGAGTGGGTAAGGACACTGAGTGGATAAAGGTTAATGATTATTCATTCCAGGATGAATCCCTGGCTTTTGGCCCCTTAAGGAAACCTGACACTCTGAAAAGCCACCCAAACAACACAGACACACACTGCAGTGCTTTAAGCACAACCAGCAGAGCAGATACCATCTCACTTGATGAAAGGGGAATTTAGAGAGTAATGCCTTATATCAGGATGATGAACTTAAACACCTAAAAATTTCTAATGAGCTATAAAATAAAAACAATGTTCCAAGTAAAGGAGAAGCTGTGGTGCATTTCTAAGTGCAGTGCTAAGACTAAAAACTGAATTTCTACACGGATTTCTGTTGATCTCATTGGGAAAGAAAATGGCACAATGAATCTTCTGTACCCCTTCAGTAAGAGTGAAAGCCCAGTGACTAGGAGAGTTTGATTCTATAAAGAAACTTGTGGAGCCAGTTTTAAGTTTTGCTCTGAATCAGTCACTGGTGAACCTTTACTTTTTAAAAAAGCAAAAGCAAAGAAAAATAATGAAGTTTCAGAGCTTCATAGCTCTGTATCTGTCATGGCAACACAAGAGAAAATCCTGAACAAAGTAGAGAGAAAAGACAAATTTTTAGCCTTCGCCTTCTTCACTGCGAGTGATGTCACTGTCAGGATAACAAATAGTGATGCTGGAAAACAGATTCTGAGAGCTATAGATAGTAAAAGATGAAAGGGTCAACCAATATAGGGAATGGAGAAGCAATAGAACCACTCCCAGCAGAGCTATTTCTTATTGCTTTTTCAGGCCTTCTTGTGAAAAGGAGGGATAAATTTCATGTTTGAAGCCTGGTACTTTCTTAACCATCTTGCTCACACTGCAGCTCAGTTCAGGGAAGGAAACAAATTAATTTCTTTTCCAACTGCCATTAATAAGACAAATGGTGATTCTAAGAAAGTACAACGTTATCCAAAGGAAATTAACTATTGAAAAGCTCAGATACTAGTAATGGATTCAAACAGCGCTGTGAAATTCTTCTAACACCAAGTCTTGGAGTAGCTAGAGTTCATGAATCACCAAAACTATCGGGATGTACTGAACTGTATGAAAGCCACTGGGGGCAATGAAGAGCTCCAGTTAAAAACCTTGGTCCAGAAAACTGATGTTTTAAACTCTGTTGCAATTCAGAGACATCATGGAGAGAAGAGATGAACTAATAAACAGGATACTTTTATGGGAGCTCATGAGTAAAAATACACGTCTTACAATGGGAAAGTTCACATTAGTCATTTTCATTCAATAATGTAAGTTGGAAAACCAAGGGCCTCAGAAAACGAATCTTGTTTCTGGCAACAGATGAAAACAAATGCCCCAAAATGTGCTTGTCCCCATCTGCTGCCAGAAGTGACAATAATATGACCAAGTATGGTGGCCATTTAGTTTGGTTCCATCTCTCTCTGGTGTTTTCATCACGGACTTTGTCAGAGGAAAACACAGGATGAAACTGAGAACGCTGTAGACTGGTTTAAGATATTTCATAACATTCATCACAAAAAAGGAGAAGGGACAGGCAAGCAGATCATGCAGGTGCCATAACCATTGAGGAGAAACACGTTTTACATTATACGTGAAAAATCAGTAACTGGTTATTTGGCCTCAAGCCACACAAAATAGTAAATAAAATCTGACATGACAACATCTTATGATGATGTCCCATGAGATGTTCTGAATTTGATTATGGGGACAAAAGGGACTACTAAGACAAAGTCATCTAATAAATCTAGTGATACAGTAGTACTTAACTATTAGCAGTCCTAAATGGCAGGTGACACATCATAAAAGTTAAATGTGTGATTCTGCAAGCCTTAAGTCTGTACTTGAGTGACTGAAATCCTGTTTATCAGTGAAAGCTTTAAACTTTATCTTTTTTAGCATAAACATTATCAAAATACACACAAAATCATGTAAGAAATATTTTGGCTTTTTAAAATTAATTGCATACTAGTTTTGTTAGAATCATTTTTTCCGTTAGCCAAAATACATTTGTATTCTAATTTCTTTTGAAATAGTTATTTAGAAGGGTCTGATTGATTTTAGCTTAATTGGATAAATTTAATATGTATCTCTAAACAAAGGATTCGTCTTCCTTCTGGTTTTGGAGCGGTTTTTTTTTCTGTCTTACATCACAAAACATATGGTCTTCCCATGTTTTTAATGTATACTTTACACAGCAAAAACTGTAATCGTTATTTCATTCTGTTTTTTTGGACCCTTCTCCTGAAGAGCTTGCAGTTGAAGAGGGGAAAACAGTCATGTAAAACCACCCAGCATAAAACAACTCACACTCTGAATACTTACAGCTCTTCAATCTTTCTAATCATGTAGAGATTTATCATGCATATTAATTTTAATTATATAAATATAGATGATTAGGTGAACTCATTCTCCCTCAAATTTGCTCTTGTTTTCCTCATTGTAAGAGAAGCTGCTTGAGACAAAGAATCTTGATTGAGTCTCAAGGTTTAATTCTCTGTATTATTGCCTTGCTGACTGCATTGTTTTTTCATCATGCTTACATAGGAAGCCATGCTTTGCTCAAGCCTGATGCATATTGAAATAACTTCTATCTTGCAAGATTCCCAGTGCCCTTGTCAAGCTTTGATGAATCAGCTTAAATTATTCAGATGCAAATAAGTTAGAAGAGAACAAACTTACTCTGAAAACCTATGTTTTAATGGCATTTACCTCTAGAAACCTAATTATATTCATTCCTTGCTCCTAGAAGCTCCATCACCACAAAGACCACAGGGGTCTTTGTTTAGTCCTATCTTCCCAATGCCTCATACATTTTTGACACATAGTAGATACCAACATATACTTCTTGTTTGTACAATTAAACCTTGCATACTACCCAAGAAAATACAACTAGAACGAATTCTCTAAGTCTACTTCCAGTCCTATGGATCTGGTCTTGATGGGTTTCTCCAGATGTTGTCAGGCCCTTTAGATGTTCAAGTTGTCACAGCATGACCCATATTCCCTCTCAAGGCTCCTATGATTCAAGTTCATGTAAGAATTGTATGCCAGCTTTCAATTTTAGCTCTTATAATTCAAGTTCATCGAAAATAAACTGTATACCAGCAGAAACAAGAAAAATTTCCCCAAGGCCAATATTCAAGGACTCAATTTAGTGTCTATTTCAAAGGAGGTAGGTTTTCTGATCCCCTTTGATTACTTATTCTAGGGCAGAAAATAGAGAAAGATGATAGTTAATTTTAGGTTTTGTTTTCTCATGCAAGGCACTGAGAGGAATTCCCTTTTACCACCATTTTGCACTGGAAACACTAATAGAGTAAGTATATATAATTTCTAAGCGGAGAGAAAATCATTTTAGATCATTTTAAAATATGGCACAACACAACGTCTTTTGGTTCCTTTCTCTTAAAGCAACAAATTTCCATTTTCTCCTGGCATGGAGTTTTCAGAGAATTAACATCCATACTTTAGGAACAACAGTTCCAATTTTCCAAAGAAAAGGAAGAATTATCAATGGCCAAGTTCAAAGGACTCTCAGCCCAATACCAAGGGTGTTCAAGGGTTTTTTGGAACATCTGAAGTAATTTTATGTCCTATATACTTATAAAACCATCTGAACACCTGACACTGTTTATGTCTACTTGTTCATAAGACACGAATCTTGAGGGGGGCATGTATCTCACTCTTTTCCATAGCTCAAGTGCCTGACGCTCAGTTGTCATTTATTACATGAATAAACAAATGTTTTAATCAATCCATCTCTAACCCATATAGAAAGTTAGAATCCTGAACAAGTTTCCAGTGAATAAACAACTTCATTCATGGATTGTCAGTGGTTATTGTCTTCCATGTCAAAGAGATGCCCTTCCACAGTAGAATACCTTGTTCTTTCCTGAAATTTTTTCTTCTTACTTTTAACTTGCACCTGTTTAAAACTGGCACATCAAATCAAACTGGATCATGGAAGGCCATTCCTATCACTTTAACTCTATGTTAAACTCATTTCCTGACTACAAGATTGGTCACTGCAAATTATCCTAATTCATCTTTTCCCTAAAATTTTTGAGTGACAGCTCAAGCTACATTAACAAATATTCATTAAGCATCTAGTAGAACACTTTGTAAGCATTATGAACCCTTTAAAATGAGATCATTGCACCCAAGGTACTTACAATCTAGCTAACTTTTGAAAACGTCAGTAACAATAAACATTTTCAATAAGACATTGAGACAATAGCTTTTCAGAACACAACTTTTGTCTTTAAAAAATCTTCTCCCCTCTTCTCTGCAGTTTAAACTCAACTCAAGAACAACTATCTGTAGGACGTTTTCCCAGTGTGTACAGAGTCATCTGCCACCATGCCCAGACTCCAGCACCTGGGAGGCTCCTCTTTGGATGATTTATTGGAGTGGAAAGAAGTCAAAACTCTGTACAAACAAACCTGAGTTAGAATCCTGGTTCTGCCACCCTAAGTCTATGTGACTTTGAGAAATCAATTTCTCTCAGCCTCAACTCTCTCACCTGTAAAACTGGCAAGATAATGTTTACCATACAAAATTATTAAGAGACAAACTAACATTTTGACATAACCAGCACAAAGATTTTTATAACTTCATGTTCCTTCATGTTGAGATGTGTTTCCTCAAGCCACTGAAAGTCCTAGTCATTTGTGTTAATGTTTTGGTTCTGTTTTGCACTAGATGCTATATCCATTAAAAAGGAAATAATCTTTTAACATCTCCAAAGTGCCTATGGCCAACTCCATCCACAAACACTCCCCCTCAGAAAAAAATTTAAAAGGATAAAACATTTCTTTTGATGTTGCTAGTGACAGCAATAAGCCCAGAAATTCAGAGAACAAAGTTCATTTTCATAACTATAGATAAAGTTGAAAAAACCAGCCCCCAGTGTGTCTTTATTTCTAGTAAACAACTTTTTCTCTGCTGAAGAACTCCATTTTCATCCCATTTTCACTTGTATTGCTAAGCAACACCATGTACCCCCAGTTCTATTTCTGGTTCTGCGTTTATAGTCACAGACACCTACAAAGTTACATCCCACATGCTGGAGTATTTTTAGGTTTCATTTGTGAGCAGTCATATGGGCTATCAAGTACCTCAAGTCACAATAACGATGTTTTGTACTTCTACAGAACTACCTTCACTGGAAATCTCATCACAAACTCTTTCCTCACCAATTTTATGACTCCCAAACTGCCCCAGGAGGCTGCCTGTGGTGATCTCTGACTGTGAAAGGAGGTGGCTCACCTAAGGCCATGGACTGCAAAAGGGAGAGACTCCCAGCAAAGCCACGTCCCAAGTGTCTGGCAGCTCTGAGCCATCTGAATGTGATGAGTCTAGTTTACTTACCTGTAAAATACAGAGATTTGGCTCAATTATTTCTATATTCTATGCATCTATGATTTATATAATAGCTAAAATTTTGTGCCCCCATGAGAAATGTTCTTACTTCCTGGTGACTCACAGCCTCCTTCCACCAACTAATTTTGAAAGTGAAAACAAATGGGAATGTGTCTTGTGTTTTATAAAACATATGAGCATAAATAGGAATCCAAGGAGATTACAGTATTTAAGGGAGTCCTTGAAAAAGACAGGATAGAGAATTAAAAGAAGGTGTTCTTGACTTACAGCTTTGATTTTTACCTTTCATCTTCATTTGCCTAAGTCACCTTCCTAAGTATCTTTTAATAGTATTTAGAAGAAGCTGCCCACCAAGGATTAATAGCTATGGCAGGAGAGACTCAGAGAATCATAGGATTTTGAAGTAAAAAGAGACATTAGAGACCAAAAAGTAATGAGTAATAACCAAAGGAACATTTCAGAGGAGGGCAGCAGTTGGTGACTCAAGATCTGAGTGAGTGTGAGAAATGTGACCTAAAGGCCACACCAAAAGCCTCTACTCCCTAAGTGGTCCAAAGAGCTATGAAGGAGAGCTTCAGTTAGAGCTGGGAAATGGAACTGGAAAGAATAGCAAGAGTCTGAAATATCCACGCATCTGTAACTTTCCTAGTTTGTATATAGGGTATTTTATTTATTTATATCTCGTCTTGTTCCAAAAAAAGGTTTAAGGCAGTTTACAAAGAGTCATACAACATAGCAAGTTTAAATAAACTTTAAAAAGGCCGAGGAAATGCAATGGTAGGAGGCTTATCGTTTTAACTCAGATTCTCCAGCACGGCAGGGAAACACATATTTATACATTTTCAACAGTCAGACTTCAATGCTGTAGCAGGAAGCATGGTGCTTAGCACAGTGCCTGGCACATAAATACTCAAATTACAGTAATTACTATGCATGCAATTGTTGTCGTTATTTGTTATTATTGGCTCAAAAAGTTCATTTTCTTCTCTCCCAAAATAAGAGGTCAAACTTGTCCCCATGGAAAATTTCCTTCCCTGTTCTACATTCCCTGCCCTCCCCCTTCCTTTTTGTCCCAACGTGCCCTTCTAATTTTATGAAATGATAAATAAAAGCATAATGAGGCTTAAGCTTCAGGGTCTTGAAGCCAGAATCTACACCGTTGGCAATATAACCCACTCTTAGCAAAGCTGCAAAACTGGCAACATTTCTTATTTTTCCTGGCATCCTTTTTTTTCCTCTTTTCTCCTGCATTGTGTAGCTCCATTTATGGTATCCCTTAAACTCTGTTCTACATCGCCAGTATAAAAGACATTCCTTCCCCTGAAGTATAAATAGCTCACACTAAAGTTCAGTGAGGGCAACATTTTCAAATGAAGCAAAGCTTCAAAATAAAGAGATTAAGCTCCTAAAAAGGAAATTCAGTTGTCCATACATAAAGGAGTATAGGAGGCCTTCTTTTAAGGAAAAGGGCAGAAAGGAAATTCTAAGTCATTTTTTATTGACTATATCACAAAGGTAGAGTACCAACTGAAAATAAAACCCAAATATAGCTGAGGCCACAAATGGCATGGTTTTGATTACAAGAAAAATTTGATTCCTACAATTTTAAAAATGGAAATAAATTTAAATCTGTAGTGAGAGGTGGAACTACCTACACATAATATACAGTAAAAATCTTTAAGATGCTTTAGTCCATTTTGGCCATTCTTACTCTCCTCTTGATGGCAATGCTTCCCCCAAAGTTCTCTCACTCAATATAAGACAAAACCATTGCCAAAACATTGACTCGTTGGCCCCTTCTG
This sequence comes from Pan troglodytes, assembly GCF_028858775.2. NCBI lineage: Eukaryota > Metazoa > Chordata > Mammalia > Primates > Hominidae > Pan > Pan troglodytes. Next base: position 46,950,049 of record NC_072414.2, read on the forward strand.
CCTTCTAGGATTCCTTCCTTTGTCTCCTGCTTGAAATGTCTTGCTTTACTGCAAGTCTTTAGTTCTTTGTATCCTTCAGCATTATTAACATAATGAAAGGCCAATAACCCAGCAGGTAGAGAAACTTCCTTTTAAAGGGTGACAAGGAGGAGGGAGAAAGAAGAGAGTATCTAGCCCTGGCCCAAAGGTGAAACTGATATTGCTACTGAAGAGAGGCAAAAAGCGGAAGAAACCCAGAACAGGGCCTCCCTGAACCAGGACCTCACAAGCTTTTCTACTGACAACCATTGGGGGTTCTGGTGGTGCTGGGGCAGCAGATGTGGGAATTGCTAACATCACTGAGGTCTCAATTTCATTTTTTAAAAAACGAAAATGAAAATCCATGGCCAATATTTGGAAAGGGCAAGTAGGCATGCTCTTTAGGGAAGGAGTATATATCGACATACCTGGGCTCATTTTTCAGGTAGTACACAGGCCAACACATCTCTAAAAGCCAACATTAGAACTGGGGTTGTTATGTTTCCTGAAAATACTATCTCTGCATGTTCTAGAAACATTTATTCCAGGACCTAGTTCCAAAGACAAATTTGACAATGATGTTCATCTTGTCATACAGACTCCATGGTGCCCAGCGCTGCCTCCTTCTCAATGCATTCTATCCTTTTCCATCTGCACCTCACTCCCGCAGCCACCATGGGTGATTATGGGAGCCTTCAGCCAAGTGCTTGTGTCAGGTGGGCAAATGAAGACTATTCTTATTTACTAGGTAAGAAAATCTTCCAGAGTTACTGCCCACTGACAAGGGCAAGAAATCCGAATATTTTAAGGACCACTTCGCATAATATAATACATAGCTGTAGCTAAATTCTTCTAAATTTATAAGCCTGGAAATTTTACTAAAAAATAGTATTAGTTTGTTTGCCATTTAGCTGTAAGTATTCACAATTTTTACTTTCCTTTTTCTCCATTTTGACTTTCTCAAATTATGTTTTTGATACCCACAGGCCACATAGAAGAATAATCTTTATTGCAGCAAAAACAACTCCTTGCTAACTTCACCCAAACATGCTATAGCATAAAACTACAGGAATTTTAAAAAATTCAGTAACCACTGACATTGAAACTAGAGAACCTCCAGGATATAAATACCTCTGGAGTTTAATAGCTATTTCTATTCATAAAGTCATGTCAAAACCCCGCAACCAATATTGAGTTTCACATCCAATTATGACAGAGAAGGAGAAGAACAAACCTCTCTCCTGTGGTAACAAGATAAACCCAGATTAAATAAGTTATATTTTTCTATAGGGCTACAAAGAGCTGTAAAAGCAAAGAAATGCTAATGAGCTGAATTCTAGAAAGAAAAGATGAATTTTTAAGTGAGCAGAGACCAGCAGCAGCTTCCATACTTGGGGGAAGGCATCTGGTAAATGTAGGAACAATGAGGAAATAAGCCTGCTTTAGCCTGGGTAGATTTTGCAGGAAAAATTAAAGCTTGGATGGCACTATAGGTTGGAATCTAGTAGAGCCCAAAATGAAAAATTGCTTGACCAAATAATCCTCCCCACCCCAGAAGCAGCAGTGAATGAAGGGCCACAAAGCAGAAAAAACTACACAATCCTACACATTCTCATACAGCCTGGATTTTAGGACCTTGCTAGCTTTTAATATAAAGGTGACAATAAACAATACCCAATACTACAGCCCAATCTTTTGTACTGACCACATCAAAGAGGCAGTGGTGGTGCAGGAGGTTAGGCAGAGATTAATTCAATCTAGTTAAAGTTACTGCTTTCTTCCGCTCAAACCGGCCATAGGAAAATCTAAATAATTAGCCCCCACCCTAACCACTTCATGAATAAAGACCTTCACTCTCTAGAAACAAAACAAAAAAAATTATCAGTCTGTAATGTAAAATATCTAACATGTAATAAGAAGTTATGAGACATGGAAGGTAGGAAAATGTGACCCACAATCAAGGCAAAACATTCAGTAGAAACTGACCTACAGATGACTCAGTCATTGGAATTAGCAGCCAAAGATTTTTACATCAATGATTTCAAATACATTAAAGGATTTATAAGAAAATATGAATGTAATATGTGAAGACAGTAATTTGGCAGAGAAATTGAAACTGAAAGATTATAATTCTAGAGCTTAAAATATCTGAAATAAACCCTCAATGGATAGCTGAAAAGCAGATTGAACACTACTTGTAAAAAGTTATCTAATTACACCTCTTTGTGATGTCACTTTGCCACTCTTCTCATACATAGATGCAGACCTATTTCTATATCTCTTAAATTTAAGTTGGTTTTGCTTCTTGCCTTAACTTAAAAAAAAAATGCAGCAATAGTTATATTAGTCTTTATTTTAAGGCTGAGCCTTAACGTGAGAACAGACTTAAAGAGACACTGAGATTATTACTTTGGCCCTCTTGGATTCTACATAGAGACTTCCATGACACAAAGAGCCTGGAATAAAATACCACGTGGAATAAAATACCATGTGATGCAACCATCTCAGCTCTCCCAGATGAGCTTAACTTCCAACCAACTTACCTACTGAATACAACTACATGTGTGAATTTAGGTGCAACTAGCAGGAAAAAATATGCACTCAACTCACAGCCTGGTGACAAATAACTTGTTTTAAGCCACTACATTTTTGTGTGATTTGTAACAGCAATACTTGGGAACATCATTGTCAGATTATTGAAAAATAAAGTTCAGAGAAAAAAATCTCAAAAGGAAGGAAAAAACTCACATACATATTACATATTGGGAAATAATTTGAGGAAAAAAATTAATTTTCATCATAAACAATAGAGGCCAGAAGCCAATGTCAACATAATAAATAGAAAAACACTTTAGCAGAAGTTATGTATAATCACATATACACATATTTGCATTTCTGTGTATATGGCAGGTATACACCTTCAAAGGATTTTTAAGTTTTTTAAGTGTCAGGCTTATTGAGGTATAATTTACATAAAGTAAAATTCACTCATCTTTTTTGGGTATAGGGTTTGATGACAAACATTTAGAGTTACGTAATCTTCAAGTAGATCACAATGTGAGAACTTCAGAAAAGTATAATTTCATTGACTCCCAAATTCTTATCCTTAGTGCTATTGTTGTCATATGTCTTACTCTGTATGTTTTATATCTACCATATGTTGTATTTACATTTGCAGAAATCAAGAGAGTGTGGTTCACTATAATCAAAATATAGAATATTACCATCACTCCAAAAAGTTTACTCATTCTCCTTTGCAGTCTATCACTACTCCCATCAGCAGCCCAACACTGATGTGATTTCTATTCCTATGGCCTGGCCTTTCCAGGATATTACTTACATGAAATCATATAGTATCTCAGTCTGTTCAGGCTGTTATAACAAAACACCATAAACCAGGTGGCTTATAAACTAATTTATTTCTCAGTTTTGGACACTATGAAGTCTAAGATCAAGACACTGGCAGATTCCATGTCTGGTGAGAGCCCACTTCCCTGTTCACGGATGGCCATCTTTTTGCTGTGTCTTCACATGGTAGAAGGAGCAAGGGAGTCCTTTTACAAGGACACTAATCATATTCATGAGGTTTCTACCCTCATGACCTAATCCCCTCCCCAGGGCCTCACTTTTAAATACCATCACATTCGGATTTAGGTTTCAACATATAAATTTGAGGGGGAACATAAACATTCAGTTTGTAGAATAAAGAGTGTATCTTTTGTGTTCAGGGTTATTTTAGCATAATAAATAAAATATTCCTGCATATTATTGCATATACCATAATTATTTTTATTATTGAATAGCATTTTATCACATGTATGAATCACAGTTTATCCATTCACCAGTTGATAATCTGGGTTGTTTCTAGTGTTCAGCAATTATGCACCAAGCTGCTATGAACACCTGTCTACCAAGTCCTGTTGACATATGTTTTCATGTCTCTTGGATAAACACCCAGAAGTGGAATATTTGGATTATATAAGTCTATGTATAATGTTATAATAAACTGCTAAACTGTTTTCCAAAGAGGGTGTGCCACCTTGAATTCCCACCAGCAAAGGCCAACAGCTCTGTGATCTCCAGTTGCTCATATCCTCTTGGGACTTAGTATGTTAATTTTAGCCACCAAATTAGAGAACAGCATCTCATTGTGGTTTTAATTAGCAAGTTCCTAGTGACTAGTAATGTCAGGTGACATATAATGTGCTTGTTTTTGCCATTCATAGTTCTTTGTTGTTCGAATATTCTGTGATTTTTATTGGATTGTTTTCTTATTTAGTTGTGTGAATTCTATATATATCCTGCATACATATCCTTGGTCAGATAAATGTTATGTAACTTTTCTCTTGCAGTAGGTGACTTTTTCTTTATTCAGGACCTTTCAAAGAAGAGAAAGGTTTCATTTTGACGGACTCCAATTCATAATATTTTTATGGTTTGTGCTTTTACTGTTTTCTAAAATATCTTTGTCTAACTCAAGACCACAAAGATTTTTCTCTTGTGTTTTCAGAAAGCTTTATAGTTTTAGGTTTTACACTTAGGTCTGTGATATACTGAATGTTAACTTCATAGATTATGTGAAGTATGGATCAGGTTCACTGTTTCACATATGGATATCCAACTGTCCCAGCACTGTTTGTTTAAAAGATTGTCTTTTCCCCAATGAATTACATTGTCACCTTGTCAAAAGCCAATTGACCATATTTGTGTGGGTCTGTTTCTGGATTATTTATTCTTTTCCACTGATGTATATGTCTACCTTTTCACTAATACCACACTCTCTTGATTTCTGCAAATGTAAATACAACATATAGTAGATATAAAACATACAGAGTAAGATATATAACAACAGCACTAAGGATAAGAATTTGGGAGTCAATGGAATAATAGTTTTATGAAGTTCTCACATCGTGATCTATTTGAAGATAGACTTGGTAAGTTAATGAAGTATTTTGCATTTTCTGGAACCACTTAAAGATAGTTAGCTTTTAAAAAAAAATAATAGTCACTAGGAAAGATAAAATAGAAAACGGAGAAAACTTAAATTACCCAGGAGATGGGTGAAAACGATCTTTGACTCTAGATCTGAATTTCTAAATTCCTTCCATATATCAAAAGATGTACTACATATTCAGAATATTTATTCAACATCCACCAAGTATTTACTGAATATCTACTGTATTCTAGGTATTGTGCTAGGCACTAGGGAAAATATTGATGAACAAAATAGGTGTGGACCTTGCCTTCATGGAGTTCAGAGTTCAATTGGCAGACATTTAAAAGACTCAAATATATAATTTTTAATTGAGAAGTGCTGCTAAAGAAAAAGTCAAAGAACAGAGAACTATAAAACCTAATGTATAGGAGGAGCCAAGATGGCCAAATAGGAACAGCTCCGGTCTACAGCTCCCAGCGTAAGCGACACAGAAGACGGGTGATTTCTGCATTTCCATCTGAGCTTTGAAGAGAGCAGTGGTTCTCCCAGCACGCAGCTGGAGATCTGAGAACAGGCAGACTGCCTCAAGTGGGTCCCCGACCCCTGACCCCCAAGCAGCCTAACTAGGAGGCACCCCCCAGTAGGGGCAGACTGACACCTCACATGGCCGGGTACTCCTCTGAGACAAAACTTCCAGAGGAACGATCAGACAGCAGCATTCGCGGTTCACAAAAATCCGCTGTTCTGCAGACACTGCTGCTGATACCCAGGCAAACAGGGTCTGGAGTGGACCTCTAGCAAACTCCAACAGACCTGCAGCTGAGAGTCCTGCCTGTTAGAAGGAAAACTAACAAACAGGAAGGACATCCACACCAAAAACCCATCTGTACATCACCATGATCAAAGACCAAAAGTAGATAAAACCACAAAGATAGGGAAAAAACAGAGCAGAAAAACAGGAAACTCTAAAAAGCAGAGTGCCTCTCCTCCTCCAAAGGAACGCAGCTCCTCACCAGCAATGGAACAAAGCTGGACGGAGAATGACTTTGACGAGTTGAGAGAAGAAGGATTCAGATGATCAAACTACTCCGAGCTACAGGAGAAAATTCAAACCAAAGGCAAAGAAGTTGAAACCCTGAAAAAATTTAGAAGAATGTATAACCAGAATGACCAATACAGAGAAGTGCTTAAAGGAGCTGATGGAGCTGAAAGCCAAGTCTTGAGAAATACGTGAAGAATGCAGAAGCCTCAGGAGCTGATGCAATCAACTGGAAGAAAGGGTATCAGTGATGGAAGATGAAATGAATGAAATGAAGCGAGAAGGGAAGTTTAGAGAAAAAAGAATACAAAGAAATGACAAGGCCTCCAAGAAATATGGGACTATGTGAAAAGACCAAATCTACGTCTCATTGGTGTACCTGAAAGTGATGGGGAGAATGGAACCAAGCTGGAAAACACTCTGCAGGATATTATCCAGGAGAAATTCCCCAATCTAGCAAGGCAGGCCAACATTCAGATTCAGGAAATACAGAGAATGCCACAGAGATATTCCTCGAGAACAGCAACTCAAAGACACATAATTGTCAGATTCACCAAAGTTGAAATGAAGGAAAAAATGTTAAGGGCAGCCAGAGAGAAAGGTCGAGTTACCCACAAAGGGAAGCCCATCAGACTGACAGCGGATCTCTTGGCAGAAACTCTACAAGCCAGAAGAGAGTGGGGGCCAATATTCAACATTCTGAAAGAAAAGAACTTTCAACCCAGAATTTCATATCCAGCCAAACTATGCTTCATAAGTGAAGGAGAAATAAAATACTTTACAGACAAGTGAATGCTGAGAGATTTTGTCACCACCAGGCCTGCCCTAAAAGAGCTCCTGAAGGAAGCACTAAACATGGAAAGGAACAACCGGTACCAGCCGCTGCAAAATCATGCCAAAATGTAAAGACCATCGAGACTAGGAAGAAACTGCATCAACTAACGAGCAAAATAACCAGCTAACATCATAATGACAGGATCAAATTCACACATAATAATATTAACTTTAAATGTAAATGGACTAAATGCTCCAATTAAAAGACACAGAATGGCAAATTGGATAAAGAGTCAAGACCCATCAGTGTGCTGTATTCAGGAGACCCATCTCACGTGCAGAGACACACATAGGCTCAAAATAAAAGGATGGAGGAAGATCTACCAAGCAAATGGAAAACAAAAAAAGGCAGGGGTTGCAATCCTAGTCTCTAATAAAACAGACCTTAAACCAACAAAGATCAAAAGAGACAAAGAACACCATTACATAATGGTAAAGGGATGAATTTAACAAGAAGAGCTAACTATTCTAAATATATATGCACCCAATACAGGAGCACCCAGATTCATAAAGCAAGTCCTGAGTGACCTACAAAGGGACTTAGACTCCCACAAAATAATAATGGGAGACTTTAACACCCCACTGTCAACATTAGACAGATCAACAAGACAGAAAGTTAACAAGGATACCCAGGAAGTGAACTCAGCTCTGCACCAAGTGGACCTAATAGACATCTACAGAACTCTCCACCCCAAAGCAACAGAATATACATTTTTTTCAGCACCACACCACACCTATTCCAAAATTGACCACATACTTGGAAGTAAAGCTCTCCTCAGCAAATGTAAAAGAACAGAAATTATAACAAACTGTCTCTCAGACCACAGTGCAATCAAACTAGAACTCAGGATTAAGAAACTCACTCAAAACCGCTCAACAACATGGAAACTGAACAACCTGCTCCTGAATGACTACTGGGTACATAACAAAATGAAGGCAGAAATAAAGATGTTCTTTGAAACCAGCGAGAACAAAGACACAACATACCAGAATCTCTGGGACACATTCAAAGCAGTGTGTAGAGGGAAATTTATAGCACTAAATGCCCACAAGAGAAAGCAGGAAAGATCCAAAGTTGACACCCTAACATCACAATTAAAAGAACTAGAAAAGCAAGAGCAAACACATTCAAAAGCTAGCAGAAGGCAAGAAATAACTAAAATCAGAGCAGACCTGAAGGAAATAGAGACACAAAAAACCCTTCAAAAAATTAATGAATCCAGGAGCTGGCTTTTTGAAAGGATCAACAAAATTGAGAGACCACTAGCAAGACTAATCAAGCAAAAAAGAGAGAAGAATCAAATAGACACAATAAAAAATGATAAAGGGGATATCACCACCATTCCCACAGAAATACAAACTACCATCAGAGAATACTACAAACACCTCTACACAAATAAACTAGAAAATCGAGAAGAAATGGATAAATTCCTCGACACATACACTCTCCCAAGACTAAACCAGGAAGGACTTGAATCTCTGAATAAACCAATCACAGGAGCTGAAATTGTGGCAATAATCAATAGCTTACCAACCAAAAAGAGTCCAGGACCAGATGGATTCACAGCCGAATTCTACCAGAGGTACAAGGAGGAACTGGTACCATTCCTTCTGAAACTATTCCAATCAATAGAAAAAGAGGGAATCCTCCCTAACTCATTTTATGAGGCCAGCATCATCCTGATACCAAAGCCATGCAGAGATACAACCAAAAAAGAGAATTCTAGACCAATATCCTTGATGAACATTGATGCAAAAATCCACATCAAAATACTGGCAAACCCAATCCAGCAGCACATCAAAAAGCTTATCCACCATGATCAAGTGGGCTTCATCCCTGGGATGCAAGGCTGGTGCAATATATGCAAATCAATAAATGTAATCCAGCATATAAACAGAATCAAAGACAAAAAACACATGATTATCTCAATAGATGCAGAAAAGGCCTTTGACAAAATTCAACAACCCTTCATGCTAAAAACTCTCAATAAATTAGGTATTGATGGGACGTATCTCAAAATAATAAGAGCTATCTATCACAATCCCACAGCCAGTATCATACTGAATGGGCAAAAACTGGAAGCATTCCCTTTGAAAACTGGCACAAGACAGGGATGCCCTCTCTCACCACTCCTATTCAACATAGTGTTGGAAGTTCGGCCAGGGCAATTAGGCAAGAGAAGGAAATAAAGGGTACTCAATCAGGAAAAGAGGAAGTCAAATTGTCCCTGTTTGCAGATGACATGATTGTATATCTAGAAAACCCCATTGTCTCAGCCCAAAATCTCCTTAAGCTGATAAGCAACTTCAGCAAAGTCTCAGGATACAAAATCAATGTACAAAAATCACAAGCATTCTTATACACCAATAACATACAAACAGAGAGCCAAATCATGAGTGAACTCCCATTCACAATTGCTTCAAAGAGAATAAAATACCTAGGAATCCAACTTACAAGGGATGTGAAGGACCTCTTCAAGGAGAACTACAAACCACCGCTCAATGAAATAAAAGAGGATACAAACAAATGGAAGAAAATTCCATGCTCATGGGTAGGAAGAATCAATATCGTGAAAAGGGCCATACTGCGCAAGCTAATTTACAGATTCAATGCCATCCCCATCAAGCTACCAATGACTTTCATCACAGAATTGGAAAAAAATACTTTAAAGCTCATATGGAATCAAAAAAGAGCCCGCATCACCAAGTCAATCCTGAGCCAAAAGAACAAAGCTGGAGGCATCACGCTACCTGACTTCAAACTATACTACAAGGCTACAGTAACCAAAACAGCATGGTACTGGTACCAAAACAGAGATATGGATCAATGGAACAGAACAGAGCCCTCAGAAATAATGCCACATATCTACAACTATCTGATCTTTGACAAACCTGAGAAAAACAAGCAATGGGGACAGGAGTCCCTATTTAATAAATGGTGCTGGGAAAACTGGCTAGCCGTATGTAGAAAGCTGAAACTGGATCCCTTCCTTACACCTTATACAAAAATTAATTCAAGATGGATTAAAGACTTAAATGTTAGACCTAAAACCATAAAAACCCTAGAAGAAAACCTAGGCATTACCATTCAGGACATAGGCATGGGCAAGGACTTCATGTCTAAAACACCAAAAGCAATGGCAACAAAAGCCAAAATTGACAAATGGGATCTAATTAAACTAAAGAGCTTCTGCACAGCAAAAGAAACTACCATCAGAGTGAACAGGCAACAAAACGGGAGAAAATTTTTGCAACCTACTCATCTGACAAAGGGCTAATATCCAGAATCTACAATGAACTCAAACAAATTTACAAGAAAAAAAAATCAACCCCATCAAAAAGTGGGCGAAGGACATGAACAGACACTTCTCAAAAGAAGACATTTATGCAGCCAAAAAACACATGAAAAAAATCCTCACCATCACTGGCCATCAGAGAAATGCAAATCAAAACCACAATGAGATACCATCTCACACCAGTTAGAATGGCAATCATTAAAAAGTCAGGAAACAACAGGTGCTGGAGAGGATGTGGAGAAATAGGAACACTTTTACACTGTTGGTGGGACTGTAAACTAGTTCAACCATTGTGGAAATCAGTGTGGCGATTCCTCAGGGATCTAGAACTAGAAATACCATTTGACCCAGCCATCCCATTACTGGGTATATACCCAAAGGACTGTAAATCATGCTGCTATAAAGACACATGCACACGTATGTTTATTGCGGTACTGTTCACAATAGCAAAGACTTGGAACCAATCCAAATGTCCAACAATGATAGACTGGATTAAGAAAATGTGGCACATATACACCATGGAATACTATGCAGCCATAAAAAATGATGAGTTCATGTCCTTTGCAGGGACATGGATGAAATTGGAAATCATCATTCTCAGTAAACTACTGCAAGGCCAAAAAACCAAACACCGCATGTTCTCACTCATAGGTGAGAATTGAACAATGGGAACACATGGACACAGGAAGGGGAACATCACACTCTGGGGCCTGTCGTGGGATGGGGGGAGGGGGGAGGGAAGGCATTAGGAGATATACCTAATGCTAAATGACGACTTGATGGGTGCAGCACACCAGCATGGCACATGTATACATACGTAACTATCCTGCACATTGTGTACATGTACCCTAAAACTTAAAGTATAATAATAATAATAATAATAATAAGTATCTACTACCAAGAGTAGGTATTTTTCTTCATAAACAAAGAAGCATTTTCTATTCTTTGTGATACAAATCATCCATTTAGAGTTGAGCTTAGAGATCCTTCTTTTTCAAAAATGTCATAGTAAAAGAAAAAAGCTAATAAATGATTTTATGTAAAAAAATAAATAAAAATAAAACCTAATGTATAACACAGATAATGGATACAGTAGACAATACCAGGATTTAGATGACAAATATTGCCCATTCTTTTCTCCTTTCAGACCTGTGGAAGAATTATACTTCCTAGTTCCCTTAAAAGTTTTTGTGGCCAGTGGTTATGCCAATGACAAGTAGGTATAAATGATGCATTATTTCTAGTGATAAACATTTAAAACTGAGTTCACAATCTTCCATGTGCTCTTGTCCTGCCTCAGCAATGAGCAGCCTAGTGTAGAAATGGTAGTATCATTAAAAGATGAAATCTGTCAGACTGAATCCCTGAATGATAGATAAGCTGAGTCCCCTGCCAATTTACGTTGGATATATTAAAATAATTCTTTGTTGTTTTAAACTACTGGTATTTCAGGGTGTTAACACAAAATAATTTAGTCTAACCTGACTGCTATATGGAGGATAGAAAGCCTTTTAAGCAAAGACCCAAAAGATAAAGAGGACATAGGTAAAAATAGGGGGAAACGTATTTCAGGAAGAAGGAAAAACACATCCAAAGCCTTTGAAGCAGTAAAGATATTGATTCATTTTAGGAACGGAAAGAAAGCCAGAAGGGTATGACAGAGTGAGCAATGGGGAAGTGCTGAGATGAAGGTGGAGAGGTATTCAGAAGACAGATTGTTCAGGATGTTAGAGACTGTGCTCAATATTTTGAGTTTGGTCTAAATGCAACAGAATGCCCTCGAAAGTTCTTAACCAGTGGATACATATTTACCTTTCACTTTTATTCCTCTGGATGTTATAGGGAGAATGGATTAGGATAGGGAAAGGAATAGAAGCAAAAAGACCCACTTGGAGACTATTTTAATATTTAACAAAAACAATGGTTTGCAGAAGGTAGTCAAAGAGAAAATAGAACAGGGTGGGTTTAGGAGTTCAGATTGCCAATTGTATTAATGAGTAGAATGCAAAAAAAAGGATAGTGATGATGAAAGCAAATTATCAGGAATGACTGTCAAATACCTGGCTCCCACAGCAGGGTGGTGGGTAAGAAAGACAAGTGACCAGGGGAAAGCTCTGGTGGAAAGACAGAACTCTTTTGGACATGCTATATTTGGAAGAACTATGGGATATCTAAGAAGTCCGAATGAAAAATTGGATATAGGAATCTAAAGCTAAGAAGGATATCGTGTTGTATTAGTCTGTTCTCACACTGCTGATAAAGACATACCTGAGACTGGGAATTTGTAAAGAAAAAGGGTTGAATGGACTCAGTTTCACATGGCTGGGGAGGCCTTACAAACATGGTGGAAGGCGAGGGAAGAACAAAGTCATGTCTTACATGGTGGCAGGCAAAGAGAGAATGTGAGGCAGGTCAAAGGGGAAACCCCTTATAGAACAATCAGATCTCATGAGACTTATTCACTACCACGAGAACATTATGGGGAAACCCACCCTCATGATTCAATTATCTCTCACCAGGTCCATCCCACAACACGTGGGAATTATGGGAGCTACAATTCAAGATGAGATTTGGGTGGGGACACAGCCAAACCATATCACATGGTTTAGAAATAAATTTAGGGATCACTGGGGTTTTAAGCCTTGGAAATAGATGGCCTTAAATGAGGAGAGCACAGAAGGTAAAATGAGGAAAAAGACAGAATACTGAGGAATGCCAACATTTAGAGCTTTTCAGCTGGAGAGAAGCTGACAACTAAGATTAAGAACTAGTCAGAGAATTAGGGGGAAATCAGGAATCAGAATCCAAGAGGCCAGTATTTCTAAAGGAAGAAGTTCAGAAATTGTAAAATATCTAAAATGAGGATTCAATTGTTTATTAAGTGGGACAAATGCCACTGCTGACTTCAGCAAGGGCAGATAGAGTTTTAAGAGTGAAATTCACACTGGACTGACTTGAAGCGTGACTGAAAATGGCAAGTGAAAATGGCAATATCAGTAACTCTCAGAGAGGCTAAGTTATAAAGCATAGACATACGCCAGTTTGCTGGGGAGTGATATGGCTTCAATGGAAGGTTTTTATCTTGTTTTTAACGGGAGACACCATGTTCAAATGCTAATGAGAAGTATCCTGAAGAAAAGAGCTCATTATACTGCCTTTGACATCCCCAGCAATATCCCCACATAATCACACAACTAATCTGTTACCAAATCCTGTTGCTTCTATCCCTAAACTGTCTTCAGCCATTTCCCTATCTTTGTTTCTACTGTTTCTGCATTAAAGCTTTCATGTATCTTAATAGAGCTTTTATTACAGTGTCTACCCAGAGGCAGCCAAACTGCAAGGAAAAGAACATAGACCTCCAGACTGCCAAGTCTTCCCAAGACTTCTGACCCCAACCACAAGGAATTAGGGTGCAACTACAAAGTTAGAGGGAAGAGTTTATACAAGACCACCCTCACTTCTCACACCAACCCACGTTGGGGGAGTTTATAGAACTATTTTCAGTTTTGGTAATTTACAGAAAATTTACAGAATTCACTGAAACCTATTATACTCATGGCTACATATATTATAGAAAAAGGATACAGATTAGGACCAGCCAAAGGGAAGAATACATAGGGCAGAGTCTAAGAGGTTCCAAACATGAAGCTTCAGTTGTCCTCAGGATGGGTCACCCTTGCAGCATCTATGTGTGACAATAGGTGTGGAGTATTGCCAATCCAGGAAGCTCACTTGAGCTTGACGGTCTAGAGTTTTTATTAGGGCTTCATTATACGGCATGATTGATAAGTTGTCCACATGGTTTTACTATATCTCTACTCTCTGCTTTCCAAGAGTTCAAGTTGGTATCACATGGTCTAAGGGTCCCTCCGTGAGTAACAAAGTATTCTTACCACTTAGAAGATCAAAGGGCTTATAAATCATTTCTCACCAGGAATTTGGGAAATGGCCAAATCTCTCTTTGGGCCAAATTCCTTTTTTCTCTTTTTTTAAGAGGAGGTCTCGCCCCATCAGGCAGGCTGGAGTGCAGTGGCACGATCACAGCTCACTGCAACCTTGACCTCCCGGGCAAAATCAATTCTCTGATCTCAGCCTAAGTAGCTGAGACTACAGGTGTGCACCCATCAGCATGGCTAATTTTTAAATTTTTTGTAGAGATGAGATCTTGCCATGTTTCCCAGGCTGGTCTCAGACTCCTGGGCTCAAGTGATCATCCTGCCCCAGCCTCCCAAAGTCCTGGGATTATAGGTGTAAGCCACCACACCCAGCCAGGGCCAAATTCTTTATTATACATGTATGGTTAATTTTATGTGTCAACTTGACCTAGTTTATGGTACTTTGTTAGACAGCCCCAGAAAAAAAAAAAAAAATACAGGTGGTAATAAGGCCATGATTGAAGGCCCTTTCACTGTACCCCTGCCCCCACCCCCAAGGTTGAGAAACAACCTGAGAAATTCACTGTTCCGAATTCTTCAGTCCCTCCCAGTAATACATACAAAATTCATGCCCTTTGCAGGTGTCTCCCTGGGGCTTGGTTTTGAACGTGCTTTGATCCAGTAAGACAGGGAGACAAGAAACAATGATCCAGTTTCAAACTGAGTCACTTAAGGAAGCCTGGCGAGTTTCCTTCAGCCTTCTTGGGGCTTCTGCCATGAGTTGGGGGGAAAAAGTCTCAAATAGCCATGGGTCCCAGAATAAAAAGACATGAGGAATAGACCTGAATGCAAATCACTATCCAAAACTGAGGCTAGTCACTCCACACCACACTCAGGAAAGCTCTAAGAAGACTTACAAATTCATGAGTGAGAAATAAATACTTAACTTTGTTAAGCCAGTGAGCTTTGGGAGTTGTAATTAGGTATTATCAAAAACCCATTAGTATACTCACAACATAATATTCATTCCCAGTTTAAGCTTCTGATCTACATTCATGTCCAGTTTCCTGAACTCCAAGCTGATTCTGGTAGGCTGAAGTCTTAAATAGTTTCTACTTACCACTTTCTCCTGAAGGCTCAAAGAAACCCAGCTTTGAATACCTTCAGTGAAGGCTATTAGTAAAAGACACTCTCCACCATAGAGAAAACAAGGAAGAGAGCTCTGCTTAATGGAAGATCATTTTAACCATTCCTCTCTCAACGAAAACCTCATCTTCAAATAGAACAGACAGTGTTTTTACGTTTTTCAATTCCTTCTTGAGCATTCCACAGCACTCTTCCCTATGGCAAGACAACAGTGTACACATATACTTGTACAATGAATGAAATAATTTTTGTTTCCTTGTTACATCTTTTATCTTTGCTAACATCGCAAGCCAAGGAGAGATCATACGACAGTGGCAGTCGGGAACGAGAGTTATACATCATGCTGCTCCTCATAAACTAACCCAGAAAGAGCGAGAAGGCATGGGATGATAATTTCTGATTGACAGATAAAGTTCCAAGTCAGTATCTTAGCATTGCTGGTACAAAGAAATACTCACGCAGATTTAAATGTCCTTTTTATAACCTCTCTAACAGCAAAGTCAGTTAAGTTGACTTGGAAGGAAAGTTGCCAAGCTTAGCAGAACAAAGAGATAGTCTCCGAGATGAACTTCATTTATCTGCAACATTGAAGTCAATCCAGTTCAATGAGACATCCTCAGGGCATTACACACAAGTTCTTTGTAGAAATATTGAAAGTAGGATAACCTACCACTCTTGACTTTTCAAGAATCTGTTTTCCTTCCTCAGAACATGAATTGGGAGGCAAAAACTTCCTTCAAACAACCGTCAGCACACAGTTACTCAAAACTGGAGGGAAAAAATAAGACTAGGTCAAGGTCAGGGACAGAGGGCAAGAACATTCTGAAAATTAAGCAGAACATATTACTCCCACAGCAGAGTTTGCACAGGCACCAAGAGGAAGGGGTTCACCAGAAAGGCTTGCAGAGGCCACTTACATAGCCACAAGGTAGGAAGACAAGAGGCAATGCTGAGATGTACTGAGCAGAGTTGGAAATGTGAACCCCTTCTTCCAGCTAAGAATAGTAAGCTCCCTTTACTTAGCTTTATAGTACATAATGGCTTTTATAAACACCTTATCATCTGGTCTTCACAAAAACCTGCAAGGTAACTGTGATTATAGTATTCATTGCCCCAAGCTGCTATCTATAACAAATGACTACAAACTTTGTAGTTTAGGCTAACAGCAATGTATTGTATCATATATCTATAGACTAAAAATCTGAAATCAAGGGGTTATCAGGGCCATGCTCCCTCTGAAACCTCTAGAGGACAATCTCTCCATGACTCTTTCAGCTTCTGGTAGCAACTGGTGTTCCTGGGCTTGCGGCTGTAGCTCTCCAATCCCTGCTTCCACCTTCGCACTGCTGTGTTCCCAGCGTGTCTCCATCTTCATATGGTGTTCCCCTCTTCTTAAAAGGACACCAATCATATTGGATTAGGGCTCACCATAATGAGTTCATCTTAACTTGATTACACCTGCAAAGATCCTATTTCTAAAAAAGGTCACATTCATAGGTACCAAGGGTTAGAACTGCAACATCTTTTGGAGACACCATTCAACCCATAACAATTAACTCCACTTCGCCAATGCGAAAAATGAGCTGCACAGAGGTCAAGTCATCTAAGTTCATACTGTCAGCAATTAGCAGTTAGGACTTAAACCAGGTCCAACTTCTGATCCTGAGCTTCATTTACTACATGATAAAGCCCTACCCATTGCCAGCTCCACAGCCACACCATCACCATTGTGGCTATATGAGTCCTTTACAGCAGCAGTCCCCAACATTTTTGGCACCAGGGACATCTTTTGTGAAAGACATTTTTCCACAGACCAGGGGGCAGGTTGAGGATGGTTTGGGGATGAAACAGGTATTAGATTCTCATAAAGGAGCATGCAACCTAGATCCCACGCATGCACAGTTCACAATAGGGTTTGTGCTCCTGTGAGAGTCTAATGTCACAGCTGATTTGACAAGAGGCAGCGCTCAGGCAGTAATGCTCGCTCACCCTCCACTCACCTTCTGTGCAACCTGGTTCCTAACAGGTCATGAACCAGTACCAGTCCACAGCTTGGGGGTTGGGGACTCCTGCTTTAAGGCTTAATCTAGACAAACTCGATCAAGAGTGCAATACCCACAAGGGCTGATGGACAAAGCCCAGTGGTCATATATCCGGAAATGGCTTTGCAAATCTATGGACCAGCTGGCCAGGTACATACAGTGACTTGAGGGCCATTTGAGTAGCCTGCACACCACTCAATGCCAGAATGTCCATGATTCAAGTCCATCTTTTAGGTCTGCTCTTTAAATGTCCTATTTGAATATAAATATCTGTAGGCTAACTAGCTTAATAAATTTTGTACATGTTATTGATTTTAATCATCCTTTTATGTATGTATTTTGTTCATTTCCTTACAGAGGTGTTATGTGTCACACAGATAAATGTAGAGATGGATAAATTATGTTAGGTACTTCCTGGGAATACAAAAATAAACCTTAACCTCTGTTCTTAATGAGCTTTCATTAGGATACTTCAGAGTGAAAATGAGAAGACTCAATTTTTCAAATTTAAGGAGAAGGATGTTTAAGTTAATGGTTTCCAAACTTGCATAACTTTCAAAATAACCTGGAAATAACTTTTTTTAATTCATTGCTTTTTATTTTGGGTACATTTGTCTTCGGTTTTTGCTTCATGATTACTGTGAGACTTAGGTGTAACAGGTTATTTTAAATAGATGACAAATTATGTTTGCTCACACAAAAAAATAGAACAAAGAGACAACTTAAACTATACACTTTAACTGCATCCCTCCCCTGCATTTTGACTTTTTGTTGTCTCCGTTTACATATTTTTATATTGCCTATCTCTTCACAGGTTGCTATAGCTATTATTTAGGATAGATTTGTATTTTAGTCTTCATACTGGAGTTATGAGTGAATTGCACACTGCAATGACGTATAATATTCTGAGTTTTTCTGTGTACTTACCTTTACTAGTGGGTTTTATACCTTCAAACGTATTATTTTTGAACATTAGTGTTTTTCTCTTTCAGACTGAAGAACTCCCTTTAGCATTTCTCGTAAGTCAAGTCCGGTGGTGATGAATTCCCTTCACTTTTGCTTGTCTAAGAAAGACTTCCTCTATCTTTCATGTTTGAGGGAAAGCTTTGCTGGGAACAGAATTCTTTATTGGCAGTTACTTTTTTTCAGCTTTCTGAATAAGGCTTCTGTACCCCTTGCTCTTTCTCAGCTCCCTCTTGAACAGCAATAATTCTTAGATGTGCTCTTTTGAGGAAATTTTCTACGTATTATAGGCATTCTTCATTCCTTTTCAATCTTTTTCCTTCTTTGTCCTCTGTTTATCTTTCAATAGCCTGTCCTGGAGCTCACTGATGCTTTTTTCTGCTTTATTCTGCCGTTGGGAACCTCCAGTGAATTTATTGGCTCAGCAAATGTATTTCTCAGTTCCATGACTTCCATTTTATTTCAGTAACTCAAGTTCTGTCAGATTTCTCTGATAAATTTCTGAGTTGCTTTTCTGTATTATTTTCAGAAATTACTAAATTTCCTTAAAACTGTTACCGTGATTTTTTTAAGAGACAGTCTTGCTCTGTCACCCAGGCTGGAGTGTAGTAGCACTGTCATGGCTCACTGCTGCCTTGAACTCCTGGGTTCAAGTAATCAACCCACTTCAGCCTCCTAAAGTGCTGGGATTACAAAAGCATGAGCCACTGCATCCAGGCTGTTATTTAGAATTCTTTATCAGAGAGCTCACCTATCACAGTCTCATTAGGCTTGATCACTGGATTCTTGCTTTGTCCATTTGGGGAGGTCACAGTTCCCTGTTTGCTATTGTTTCTTAAGGATTTACATCTATACCTTTGCATTGAAGGGTTAGTTATTCCAGTCTTCTATGTTTGGCTTACTATGGTTTTTACTGAGTATGTTTGCTATGTTTGCTTACAGAATTTTTTTTTTTTTTTTTTTTTTTGCAACATACCTGTTGAATATCTTTTTCCCGCTGGGTCACTGCCTCCTTCTCAGCACTAGGTGACCCAGGTTTGCCTCAGCTGTAACAGACATCAAAGTGCTGCCCATCCTGGATAGGGGAGGTCCCAAGAGGATATCCCAGCAGCGTGGGAAGGCTGGCTGGATGATATAGTTTGTATATTTGTCTTTGCCCAAATCTCATGTTGAATTATAATCCCTAGTATCAGAGGTGGGGCCTGGCGGGAGGTGATAGGATCATGCAGGTTAAATTTCTCATGAATGGGTTAGCACCATCCTCTTGATGCTGTCCTCATGACAGCGAGTTCTTATGAGACATGGCTGTTTATAAATGTGTGGCACCTCCCTCTCTCTCTTGCTCTGCTTTTTCCATGTGATGTGCCAATTCCCCCTTTAACTTCCACCATGATTGAAAACTCCCTGAGGCTTCACCAGAAGTCAAGCAGATGCCAGCACCATACTTCCTGTAAAGCTGTGAAACTATGAACCAATTAAAACTCTTTTGTTTATAAATTACCTAGCCTCCAGTATTTTTTTATAGCAATGCAAGAATGGCCTAACACACTAGTGGTTCATGCTCAGGGCACCTGTGGGAACATGCTTCCTACTATGTGGGCTGCTACGCCAAAACAGGCAGCACAGTTTTCCAGTCTGAGAAGCTAGTCTGCAAAACCTCTCCCCTTCATCTCTGGCTGTCCCCAGGAATTTTTCTCCCTTCAGGCACTTGCAATGCTTCCCACAGACTGAGGCAGGCACAGGTCTGTCAGTGAGCCCAAGATGGTGGGAAGCTGGGTATCTACCTCAATCCCACTCTTTCCAGTATAATAACCATAAATTGGGGGGAAGTTTTCTGTACACTTCGTGTCTAGCTGGTTGGAGAAAGGCACTGTAGATATAGAGGTCCTATTCTCTTATCTGCGTAGAGGTTTTTACTCCTCTGTGGTCACAGTAACAGTCTCATCCTTGTATTTGAGTTCTCATGATACTGGTGATGATTTTAGTGCTGTGAATTTGTTTTGATTTCTGTGGGGGTGAAGGGAAGTAATGCTAGTCTACCACTCGTGAAATCCCTCTCCTGGACAGCTTTTTTAAAGCACATTTTCATACTATCTCGAAATGACAATTAGAAAATTATATGAATAATTAGAATTATCTAGAGAGTAGTTAAAAAATCAAAATTCTGTACTTAACAATAACCAGGTTGAGAAAATGTGACTTTTACAAGAAAAAGAATATACCTAGTAATAAATGTAAGAATGCGTGCCTCTAATTAAACGTGGTAGGTTGAACGCACATTTGTCTATTCACTCTGAATCCCCACTAAAATGACTATAGAGGAGTAATAGTACATTACCCACACAGATAAAGAGTACAGAAAAAATATGAATAGATGAGAACTGTCAACAAAAGCTTTGGAAACCAAAAAGTGAAGAGTTTAAATAATGCTTAGTAACTGATAAAGTAGGGTGAACTTGAAAACGCGCTTCATATTCCAGAACCCTAGAAGGTGTCAGGAATTGGAGGCATCAAATACCTTTGGAAGGAAGAAAATAGCTTTGAAACAGCCTTACATATTTTAGATGGGAGAATAAATTAACTGCATTAAAATTGTAAATGCACATACCATTGACTTAGCAATATCACTTACAGTAAGTTTTCCTCCAAGTGTACTCATATGTACAGGTATGTGTAAAATTATATTTGAAGTATCTTTTTAGTGACAAAATTATAATTAATCGTATGGTCTATTGAATAAAATAAACCATGGCATATTCATGTAACGACCTCATCAAGAGATACTGATCTCTGTACCTTGGTCTATACTGACATATAGAAGGTAGACTAATCTGTCTAGAAGTCTTTTGAGAAGCCCCTGGGCAGAAAAGAAAGACAACTGGACCCCTGAAAGAAAATTAACATGAAAACTAAAGTCTAATGGAATAGATCAGACAGGACAAAAGACCTGCACATCCAAGGAAATAATAGTTCCAGGTCCAGCGTGAGCCTGTGCCTGATCACCCCTAAAGCACTCTCCTCTGTAGCATCCCTCAACTAAACCTTACCAACTCTCAACTGAAAACAAAGAGCAATAAAACAAGCTACAACCATGCCACCAAGGCCCAGTAGCTCTGCTACAGGTAACCTTTCCAGAAGAGCTGGCCCCATAAGGGAGCACAGCCTTCCTGCTTGGCAGAGCTGGAGGTTAATATCTAGAGATGTTTACAAGCCAGAGGTGAAAAACCCAGAGCAGCCTAGGGTCACAGCCTAAGAAATGAAAGGCAGCAGGCACCAAAACTAAGGGAGCACAACCTATCAGGCAATGTCTCTTGTCACATTCTGCACACATCAATGACTTCTGGGAGAAAAAACTTGTCATACAATTATAAATGAGACTCATCTGTAGCAGTTACAGCCAGCAAACTAATGGGATACCAGATAGAAAGGAGCATCCCAGTTATGTTGTTTATCATCCATCTGCCCCTCCAAATTTACTCTCCATCCTTTTCCATCCTGCTCTGTGCTTATAATGACTGGCCTGTGTCAACTTCATCAGCTGGTTCCCATTTAAACTCATAGTTAGGTTTGGTTCTGAGGAGCCAAGTAAGAGCTCAGAGAAATGACTGAGGTTCGAGTATTTATTCCCCTGGAATAATGGATCCTCCATGCAGGTTCATTTCAGATTGATGACACCCTTCCATCCAAATGTCAGAAAGCTTTTCTCTGCAAGCAACATTTTAACAGACACCTAAATGCAGTAAAGGAGTGAGCCAACTAATTACAGAGGAGGAATGCTCAAAGCAGAAAAAAGAGTGGTCCTGAGCCTGGGGGGAACAATCATTTTTATTTTTAAAAGATCACTCAAAAAAAAAAAAAAAAAGACTTGCTCTATGAAAAACTCTGTTAAAAGAATGAAAAGACAAGATACACATTGGCTGAAAATATTTGCAAACCACATATCTTGAAAAGGACTCGTATAAACAACTCTTAAAATACAACAGTTAAAAAAAAATGCAATTATAAGATGGGCAAACAGGCCGGGCACGGTGGCTCATGCCTGTAATCCCAGCACCTTGGGAGGCCAAGGCAGGTGGATCACGAAATCAGGAGATCGAGACCATCCTGGCTAACACGGTGAAACCCATCTCTACTAAAAAATACAAAAGATTAGCCAGGTACAGTAGCAAGCGCCTGTAGTCCCAGCTAATTGGGAGGCTCAGGCAGGAGAATGGCGTGAACCCGGGAGGCGGAGCTTGTAGTAAGCTGAGATCGTGCCACTGCACTCCAGCCTGGGAGACAGAGCGAGACTGTCTCAAAAAATAATAATAATAATAATAAATTAAAAATAAGATGGGCAAACAGACATTTCACTGTAGGGGATATACAAATGCCATATAAGCACATGAAAGGAAGCTCAGCATCACCAACCATTAGAGAAATGCAAATTAAAACTGATGAGACATCAGTGTACACTTACCAGAATGGTTGGATTTTTTAAAAAAAAGAAAGGGGAGAACACCAAATGCTGGTGAGGATATGGAGAGACTGGATTGCGCATATACTGCTGGTGGGAACACAAAATGGTTCAATCACTCTGGGAAACAGCTTAGCAGTTTCTTAAACTAAACATACACTTACCATGCAACATAGCAATTGCCTTGTTAGGTAGTTACCTCAGAAAAAAAATTTGTGTCCACACAAAAACACATGAGTGGACACACGAATACATGAATGTTCATAGAAGCTTTAATTTTAATAGTCAAAAGTTAGAAAAAAAAATTTCCCTGGAGAGGTACATGGTTAAACAAGCTGTGGTATATCCATACTATGAAACACTGTTCAACCATAAAAAGGAATCATTTATTGATAGACACAACTTGGCTACATCAGTAACATTTTGCTACATAAAAAGTAATTATCAAATAGTCACATATCATATAATTCCATGTATATAAGGTTCTTGAAGTGGCCAAATTAACAAAACAGAAAACAAATTCATGGTTGCCAGAGCTTAGGGATGCTGAAGGTGTGGCACAAAAGAGGTAGCATGCGGCAGATCTCAGTGCTGAAACAGTTCTGTTATCTTGATTGTAGTGGTGGTTACACAAATCTACACATGATAAAATGACCTAAAACTTAATGTATACACTGTAATAATGTCATTCCTGGTCTGGGTATTTTACTGCAATTATACAATACGTAAACATGGGAAAAACTAAATGAAGTGTACATGAAGCCTCTCTGTACTAACTTTGCAACTTCCTGTGATGCTATAATTATTTCAACATAAGTATAATAAAAGAAAACTTCTATGGCTTCTGTGAGGAGAAAATCAGGAAAAGCAGTTTCTCAGAGGAGCAAGAATGGAATCAAAAGGACCATTAGAAAGCTATTACAGTCGTCCATGAAGGGATGCAGGAGGCTTGTTAGTAGGGTAGTATCAAGCGGTTGGATTTAGCATATGTTTTGAATGTTGACCTGCAGGATTTGTTTGAGGATTGCAGGTAGAGTATCAGAGATGGAGAGGCAAGAGAATAACTCCAGAGATTTTTCTTACCTGAGCGATAGTATAAATGGAGTTTTCATTCACACAGGCAGGAAGACAGGAGGAAAGGGTAGTGGGAATTAGTCGTAGCTGTGATAAGTGAGGTGCCCATTAGCCATCCAAGTGGCTATGTCTGGTAGGAAATTCTACATATGAATCTGGAGTTCAGGAGGAAGGTTGGGGCTAGGATATCTGCTTATAGATCATATTTAAAACTGTAAGACTATATGAGATCAACTAGATGTGTAAGTAGAGAAGGGAGGTGTGAGAACACCCAAATTTTTTTCTAGTTTTATTGAAGTGTAATTGACAAAAATTGTGAATACTTAAAGTGTACAACTTGATGTTTGACATATGTACACACTAAAATAATCACAATAAAAAAAATAATCACCACAAACTAATTATACCACCCTCACATAGTTATTTTGGGTATATATGATGAAAACACTTAAGATCTATCCTCTTAACAAATTTCAAGCATACATACATACAGTATTGTTAACTATAGCCACATCGCTATAAATTAGGTCTCCAGAATTTATTCACCTTGCCCAACTGAAACTTCATGTCTTTTGACCAACGCTTCCCCCTTTCCCTATACCCGTAGCCTCTGAAGAAGCATTGTTTTGTTTGTTTGTTTGTTTGTTTGTTTGTTCTGTGGTGGGGGGTGAGCAGCAATGTCAGATAATGCTGAACATTTAAAATTGATAAAGGAAAACTGTCCATTTGATTTGATGAAGATGAGACCATTAGTAACTTTGAAAAGAATAGTTTTCTTTCTTATGGCCATGACAGGCTCATTACATGTTCACCTGTCTTTGGCATCACATCAAGAACAATCTCCCCTTTAACACATCTGAAGTGGTATTTAAGCTAAGCCCTCTGATTCTACCTTCTGTCCAAATCACTGAACCTAATTGTTTCTGCCCATGCATAAAAGTGACTTACCACCTGGTGTTTAACCCACCCCCATGAAATTTGTATTACTGTATACATTCCAACTGGAAGCAGTAAGAGCTGCAAGGATCGTAGTTAAGTAAATCACACACTGTGATAACATTTAACATACTTCATTCTCTTAAGAGCTTAAAACGCTGAACCATAGAAATAGCTTAATTATTCTCTCAGGTTTCTTCTGAGATAGGCAGTAAGGCTATCAAGTGAAATCAAAATATCACAGTATCACAATCCTAAATGTACATGCACCTAACTCTGGAGCTCCCAAATTTATGAAACAATTACCACTAAATCTAGGAAATGAGATAGACAGCAACACAGTAACGGGGGGGGGGGCGGATTTTAATGCTTTACTGACAGCACTAGACAGTTTATCAATACAGAAGGTCAAAGAAACAAACTATACCCTATACCAAATTAACTTAACAGATATTTACAGAACATTTCACCTAACCAAGGACATTAAAGACCTCTACAAGGAAAACTACACAACACTGCTGAAAGAAATCATAGATGACACAAACAATTGGAAACACATCCCATGTTCATGGATGGGTAGAATCAATATTGTGAAAATGACCATAATCCTAAAAACAATCTACAAATTTAATGCAATTCCCCTCAAAATACCACCATCATTCTTCACAGAACTAGAAGAAACAATTCTAAAATTAATGTGGAACCAAAAAAGAGCCCACAAAGCCAAAGCACCATTAAGCAAAAAGAATAAATCTGGAGGCCTCACATTACCCAACTTCAAACTATACTATAAGGCCATTGGTCACCATAGTACCAGTATCATAATCAGCAGGGTACTGGTATAAAAATAGGCATATAGACCAATGGAACAGAATAGAAAACCCAGCAATAAACCCAAATATTTACAGTAAACTGATCTTTCACAAAGCAAACAAAAACATAAAGTGGGCAGACACTCTATTCAACAAACGGTGCTGGAAGAATTGGCAAGCCACATGTAGAAGAATGAAACTGGAACCTCATCTCTCACCCTATACCAAAAATCAACTCAAGATGGATCAAAGACTTAAATCTAAGACCTGAAACCATACAGATCCTAGAAAATAACATTGGAAAAACTGTTCTAGACACTGGCTTAGGGCCAAGACTTCATGACCAAGAACCCAAAAGCAAACACAACAAAGACAAAGATAAATGGATGGGAATTAATTAAACTAAAAAGCTCCTGCACAGCAAAAGAAATAATCAGCAGAGTTAACAGAGCACCCACACAGTGGGAGAAAATCTTCACAATCTATATATCCAACAAAGGACTAATATCCAGAATCTACAAATAACTCAAATCTGCAAGAAAAAAAAAATCCTATCAAAAAGTAGGCTAAGGACACAAATAGCCAATTATCAAAAGATTTACAAATGGCCAAGAAACATACGGAAAAATGCTCAGTATCACTAATTATCAGTGACATGCAAATAGCAACCACAATGTGATACCATCTTACCCCTTTAAGAATGGCCATAATCAAAAAAATCAAAAAATAATAGATGTTGGTGAGGATACAGTGAAAAAGAAACACTTTTACACTGTTGGTAGTAATGTAAACTAGTACAACCACTATGGAAAACAGTTTGGAGATTCCTTTAAGAATTAAAAGTAGATCTACCATTTGATCTAACAATCTCACTATTAAGTATCTATCCAGAGGAAAAGAAGTCATTATATAAAAAAGATACTTGAACACCCATGTTTATAGCAGAACAATATGCAATTGCAAAAATATGGAACCAGCCCAAATGTCCATCAATCAACGAGAAGATTCAGAAAATGTTGTGTATATAAAATGGAACACTACGAGCCATCAAAAGGAATGAAATAATGGCATTCACAGAAACCTGGGTGGAATTGCAGACTATTATCCTAAGTGAAGTAACTCAGGAACGGAAAACCAAACATCGTGTGTTCTCACTCATATATGGAAGCTAAAGTTATGAGGGCACAAAGGCATGAGAATGATTCATTGGACTTTGGGGATTCAGAGGAAAGGGTAGGGGTGGCGAGGGATAAAAAACTACACATTGCTCTGAGGAAGCATCTAAAGAATCAGCCAACTAATCCAAACTCAACTCTACCACGACGGCAGTAAAACCACCTTGGCAAAAATTATAACTGAGAAAATTATGAAAGTCAAAGAGGTGTGACCTAACTGACTCCATCTTGCTTCTACCCTTGAAACTGTCCTTGTTCATTCCTGGGCACAGACTAAACTAACCTTGGGAGGAACTTATAGTTTAACTTTGAAACAAAAACAGTAACAGCCCTTTCCCAAAACAAACTCCCTTCCTGCCTGGAGTCTAGACTGCCTTTGCAGGAATAACAAGTTAGCCACGAGATTAGAAATTATGGTTTAGGGGTCATGCAGCCAGAGGCTGCACGATTCTGAACCCAGCCAAATTGCTCCTGGGAGTAACATCACTACTGTAAAACCTAAGATCAGAGCATGAGGTATTTTGCAGACCATGTACTTGATGGATCAGCTGGCACCACCTAGATAAATTGGCTCATCTGGTTTTATGGTACCCACCCAGGAACTGACTCAGCACAAAGGGACAGGTATGACTCCCTATGATGTTATCTCCAACACAACCAATCAGCACTCCTCATTTTCCAACCCACCTACCCACCAAATTATCCTTAACCCTGATCCCCAAGTTTTCAGGGAGACTGAAAACTCCAGTCTCCCATATAGCCAGCTCTGCATGAATTAAATTCTTTCTCTATTGCAACTCCCCTGTCTTGATAAATCAGCTCTGTCTAGGCAGCGGGCAAAAACAACCTATTGGGTGGTTACGGTTTTGCCAGTCGTAAGCATAATCATGCAGGTTTTTCCTATCTCTTCTCACCTCCCCTCCCCCTCCATGCTTACATCCTTTTATTAGAAAAAAAATAGAATACTAGGTATAAGGGGACATCACCATAAGGTGAATACACTCCATCTACACAGGTACTGAAACTCTTACCTGACACCATAAAAGCATCATTAATAGCTAACACTTAGAGAACTTAACACACATCCTGCCCTAAATGTTTTACATGTATTAACTCATTTCATCCTTAAAACAATCATATGACATAGATATGATTATTAATGCCACTTTACAGATAATGAAAGTGAGATTCAGAGAGATAAGTTATTTGCCCAAAGTTTTACAACTAGCTCAGTGGTGGAGTCAGGATATGAACCTACCACTGCTTCAAATCAGTGGTTTGAACAATCTTGTTCCTGTGTCCAAAATGTTAGGACACTTAATACCTTGAAAATAAAACAGTCTCAGCAAATATATTTGCTAACATCAATCACCCTCTTCTGGCTTCCAGGAGGTAGGGGACCACTTCCCAGAGTAATAGTAAGAAGCCCTCTGCTGCTACACAGGATGATACTGAAGAAGCCCAGGAAATTTTACCCAAAAATATGGCACCCTGGTATACTGAGTATTTCTAATCAAAGGCCCTCATGAGACAGTATGGAGAAGAGACGCTGTCGTAGCAGACAAAAGACATGGTAATAGGGATCCCATGGGACTCACATGTCGGGGGCATATTCCCTCCTCTATCTTCTTGCCTCATTAACAAGTTGACCCAAGTCATGAGGCAGAAAACTCTCCCCTCCTACCTCAGCTGACTAGGCTAAATTCCTAACCATAAAAGGAAGAGGCTAACCATTTATCTCCTTGAGTGATGACTCCCAAGGTGGCTAACATGGGACTCTAACATTTCTGATAAGAACCTGACCATCTTCCAAAGTTACTGAAATGAGACTCTGGCATTGCCCAATAAGAACCAAACCTGGAAGCCCAGGCCAGAACAACCAGGCAAGAGAAGGAAATAAAGGGCATCCAAACAGGAAGAGAAGAAGTCAAACTATCTATTTTTGCAGACATAATTCTTTATGTACCCATGAGCTTTTGGGCTGACCCCATAGCCTTGGCCCAAAAGTTCCTGTAGCTATAAACAACTGCAGCAAAGTTTCGGGATACAAAAATCAATGCAAAAATTCACTAGCATTCCTATATACCAACAACAGCCAAGTCAAGAGCCAAATCAGAAACACAATCCCATTCACTAACTGCCACAAAAAGAATAAAATATCTAGGAATATAACCAGGGAGGTCAAAGTTCTCTACAAGAATTACAAGAACTGCTCAAAGAAATCAGAGAAGACACAAATGGAAAAACATTCCATGCTTCTGTATAGGAAAAAATTCTATATCATTAAAATGGCTATACTGCCCAAAGCAGGTTTTAGATTAATGCTATTCCTATCAAACTACCAATGACATTTTTCACAGAACTAGAAAAAACTCTTAAAATTCATATAGATCCAAAAGCAAGCTCAAAAGCCAAGGCAATCCTAAACTAAAAGAACAAAAACCCAACTTCTAACTTTACTACAGGGCTACAGTAACCACAACAGCATGGTACTGGTCTAAGAACAGACACATAGACTGATGGAACAGAATAAAGAGCCAGAAATAAGGTCACACACCTATAACCCTCTTATCTTCAACAAAGCAGACAAAAACAACAATGGGGAAAGAATTCCCTATTCAATAAATGGTGTTGGGGTAACTGGCTAGCCCTGTGCAGAAGATTGAAACTGGACCCCTTCCTTACACCATATACAAAAATCAACTCAAAATGGATTACAGATTTAAATGTAAAATGCAAAACTATAAAAACCCTGGAAGACAACCTAGGCAATACCATCCTGGACATATGAACTGGCAAAGATTTCATGACTAAGACACCAAAAGCAATCACAGCAAAAGCAAAATTTAACAAATAGGATGTAATTGAATTTAAGAGCTTCTGCACAGCAAAAGAAACTATCAGAGTGAACAACAACCAGCCTACCAAATGGGAAAAAATTTTTGCATACTATGCACCTGACAAAGGTCTAATATCCAGCATCTATAAGGAAGGACCTTAAAGGAAAAAAAAACCTCATTAAAAAGTGGGCAAAGGACATGAACAGACACTTCGCAGAAGAAGACATACACGCGGCCAACAAGCATATGACAAAAAAAGCTCAACATTACTGATCATTAGAGAAATGCAAATCAAAACCACAGTGAGATACCATTTCACACCAGTCAGAATGACTATGATTAAAAAGTCAAAAAATAACAGACTCTAGAAAGGTTGTGGAGAAAAGGGAATGCTTATACACTGTTGGTGGCAGTGTAAATTAGTTTAACCATTGCAGAAAGCAGTATGGGAATTCATTTAAAAGCTAAAAACAGAACTACCATTTGACCTAGCAATCCGTTTACCAGGTATATACCCAGAGGTATATAAATCATTCTACCATACAGACAAATGCAGGTGAATGTTCAATGCAATATTGTTCACAATAGCAAAGACATGGAATCAACCTAATGCCCATCAATGACAGACTGGGTAAAGAAAATGTGGTACATAGACACCATGGAATACCATGCAGCCATAAAAAGAACGACATTATGTCCTTTGTGGGAACATGGATGGAGCTGGAGGCCATTATCCTAGCAAACTAATGCAGCAACAGAAAACGAAATACAGGAAGTGAGGCATAAGCAGGGCAGGAGATGGCTCTCCCCACTACTCACTAGGGATGTTAGGTGATGGCTCCGCAATTATTTCATTGCCTCTCTAAAAATGGTAATTCGGGAACACCAGGGAGAGGCCATTTCCTGATGATCCACACCTGTTAACATCAAAATGCTCGTTGAATGCTGGCCCCAGGTAAAAGCAACTTCCTGGGCATGCATGTTAAGAGGCAAAAATGGCATAGTATGATCTTCCAGGAGCACACTCCACCAGAAAAGGGTAATGAAAGCACTGCGCATGCAGGAAGCCCACCCTAAGAGAAGAATCATGGGAAAGAGCTGAGCCTATCAAAGTCCTAGGAGCCTATCAAAGTCCTAGGATCCTGGTTGACCTCTCTTTAACCTTCATGTGACCGCTTAGGTCTCTTCCAAGTGCACCTTCCTTTCTTTCTTATTCTAAGGCCTTTTTAAATAAACTTCCATTCCTGCTCTGGAACTTGCCTTAATCTCTTTTTCTGCTTTATGTCTCTCAGTCGACTTCCTTCTTCCGAGGAGGCAAGGACTGAAGTTTGCTAAGGACACGTACAGATAAGCCACCTGTAACTTGGGGCAACTCAGATCTCTTCTACTGGTACCAATACCTCATGTTCTCCCTTGTAAGTGGGAGTTAAGTGACGACAACTCATGAACACAAAGAGGGAAAGAAAAGACACTGAGGCCTCCTTGAGGGTAGAGGATGGGAGGAGGGACAGAAGCAGAAAAAATAACTATTATGTACTAGGCTTAGTAACTGGGTGATGAAATAATCTGTACAACAAGCCCCAGTTATCAAACTGCACAGGTGCTAAAAGTTCCCCACCTCTACATGCCTACACATCACTCCTCTTTTCACTTCAGCTTCCTTACAACGACAAGAGCCAAGCCCTTGAGGGAGCTAGCACCCAGACCCTTTTTCTGTATACTGCTCTCTTGCTTTGCTTGAGTTGCAAGCCTATTAAAACTTGCCTGCAAAATATTTGTTTGGCTTAGTGTTAATTTCTATTTACAGGAAAGCAGAGTCCAAGCTGCAGTAACACTTGGGAGATCAGCTGACGCTGGGAAAGACTTTCCTTCATCTGCCTAAGGACTGGATCCACCTACAACAATTGCTTTCCTTCCTCTCCCTGAAACCTCATTCTCCATCCCAGAAAGGAAGACTGAGGAAAAATATAATCACACCTGGATGGGCCTTTTCACAGATGTCTCTCAGACTCACTCAAATTCCAAAGAGTATCATTCGTTGCAAGTTAATTTCTGTCTCCAGGGTTCATTCCTTCTCCCTAATGATTTACTACCCCTCAAAAGAATTGCCATCAACATTTCCCATCTCCTACCTTATGAAAAAAAGGGGCATATAAACTTCTGTACCACACTCGGTTATTAGGTAATCACTGATTTTTCTCCTTGCATATTAAATTTTTATGCCCTTTCTCCTATTAATCTTCCTTTTGTTCGTTAATTTTCAACGAACCTTCAGAGGGTGAAGGGGAAGTTTTCCTTCCAATAGGCTTGACTAATTTTACCTGAAGTACTAATATGACCTGGAAGCAGCTGCAACTCAGAATAAATTTCTTCTCAGTGGAAAATTATCCTCTAGTACAGTGGTTCCAAAAGCTTAATGGTCATGACATTCACTTGTCCAGCTTATGAGAAATGCATTTCAAGGGACCTAGCCCCCAGAGTCTGATTCACTGGATCTGGGATTGGGTCCAGGAATTGCCAATGAGCCTTACTGACAGAGACAGGAGACAGCCAAGGGTTTCCGGCAAAACCCCGCCTCCAACCCGAAAACAGCCTGAAGGCTTAAAAACTGGACTGCTGGTCCCCGATGAAGCCCGTCCCTTCCCGACTCATTCTCTCTGAATAATGCTCACCTGGGGGAAGTGGGTGGAGACAGGGGAAGTTGGCACCGTTTGCAGCGGGGAGGAGCCCTAGCCTGCTCAGTTTCTGGGTGGTGACCTGGGATTCAATCTGTGAGGCAGGAGATCTGCTGGCAGGACTTTTCTTTTCTCCCAAGAAACCAAGAAACCCTGCCCTACACACCCTGCAATGTGACCGTGTGCCTACATTTTCCTGGTCGTGTGACAAGAATCCATTTTTTTCTACAACATTATCACTACCACCACCTTGACGCAAACCAAATGGAGGTAGTTCCCAGACCATACTATATAAGGAAAAGCTAATTCAGGTTATAAATTAGAAGAGAGGGTGTCACAAGAGACACCAAAATTTGGATCTTGGGTGAAATAAGAGAGAAACAAGAACTTTGATATCCTTTAAAAGAAAGAAACACACACACACCCCACTTAAACCATTGCTAGTAAAATGTTACAAAGAGCATGAACCTAGAAGCTCAAGTCTGTAATTGAACCCCAGACTTCTTGCTTTACCAGCTGTGTGCCCTAGAAAACCAAGTCTTCATTTTATCTGTAAGTAAGAGGTGATAATGCCTACTATCCTGCTACAAGATTACATGATGTACATTTATTTATTGCTACCATATCCAGAAAAGTGGGCACATGCTTTTTCCTGCCTTGGGATGTGCATATAAGGCTAACGGTAGAGCAGCCATCTTGCTACTATGAAATGAGCAAAACAACAGAAAGGGCCCTGGTTTCTGACAGTGTCCTGAAATGCCATGCCAGCTCTGGGCTGTCCATCACTAGAGGTTTTAATAAAAATAAATAAGGACATACAACCCCAAACTTAAGCCACAGTTTTTCATGTTTCTGTTACCACTGAATGCAATCATTATCTGATACAATATGATCATATGATTAATGTTTTTATGCTTTGATATTTCTGCAAATTTAAAAAAGAAACATGGGGGAATCTCATTAGTTTTTACCCCCCAGATAATTCATGCCGCTAATTCATATTTATTCATAATACCAAAATATCTTGCCTATGGGCTCCCAGAGGTACTAATTTTGGGGAAAACAAGATAAAAATGCTTCTAAAAGATTAAAGGAAAAAAATGCCTAATATGTTTTCTGAAAGCAGTATACCAATATGTTTATGTCATTCTTCCATGAAATTCTATTAATAGACTATCAAACAAATGATTCTGTGGGTACTTACAGAAAGTGGTAATCACTACAAAGCCATATGAATTAAGAGCAAGTCGTGTCAAATTAACGGCTTTTCCTAACAAATGGGTTTGTGACAGTGATAGATTGTAGATGTGTTGCGATATCATCTTCGGGTAAGATGGATAAATATGGATTGGCAGGAAATATGGCTAAGCAGGTTTCTAATTGATCAACTTTGCCCAAAGAAGGCTGATTAATGAATAGATGTTAAGGAAATCCAACAGCATCAATATTCTGTCAACAACCTAGAAATACATATGAAAGATGTTTATCAACTTTGTAGATAAAAATACAAGGAATAATTTGTTATATTAAAGAATCAAAATTTAATCACTCAAAGATAGTTAATTAAGATAAAAGAAGTTCACTTTTACAACTAAGGGAACAAAATATCCAAGAATACATTGTGAAGCCAAGCTTGATAGTAGTTTATGTAAAAAAAAGACCACAAACTCAAAACAACAATGTGTTGGCAAGTCCTAAAAAAAGCTAATACAACCCAGGGTAACTTAAAAGTATGATGTTCTGGCAGAGCTATATTGTCTCGACGGATACTTTCAATAAAAGTATAAAGTATACGAATCACATGTGGAACATTGTGCAGTCTTACGCTGCCAATCAAAATCAAGAAACTAAATAAAATTCTCTAAATATGTTGGGTTTACTCTGGAATAGGAATGAGAATTATAATCCAGAATGCCTGAAATAGCAAGCCACCAGTCCATTTGTAAAGGTAAGGAGAGCTTTTATTTATTAGCAAAGAGAGATTTACATTAACAGCTTAGAAACAGAGTTCAATGGTTCCAGAGATTCAAAGCCACAGTTGGTCTCAGTGTACCTGTGGAGATGCTGTTACGAGGCAAGTGTTCTGAGAACATCTAATTTGAATTGCTGCAGTCCTAAAGAATGTCTGATGATAAACCTTATCAAAGCAGGAGAGCAATGAAGGGCTCATAATAGAGTTTAGACAGTCCTTGGAGACAATTCTTACCTCAGACATGAAACTATGGGCCTCCTCTTTTCTGGGCCTTCCTGATCCTACTTTGTCTGACAAAAGTGATTTCATCCCAGTATCTGCAACTTTCACAATGTGCTGGATCTTTGGTTTACATCATCTAAATCCTACCTGGAACTTCAAGTCCTGCCAAGCTCTGGGACCAAGGCTTTCCTTAGGTAGCCCTATTGTTAATCTCTTTAAGTAACACAACACAGCCTAGTGTGGTGGGACCTACTGCAGAGAAAAAGATGCAACATTCTTAGCTCCAGTGTTTGAAAGGCTGGAGGAGATATACAAAATTTGCCCCAACTTGTACTGCTTACTGATAAGGAGACAAGGTTTTTCTTCCTGATTAGTTGGGGAAGAAGAGAAGGATTCTAGAGCAGAAGCAAGAAAGGAAGATAGGAGGAATATGAGCTGGACTCCTATCTTCCTGGGCTGCTCATTTGCCTGTTTGTTTTCAGCTCTATTTCCCACTCTTCTGCCTCAGCTCCCTTGCCGTCACCTTCCAGGTACTGTCAGTTAATGGGAAGCTCTGAAGAAAGAGCGGAGAAAGTTAGAAGGGCAGCTAGAGTGTTTCTGCCTCTTCTTCTAACTCAGGCAGTGCCTCCAGCAATGATTTTGCCTCTTCCCCGATTCCAGCTTCCTCTGGCAGCCCTTTTCTCTGCTGTCATACCTCCCACAAGACAGCCTTGCCAGGCTTATATAGGAGTCCAGCTCATATTCCTCCTGTCTTCCTTTCTTGCTTCTGCTCTAGAATCCTTCTCTTCTTCCCCAACTAATCAGGAAGAAAAACCTGATGAAGAAAAACCATGGCCCTTGCCATGGTTCTAGACATCACTACGTTCCTCCCTGCTTCCCTCCAGCAGAAGATGGTCTTGTGTTTCTGCATCATTCCCTGGTTGCTCTTTTAGCTCTTTGTCACCTATGTAACCAATTTCTTATATTAAATAGCCAGTAGAACTGGCTGCCACTAGAGGGCTGATTGCTTCATACTGCTAGACCCTCCCAGCATGCATCTAAAGACCATTTGCCCAGCAGTAAAGGGGAAGCAGTAATCCATTGGCTGCCACCTACTCAAAGCCAAAAGTTTAGCCACAATTCAAACCTCTTGGCATGGGTACTTGATCACTGTCCTCTGCACAAATTCATCCCCAAACTCCATGCCAGCCCTGCTGTAGTTTGAAATATCAAGAACTATCACATTAACAAGTATCTCTAGTATCTTACTGAACAAGATATGTTTTCTTATCACCTGGTATATTAGCTAGGGTTCTCTAGAGGGACGGAACTAATAGGAGAATATATACATATAATATATA
Organism: Pan troglodytes; assembly: GCF_028858775.2. NCBI lineage: Eukaryota > Metazoa > Chordata > Mammalia > Primates > Hominidae > Pan > Pan troglodytes. The sequence goes on from NC_072414.2 coordinate 46,985,703, forward strand.
CTAATTATATAATAATACCTGTAATATATACTAATATATACATATAATATATACGTATATATATATAAGCTTATTAAGTATTAACTCACATGATCACAAGGTCCCACAATAGGCCATCTGCAAGCTGAGGAGCAAGGAGAGCCAGTCTGAGTCCCAAAACTGAAGAACTTGAAGTTTGATGTTCCAGGGCAGGAAGCATCCAGCACAGGAAAAAGATGTAGCCTGGGAGACTAGGCCAGTCTCGTCTTTCCACATTTTTCTGCCTGCTTTATATTCTAGCCACAGTGGCAGCCAATCAGGTGGTGCCCACCCAGATTAAGGGTGGGTCTATCTTTGCCAGCCCACTGATTCAAATGTTAATCTCCTTTGGCAACACCCTCACAGGCACACCCAGGATCAATACTTTGCATCCTTCAGTCCAATCAAGTTGAAACTCTGTATTAACCATCACATCCAGTCATGCTCACCTGATTCTATTGATTTGACACATCTTATAATAGGGTGGCCAGATTTAAAAAATCTAAATGGGATGTCCAGTTAATATGAATTTCAGATAAACAAGGAATAACTTTAGTATGAATATGCCACATAAAACATTTGCAATGTCACTACCTACTAAAAACCTTATCTACCATTAAACAAATAAAGACAATTATTGTTGTGATGTTTTAAGTCCAAACCACTCACAAGGTATACTACCCATATATATTACTTAACCAAATAAATTCCCCTTGTCTATTACAAGATATTTTTCTTTGAGTCAGTACTACCCAGACTCTTCATTGTCTTTAAGATAAAGCTCCAATTCTTTGTTTGTGATACAAAGCCTGTCTTAATTTGGCCCCTTCATTCCCCAATGTCATGTCTCACCCAGTCATACTGTTTTATTAAACTACATGTCACCTCCTAAACAGATATGCCACACACTGCTTTTACATTCCCACTTCTACCAGAGGCCCTGCTTCTCCTAACCTGCAATTTCCCTGGGTTAACTCCTACATGTCCCAAGATTTAGCCTTCCTGCCAATTCTCTTCCCCACCCACAAATCACTCTCTTCAACTCAATTCCACCAAATCTCATGTCACCCAAAAATGTGTTTAGAGACAGAACACTATAATCAGATTCTTGCAGCATTTGTTGAATATATTGTTCCTGAATTTTTGGCCAAAAAAATTATACTTAAATCCTATTATTGATACTGTATTTCCTAGGGAAAAAAAGTATGCTTTCCTCTTTAAATGTAACTCATAGCCACAGTGAATTTTTTCACCATTGGCCTCATGTAACGGATTGTTGTGCTCAGACTATCATACACTTACCCTTTTTCCTTCTTTCTTTCCCACGGCTGTACAGTTAAAATATAAAATTCTTTTCAGATGAGTGTCTTTGGTAAGGTTAACAGTGAGATTGTAGTTTGAAATTAAGCTCTGCTTGTCCCTCTTTCCACAATGCATTGAAAAATTATTGCCAGCCGTCAGAAAAATTGCTAGGTCATGGACCCACCATGGACATAATAAAACCAGGATACCATTAAGACCTCTCATGTCAAGGATTGAATGAAGAGTGATACCAGCCATCCTTGAGCATTTATTCATCACTTACTACTTCTCTAAAACCCGAAGATGTTTATGTCACATCCCAATCCCCCCATATCCAGATGTCTGTATTTCTAGAGTCTCAAGGCAAAAGCCTGACCAGAACTTTATCTGCAGAAGTGGTGGCAACAAATAGTGGTTTTTTGGTGCTTTGACTCTCACACCTCATCCTCACCGCATCTCCTTTAAATTCACAGGGAAGGATGCAGATCAGGATGTGGCCTTTGGCCCTTCCCCAATACACGATTAGACAAAATAGCTGACATACACAGAAGAACATGAGATCGTAAGTGAAAACATCAAAAGGACCGGAAAAGATAATTAAACAAAGAAAATTTTAAGAAACCCAACAATATATATGATCCGAAACAGAATTAATGAAACTGATTATTTTAAATAGGCCTAATACACTTAAGGTGATAAGGAAAAACATTACATAAAGTGGGGGTATTAACAATTACATACAATCTAAGGTGATTTACAGATTCAATGCAATCTCTCAAAATTCCCATGGAATGTGCTTTTTTAATATATAGAAACAGAAACATCAGTCCTAAAATTCATAGGGAACCAGAGACCCCAAAACTGGAGGCATCACACTTCCTGATTTCAAAAATATACCACAAAGCAACAGTAATTAAAACAGCATGGTACTACCATAAAGAAAGATGTATAGACCAAAGGAACAGAGTAAGGAGCCCAGAAATAAATTCACCCATTTGTAGTCAACTTGTTTTCAATGAGGGTGCCAATAATACACAATGAGAAAAGAACAATCTCTTCAGTAAGTGGTGTTGGGAAAACGACATCCACATGAAAAAGTAAAAAATTGAACCCTTACTTTACACTGTACACAAAAATCTACTCAAAATGGATGGATTTCAACATAAGAAAAATATCTGCAAATCTCATATTTGATAAGAGGTTAAAATCCAAAATATAGTATACAAGGAACCCTGAAAGCCAAAAAACAAGAAAACTAATTAAAATAAGAAGACTTGAACATTTCTGAAAAAAAAAAAGATATATAAATAGCTAACAGTTATACGAAAGATGCTTAACATCACTAGACATCGGGGAAATGTCAGTCAAAATTACAATGAGATATCATCACATACCTCTTCAGATGGCTATTACGTTAAAAAATTAAAAATGAAAAGTATTGGACAGGATGTGGAGAAATTAGAACCCTTGTACATTGTTGGTGTAAGATGTTGTAGCCACTAAGGCAAATAGTAGGAAAGTTCCTCAAAAGTTAAAAATAGTGTAAAGGCTTTCCTATTTCTCCACATCCTCTCCAGCATCTGTTGCTTTCTGACTTTTTAATGATCATCATTCTAACTGGCATGAGATTGTATCTCATTGTGGTTTTGATTTGCATTTCTCCAATGACAAGTGATGATGAGTTTTCATATGTTTGTTGGCAGCATAAATGTCTTCTTTTGAAAAGTGTCTGTTCATATCCTTCATCCACTTTTTTATGAGGTTGTTTGTTTTCTCCTTGTAAATGTGTTTAAGTCCCTTGTAGATTCTGGATATTAGCCCTTTGTCAGATGGATAGATAGAAAAAATTTTCTCCCATTCTGTAGCTTGCCTGTTCACTTTGATGATAGTACCTTTTGCTGTGCAGAAGCTCTTTAGTTTAACTAGATCCCATTTGTCAACTTTAGCTTTTGTTGCCATTGCTTTTGGTGTTTTAGTCATGAAGTCTTTGCCCATGCCTATTTCCTGAATGTTATTGCCTAGGTTTTCTTCCAGGGTTTTTATGGTTTTAGGTCTTACATTTAAATCTTTAATCCATCTTGAGTTAATTTTTGTATAAGATGTAAGGAAGGGGGCTAGTTTCAGTTTTCTGCTTATGGCTAGCCAGTTTTCCCAACACCATTTATTAAATAGGGAATCTTTTCCCCATTGCTTGTTTTGGTCAGGTTTGTCAAAGATCAGATGGTTGTACATCTGTGGTGTTATTTCTGAGGCCTCTGTTCTGTTCCCTTGGTCTATGTATCTGTTTTGGTACCAGTACCATGCTGTTTCAGTTACTGTAGCCTTATAGTATTGTTTGAAGTCAGGTGGCATGATGCCTCCAGCTTTGTTCTTTTTGCTTAGGATTGTCTTGGCTATATGGGCTCTTTTTTGGCTCCATATGAAATTTAAAGTAGATATTTCTAATTCTGTGAAGAAAGTCAATGGTAGCTTGATGGGAACAGCATCAAATCTATCAATTACTTTGGGCAGTATGGCCATTTTCATGATATTGATTCTTCCTATCCATGAGCATGGAATGTTTTTCCATTTGTTGTGTCTTCTCTTATTTCCTTGAGTAGTGGTGGGGTGTAAATTAGTTCAACCCTTGTGGAAGATAGTGTGGCGATTCCTCAGGGATCTAGAACCAGAAATGCCATTTGACCCAGGCATCCCATTACTGGGTATATACCCAAAGGATTATAAATCATTCTACTATAAAGACACATGCACACGTATCTTTATTGCAGCACTATTCACAAAAGCAAAGGCTTGGAACCAACTCAAATGCCCATCAATGTTAGACTTGATAAAGAAAATGTGGCACATATACACCATGGAATACTATGCTGCCATAAAAAAGAATGAGTTCATGTCCCTGCAGGGACATGGATGAAGCTGGAAACCACCATTCTCAGCAAACTAACACAGAAACAAAAACCAAACACCACATGTTCTCACTCATAAGTGAGAGTTGATCAATGAGAACATCTGGGCACAGGGAACATCACACACTGGGGCGTGTCAGGGGTGCAGGGCAAAGCAAGGGATAGCATTAGGAGAAATACCTAATGTAGACGATGAGTTGATGAGTGCAGCAAACCACCATGGCACATGTATACCTATGTAACAAACCTGCACATTCTGCACATGTATCCCAGAACTTAAAATATAATAAATTTAAAGTGTAATAAAAAATTTAAAAATAGATGTGCTTAAGATATGAAATGAAAAAAAGTTAAAAATAGAACTACCATATGCTCCAGCAACCACACTTCTCAGTATATATTCTAAAGAAATGAAATCAGAATCTTGAAGATATATGAGCACTCTCATGCTCATTGCAGCATTATTTATGATAGCCAAGATATGAAAACAACCTAAAATGTTCATCAACAAGTGAATGGATAAAGAAAATGTGTTGTATACACACTGTGTTAGCGTTCTCCAGAGAAACAGAATCAACAGGATACACATAGAAATAAGAGGTGATCTATTATGGGAATTGGTTCAGTCAATTTTGGAGGCCAAGAAGTCCTGTTCGAGGTTATCTGCAAGCTGGAAGATGAGGAAAGCTAGTAGTGTAATTCAAGCTGAGTCCGAAGGCCTGTAAATCAGATGAGTCAACGGTCTAACTCACAGTCTGAGGCCAAATGCCTAAGAATCAGAGTGGAGGAGAGGTTTCAAACCTAGTTTAAGTCTTGAAGTCCAAAGGCCCAAGAAGAAGGAGCTCCAATGTCTGAGAGGAAGAGAAGATAGATATTCCCACTCAAGAAAGAATTCGCCCTTCCTTTACCTTTTTGTTCTAGGCCTTCAAAGGACTGGATGATTCCTGTGCACATTGGTAAGGGTATATCTTCTTTACCCAGTCTACTGATTCAAATGCTAATCCTGTTTGGAAACACCATCACAGACACACCCAAAAATAATGTTTTACCGGCTATCTGGGTATCCTCTAATGCAGTCAAGTTGACACCAGTTAACCACCACACATACGATGGAATATTATTCAGTCTCAAAAAAAAAAAAGAGGAAAATCTTGCCATGTGTGACACAACATGGATGAACCTGGAGGACATTATGCTAAATGAAATAAGCCAGGCACACAAGGACAAATACTTTATGAGTCCACTTATGAGATATCTAAAATAGTCAAACTCACAGAAATAAAGTAGAGGGGTGGTTACCAGGGGCTGGGAGAGAAAGAAAATGGGTAGTTACTGTTCAAAGGGTATAAATGCAAGTTGAATAAGTTCTAGACATCTCCTATATAACATTGTGCCTGTAGTTAACGATACTGGATCTTGCACTGAACATTTTGTTAAGAGTGTACTTCTCATGTTAAGTATTCTCACCACTATTTTTTAAAAGCTTTAAAAGGTACAAACAGGTGAAACTTTTAGAATAAAAATATTTGGAATGAGTAGTATCGTAACAGAAACTGAAGAAAAAAATAGGTAGTTAGAAGTCAGAAAACAGGAAAAGATGAGAGTATACTTTTAAAAGAGGAAATTTATGGAAGACAGAAATGCCAACAAATGTATAGGGGAAACATTGTAGTCATCTCAGGAGATTCAAAAACAACTTTTGCTAATATTCCGTATCCACGCATGAATGTAAAAGAAAACACTAGCAAACTAGGAACACAGAAAAATTTCTCAAATCTGATTGAAATTATCTACAAAAACCTTGCAGAAAATATTTATGAAGAGGATGATAAATAATCAGAACAGGATTCACATTTGAATTAAAAGCCAAAGCAATCTTGAGCAAAAAGAACAAAGGCAAGACAAAAAAAAAAATTCAAGCTCGGTATCCATCAATAAATGAACACAGATAAAATGTGGAATATGTACCCAATGAAACAGTATCCAGCCTTTAAAAAGGAATTCTGTCATTTGCAACAACAGGGATGATCCTGGAGGACATTATCTTAAGTGAAAAAAGTCAGGCACAGAAAGACAAATACCTTATGATCTCACTTATAGATGGAATCTTAAAAAGTTGAACTCATAGAAGCAGAGAAAATAGAATGATTACCAGGGTTATAAGTGATGGAGATTAGAGAAATATTGGTAAAAGACACAAAATTTCAGTCAAGCAAGAACAATAAGTTCAGGAGATCTATTGTACAACGTCGTGACTATAGTTAATAACAACATATTGTATACTTTAAAATTGGAGAGTAATTTTTATGTCTTCTCACCACAAAAGTTAAGTAGATGATGTAACGCATATGGTAGTTAGCTTGATTTAGCAATTCCACAATATATACACCTTAAAAATTATGTTGTACACCATAAATGTCATTTGTCAAAAATATTTTAAAATTTTTTAAAAACTATTAGAGTAAGGATATTCAATAAGTTTGTGGATACAAAAGTCAGCCTATGAAAAAAACAGTAGCATTTCTCTGAATTGCAATGGCCATCTAGAAAACATAATAGAAAATAAGTTATCATTTTCAGTAACAGTGAAAACATACTACCCAGGTTTTAGCATAATGAAATGAATTCCTTTGTGGAGAAAACTTTTTAAAGCTAATAAAGGTTTGGCTGTTATAAATAAAAGGAGATTTCTATAATCTCAGGTGAGAATAATCATTATGAAATACAGTTTTATCCCCACTCATCCCCTCCCTACTGGGATTTTGAAGACACTAGCCATGTGAAAAATTAGCAAAGGTCTAACATAGCAATAATCATGAAGGAAGTCCTATAAATCACTAAGATAAAATGCCAATGAAAAAAAGGAGCAAAGGATATCGACAATTTATAGAACAAGGAACCCAAAAAGCTAATAAGCATATAAAAAGATGGTCATACTATTAGAAATCAGAAAAATGCAAATGAAAACAATACAATATTGTTTCAGGCCTACTAAACTAAGAAAAAAATTGCTTGATAAGGCCAAGTGTTCCTGGTAAGTGTGTAGATTGCTCTCTAGAATGTCTGCTTCAATCTGGCAGCACTTAAAGTAACTGTACACTCTGACCTCAAAATTCTACACCTGAGTATATATTGCAAAGAAATCCTCACACAGGTCCATCATGGGGCATATTAGGTTGGTTTCAGATTTAGTGAAGCCTGATTATAAGTGCTGCTCTGTTTACTTTTCAGTTTATCTATCTATCTATCTATCTATCTATCTATCTATGGCCTAGACTCTTAAAGAGACATTTTCAAAAAAAGTGAAATAAAAATCATCAACATTTCATTGTATTAAACAGTTTTTTCTACTCCTTTATTCTAGTATTGTTCTAGTTGACTATGCATGTTGCTTTAAAGTATGCATAAGATGAGTTGCACAGAAAGAAAAGGCAAATATAATACAATTTTCTTATTTTCAAGGCCAGGTTTGCTATTCATGTATGTTTACTTTCACATACATTTTATAACAAACATGAGTTCTCTGAATCCATTTGGAGTTTGGATTAGGCTTAAATTAAATTTATTGATGTGTATGAAGGTGTTGATTGCAGTTCTGTTGGTGATAGGAGAGAGAAGAAGGCAATCCAAGTATTGTTCCCACCCTAGGGAAGTGGATTCACATGTGATAGCTATGCCACTGGCACCATGCAGTAGTTAGTTAGAAGTAATGGGCTAGATGCACCCACCCACAAGCACAAGGATAAGTCACCAATAAACAGTGTTCAGTCATGAAATAAGATGCTATAATCATTTTTTACAAACATAAGAAGTGATATCTGGAATTTGCTTCAAAATAATTCAGGTAGGGAGAGGGTGAGTGGGGATTCAGGAGAAGTTATAGATAAAATAAATCAGTCTATCAATTGATTATAATTGATGTCAATAACAAATATGAGACCGTTTACTATAATTCTCACTTTTAATTTTTTTTTGTATAATTTTTAAGGTACACAAAATAGCACCAATTTTATCAAAAATCACAGAAGACACAGAAAATGCACTAGAATGATTGCCTGAAGGAATGGAAGGCAGGGTTAGGGAAGAGATATAAAAAGAAAAACAATAAAAGAGGTCTTATTTGGGCCAGTGATAATAATGTGCCAGCTGAGAAGTATGATTTATTCAACATTGGCAGCTGGGGTCCAAAATCAATACTGACTGCTCAGCAAGCTAGGCTGGCAATGCAACAGCCGGGGCAGAACAGAAGCAACACCAAGAGGCATGAGCATCCATACAAACCAAACATAAGTTCACTTCAGAGAAGTCTGTAGGTCAGCAGCAGTAAAAGGATATTGTCGTCATCTATCACTAATCGTTGGTCACTGCTTTCATTTGTCAAGACAAACTAAGATGAAACCTAATGTCCCTTAACTCAAAAATCAACTCAATACCATGATCTTTCCTGTAACAAGACTATTTCCAAAGTGTCTTCCTTGGCATATATTTCGTTATTGATTTACTATTACTGTTTAATATAGACTTATTTCCAAAATCGTTGGGTTTTTTTCCTCCAACTGTCATTTCAGACTGGGGTATTAAATATTTGCTCTTTCTGTGTAACTCATCTTTTGCATATTTTAAAGCAATACACATAGTCAACTAGAACTACACTAAAAGGAGCAGAAAAAATTGCTTAACGCAATAAAATGTTAACGATTTTTGTTTCACTTTTTTCTAAAATGTCTCTTTAAGAGTGTAGGCCATGGATAGACCAAAAGACAAACTGAAAAGTAAACAGAGGAGCTCTTATAATCAGGCTCCACCAAATCCAAAACCAACCTAATATGGTATGCTGGTAGAATACTTTGTGTCTCCTGATACCTGCAAATGGGAAAATATGTACAGTCAGAATACAGCAATTATTTTGGGTCCCGAAGCATGGGTCCCAAAAGAGAAAAGGTGGGGGGAATGAGAAGTAGTACAATAAATGGTTCAATCAAGCTAGGGATTCTTAAGTGTGCACAAGCATCAGCATCACCTGTGGAGCTTGTTAAATCAGATTGCTGGGATCCCACCTCCAGGGTTTCTGATTCCAGTATGTCTGCAGGAGGCCCCAGTAACTACCTTTCTAACAAGTTCCCAGGAGGTGGTGATGACCATGATAGCCCGGCGCTAAGACTCCCAAATCACCCCTGCCCATGTCCAGGGCCCAAATTCTCGACCACTGGAACATACCGCCTACCGCACAGAGATGAAGTTTTCCTTAAGGCATTATTCCAAACCACCAAAAAATATTTTTTATGTGTATCTATGAGGAAAGGTTTATTCTAACAGGATTCATTAAGATAATACTCCACTTACCAAGAAATTATACTTCCAGAAACTTCAACCTGCCCAAATATTGTGCCAAACATTTATAGTTCGTTCTTTCAACAAATGTTTATTAGGAACCAGTCGCGTGACCCAGCACTGTGCTAAGTATTGACACACAGGAGGAAAAGGAAGTTTCCACCTTCTTGGAACTTAAATCTCACATCAAGGATCATCACTAAGTTCCCAAAATAAAAGTTAAAACGAGGGCTCCACTAGTCCTTATGATGTCTTCCTGTGAATTAGACAAAGTTCCCATCCACCAAGTGGAGCACTGGCTAGATTTTAACTTCTCCTTGACCCTAAGTAGGATCCCTTGTACCGTGCAAAACCTGCACAAACAGCCGCCCCAGGCTGGAGTGCAGTGGCGCCATCTCGGCTCACTGCAAGCTCCGCCTCCCGCGTTCACGCCATTCTCCTGCCTCAGCCTCCGTAGTAGCTGGGACTACAGGCGCCTGCCACCACACCCGGCTAATTTTTTGTATTTTTAGTAGAGACGGGGTTTCACCATGTTAGCCAGGATGGTCTCAATCTCCTAACCTCGTGGTCCACCCTCCTCGACCTCCCAAAGTGCTGGGATTACAGGCGTGAGCCACCATGCCCGGCCTGCCCTGAGACTCTTGTGATTAAGCACGTAGGGTTAAAGCTTTGTCTGATTTCTATTTAACACTCAATTTTCAGACTCATTTTTAGATTTTCTAATTCCACAGCATATTTCAAGGTTTTAGAGGCCTTTGCAAGGCAGCAGGTAGACCTCAGCTACAAAAATTAGTCATATTCCTGGGTCATTATTATCACTGATCCCTGCAAGGCTTTTCTTGTTTTATGATTCCCCTCTTCATTAGTAGTTGTTCTCCTTCCCCACTTTCTTATAAGGTATACTGAGCTTAAAGCTAAATATTCAAATGTGTGTATAGGTATGTAGAAACATACAAAGACTATATAAAATCATTTGAATAAAATGTATTCATGCTATCTTGAGGTCAACGTGTTTTTAATTTCAAAAAAATGCACTATACCATAGATTTTGCCCGTTTTATGTTTTTCACTTAACACTATGTTTTAAAGTTTTATCCGTACGCTTGCATGTACAGCTGGTTCATTGCTTCCAACTGGCAGTACATCTACCACATTTTGCTTTTCCATTCTCCTAGAGGACTATTTTAGACTGGAATAATAATTATGAGAAGTGATGGTTAAAAACTAGGTGAAGAAAACAGAAAAACTCAAAACGTATGCAGAAAACAGTAATTTCTCAATGATGTTAGAGGAAATGTTGCTGGAGTTCTCTTGCATGGTAAGCAAAGAAAAAGCGACAAAAACAACTCCGAGAAACTGATAGAAAATGCTTTCTCACAGATGTGCTCCTGTAATTACCCAAAACTCTTGGACAGAGAAGAAACTAGAAGTAACGGAGTTGAGGATAAGCCACTTTAATAAAAGGAATTAGTTTGTAAATTTAGAAAACTGGTCATGTTAACCTAACAAATATTATTTTAGTATCAACTGTGCAAGAAAAAAAGTAAGCCTTATCCCACTTCTAATATTGCCCAACTGCTTCTCTTCGTTTGTATAATTCCCATTCTAGTATAGTTTGAGGATGTCCTCAGAGGAAAAAATATTCTCACTACTTTGAGAAACAGACCCTCAGCAGTCATATTCACCAACAGTTCTCAAGGCTACCTGTGCTTTTGAATCACCTAATGAAAAATTCCAATACCAGGGCTCTATGCTGGGCTATTTAAATCAGAATTTCTAGAATTGAACTCAGGATTAGCATTTTTAAAAAACTTCTCACAGAACCCAAAAATGCAGACAGGATTGAATCACCACTGAGCTAAACAGTTTTGGCTACAAAGACTCTCTTAGGTTGTCAATCAGGACGATATTAGCTGCAAGTAACAACAAACATTACCTCAAGTTGGCATAACCAGTAAGGGAGTTCATCAGCTTACACTGTCACAAGTCCGTACTGCAGACAGCCTTCTATAGACATACATCCAGGTCCCCGCCATCCATCTTCAAAGCTCTGCCATGTCTACTTTGATAGCCTCAATCTCATGCTGGTAGCAAGATAGTTTACAGCTACTTCAATGTCACATATGCAAGCATATTCAGTAGCTCTTCTTGACGGCAATGAAACCTTTCCCAGAAACCCCCAACAACTATCTGCTCACAGCTCACTGGCCAGAGCGGGTTCCGAGCTGATAAAGGCCATTGAATTACTAAGATTGGTTAAGGCTGATAGTTCTCAGCCATGAATGTACATTAGAATGACCTGGAGAGCTTGTTAAAACACAGCTCACTGAGCCCCACTCCCAGAGTTTCTTTTTCAGTAGTTCTGGGGAAGGGCCAAAGTATTTACATAATCAGCTCCCACGTGATGCTGATGCACTTTGAGAACCACTAATTTTTTTTAACTAACACATATTAATATATTTTCATTAGAATATTCTTTTTTTAAATTTTACTTTAAGTTCCAGGATACATGTGCAGAACGTGCAGGTTTGTTACATAGGTATACATGTGCCATGGTGGTTTGCTGCACCTATCAACCCATCGTCTAGGTTTAAGCTCCACATGCATCAGGTGTTTGTCCTAATACTCTCCCTTACCTTGTCCCCCACCCCCCATCAGGCCCCGGTGTTTGTTAGAGAACCACTAATTTTGACCAATGACAATCCACCTGCTGAGAATGTAATCAGCTTTTCCTAAAGCACATGATTATTCCAAAGAGAAGTAAACACCTGTGGTCATTTAAAGATATCCAGAAATTTTCTGATACTCATTTCAATTTCACTTCCTTTGAATGTCAGCTGGACTAAGTGATTCATCTCTGACAAACAGAATAAAGTGGACATGATGGTGTATAACTTAAACAGCAGGTCACTGCAGCTTCCATCTTGGTCAAGCTCTCTCCTGAATCTTTTACTCTGGGGAAAGTCAATAGCCATGCCATGAGGACACGCTAAGAAAAGGCCCATGTAGCAAAGAACTAAGTCCTCAGCCAACAGCCATGTGAGCAAGCCCTCTGGGAAGCAGAACCTCCAGCTCCAGTCAAGTCATCAGATGACTGCAGCTTTTGCCATCATCCTGAGCCAGAACCTCCCAGCTCAGCTGCTCCTGAATTCCTGACCCACAAAACAACAAAACTATAAATGTTTATTGTTTTAAACCACTAAATTTTGAGGTAACTTATTATGCGGTGATAGATAATGAATACAATAACCAAACAAAATTAAGGAAAGGAGAGAAATCATCCTGAGTAATAAATAGTGTATGGTGCAGCTTGTTTCAGTTAATGAAGGTGTACTATAAAAATACACATGCCCAGGAACTCAAGAAATCCAAATTGGATTTTAGGAAACAGAAACTTAAAGGTCTTTCTGTATCCAAGGAATCTAAGGAATCTCAGCATCAGAAGTTCAAAGATATTTACTGTAGCGCTGCTGCATCAGGTTCTCAACAAACATCTGTTCCATTCTCCTCTTACAGACTACCAGCCTTCTCATGTTTTATTCTATATCTTTTGTCGTTGTTCATCTCATAATCTGTGTTTCCCATTCTGGCTTGTGCCTCCTCCCAGTGCTTCTCAGATTCTCTCATTGCTACTCAAAGTGTGCTCTGTGGACCAACATCACCAGCATGACATGAGAACTTAAATGCAGAACTTGGGGACTCGGGGGAAAGAGTGGGAATGGGGTGAGAGATAAATGACTACAAATTGGGTACAGTGTATGCTGCTTGGGTGATGGTTGCACCAAAATCTCAGAAGTCACCACTAAAGAACTTATTCATGTAAGTAAATGCCACCTGTTCTCCCAAAAACCTATGGAAATAAAAATAAAAAAGCAGAACTTTGGATCCTCCTCCAAACGTACTGCATCAGAATCAGCATGTAAGTTTAAGAACTGCTACTTTGCATCATCACATGACATTAGGCTTAGGCTCCCACCACTTGCTTCAGTGGTTTCCAAACTTTCAATGCACCTTGTCAATTACCCAGGATCTTTAACAAACACCAATGCCCTGTTCCCACCCTACACATTCTGATTTGATGTGTATAAGGTAACACAGTTCATTAGAAGTTTTAAACCTTCCAGGTGACACTAATGTCAAAAAAAAAAAAAAAAAAAAAACTGGGAACCACTAGCTTACATCCTTCTTTTCTTGCTATTTCATAATCAAATTTCCAAAATGAGAGAATTTGAATAACCTGCCTTATCTTTTTATACAAAGGCAGTCCACAGGCCTTTAACTATTCTTTAGGTTGACTAGTCTTAATCTAATCTAATCAATAATGGGGGAAAGGATTGCCAGATTATATAACTCGAAACATAACCACTCCTATTCAGAAAGGCTATGGGGAATGTAGTTTCCTTTATTACAATACTTCTCAATCTTAGCTGCATATTAGAATGATCTGGGAAGTTTTTAAATCTCAATGCCTAATCCTCACAAAACAATTCATTCAGTATCTCAGGGTTGGACCCAGGCAACAGTAGTGCATTAACCTACTGTCCAGATGATTCCAATTTTCAGCCAACATTGAAAACCACTTGTAAAATAGAGGGCATAGTGGTGAACATGTCTGTATAAACAGTATCCCAAAACAAATATGAATCACAAATCACAATTGTATTGGCTTTACAATCATGGTTGTTTATTTTTTACCTGAATCCAAAACTCAGTTGAGTGAACCAAAGCATCATTTAAGGGCAAGAATATGTTTCATCAGACAGACTTGAACATTAACCTAGCGGTTAAGTGGATTTGGGCAAACTTAAATATTGATAAACTTCAGTTTCTTCATCTATAAATGGAAGTAAAACCAACATTGTAGGTGATCAAATGTTAGTTGCTTCCTCCTCCATGTATGGGATATATTTTCTTTAAAAGTGTAATTCTGGGTATTATCAGATTTAAACCTCTCACAAATCCCATCGAATAGGTATACTGTTGTTATTCCAGTTTGACAGATAAAACTGAAGATTTTTTTTAATGGCTAATTGAGAAACAAAGCTGAGTCAAGCACAGGCTAATTAACCCCAAGCCCCAAATTCTTAACCATTCCACTTTACTGCCTCTCTAAAATAGCTACTGTCTTCCCTGTCATAAAACAAAGACCAATGTCCATGTGCATACGGCATGGAAATGAGGTGCTGGGAAGGGAGAGAACAGTGCTGTTAGTGATGTGGTATGGCACATATGCTACTGGCATCCTGGTAATTGTCCTGCTCTTTCTCTTCCCTCAGGCTAAGTTACCAATTGCAGGCAGCTGAGTCCTGTCCTAGACGGTCATAATGCAATTCTTCAAAGATGATACTGTCAGTAGATTTCTGAAAAATCACCAGAATGTGCTTCTTACAATTTTTGCCTGCATAAGCATAACACAGTCTGTACTTTTTCATAGACTAAAGAACGTTAGAGATACAAACCTATAAATAACCACTTCCAATTAACCTTCCCCTACCCTCCCTGTCTTTCAATTTGGTCCAAGTTAACTCTCCCACGGAAGCCAATTACAATTGTCACTTGTTTTTCAGATATATCTCTTTTCTTGTTTATAATGTTTCTGGTATCTTCTTGTAGTTAATTCCCATAAGCTCCCTGGATAAATTCATTAGCCAGGACGGTTTCCACTTTAACTAAATTGCATTTGTACTTCTTTGCATCTCTTCAAAACATTCATTCTTCAGTTTAAGACACTCACAGAAAAGACATCCATCAAGACTTAGATTTGGATTTAAGAGTTAGAATTGGAACAAGCCCAAGTTCTGAATTTAAGTTTGTTTTTGGCATGCTGCACTTTCTGTCTTTAGTTTCTATAACTTCTCACTATTCAGACCTTTTAATCTGCCACTTTCCCTATTAAAATATAACTATTCCATACTAAAGCCCCCTTGGTTCTCTGCTAAATAATAATAATCTCCTCTTTTCTACCTTATCATTTTACCCCTCTCAAATGGATTATTCCTGCTGGCATACAAGCTTGTTCAAACATTTAACATCTAAAAAAAAAAGAACACCTCTTCCTTGGGACCCCATTCCTTGGGACCCCATTACCTTAAAGTTACTATCCCACTTTTGTACACCACTTACAATAAAGTCAATCAAAAGAGTTGCTGATAATCACTCTCTTACTTCCTCACCATCTAGCCCTTTGGAAACCACTCCAAACTTTGACACCCACCACTCCACTGAAACAATTCTCATCAAAATTACCAACTACTCCTCTTGCTAAAGTCAATGGTCAATTCTCTGCCCTCATCTTCCTCAATCTCTCAGCAGCATTCTACAGTACTATTAGTACCTCCTTCCTGAAACATGTTCTTATCTTGACTTCCATGACAGCAGACTCCATATTTTTCCTTGTTGGTTGTTCCTTCACCGTCTCCTTTCTTGCATCTTTCCCTTCTGCCTAACTTCTGAGTATTATTCCTCACCAAAATTGTCTCCCAAAGGCAATATCATGAACTCACATGACTCTGAACACCCTCTAGGTACTAAGCATTTCCAAATTTACACCTCCAACCTTGACTTCTACTCAAGTTCAGACCGGCACATCTACTTCCACACTTGTTTAATGTATCTTATTGTATATTTAACAGGCATTTCAGATTTAACATGTCCAAAACAGAACTCTTGGTTTTCAAACCCGTAACCTGTTCCTCTGCAATTTTCCCTACCTCACCTGGCCATTGCTCTTGATTCCTTGGCTCTTTTGTCCACACTTTTATCCTTGATTTGTCTCCTTCATTCCCTCCATGTCCCTACCTGACCCCCACATGCCATTCATCAACCCATCAGCTGATACTTTGGAGTCCACCTCTGAAACGTATTCCAAATCCAGCCACCTCTCATTAACTCCACTGTTACCATTTTAGTCCAAGTGATTGTCAGTTTACTCTAGGCTAAGTCTAATAGTCTCCTAGATTGTCTCTCTGCTTCTAATCTTGCTTTCCCCTACAATCCATTCTCCATTCAACAGATAGATCAAAGAAACATATCAAAAAGTATCTTGCCTCTGACTAAAACTTCCAGTGGCATTTAACTGTACTTGGAATAACATTTAGCTCTTTACCTCAGCCTACATTTTCAATGGTCTAATCCCTGTGTGGCCTTTATGGTTTTCTCCCTAAGATATACTCTTTCTTCGAATAATTAGCCTGAATGGGTTGTTCTCAAACTTGAAGGTTAAATGGCCTAATTCAAGGACTGGGACTACAAATGTATAGGATGAGCCTGGAGCATCTTGCCTTGCCATAAAGTGCACACACACACACACGCACTGGAGGGGATATGTTAAAGAGGCATAGGAGCCAACTGAAATAACTCCCAATGACCAAAGCTAGAATCGGTTGAGGTACAAAATCAAGTAGTATTGGATTATAACCCAATCCATGAGTCTAAAAATCCACGACTCCATAATGATATAAATGATTGAATACATTAATAAATGGAGACAAGAGACAAATCTCCCATGTAGAATTCCAAATAAATACAGATACTCTACCATAAAGGAGAAATCTGACAAACACTACTTCAACCAGGGTATCAAGGTCAGCATCAATATTCATAAATCATGGTGATGGTGTGTACTCTGGAAGAAAGTGACCGTTTAATTCTGTGGTCTTCCTCCCAAAAACCCACGGTGCCCATCTAATCATGAGGAAAACATCAAATTCCATTAGAGGGGTATCCTACAATAGACCCAACCAGTACTCAGAACTGTCAGAGTTCTCGAAAACAAGAAATCTGAGAAACGATCACACTTAAGAGGATCCTAAGAAGATCTAACAATTAAATGTAATATGGTTTCCTGGAAGAGAAAAAAGACAGTAGGTAAAAATAGGAAAATCTGAATAAACTTTGGACTTTACTTAATAATGTATCAAAACTGTTTTATTGAAATAATGTCTATTTGTTTAATCTTAAAAAACAAAAAAATAAATAAAGACAAACCTTATGGGTGAATTTACAGACTTTTTGAGAAGACACTGGACTGCTCCGGGGCTTGAAATCGGAGTTTGAGTGAATCTCATTCAGACCCCAAGTAGCTTCTGATTTACACCACAAAGTTTCTAAGACTAGGCACTGCTT
The DNA here is from genome assembly GCF_028858775.2 of Pan troglodytes. Taxonomy (NCBI): domain Eukaryota; kingdom Metazoa; phylum Chordata; class Mammalia; order Primates; family Hominidae; genus Pan; species Pan troglodytes. Next base: position 47,003,384 of record NC_072414.2, read on the forward strand.
TAATGCTCCAAGAATAAACACTGCTTCCCTCTCTCCTTCTCCTCAAAGGCACAGTAAAATTTGTCTCAGGTTTCCCAGGCCTTATTCATCTGAAGAAGTTCTGATGATCATTTATTTTTAACTTTTCCAAACATAGGGATATGTCATAACTGTCAATAAATCTCACAAATTCACACTTTGTTTCTACCTTGAATGTATACTTAAAAGTTTAAAAAAAATTAAGTGTACATGAGAATTACCTGGAGGGCTTGTGAAAACATTGATGACTAGAACTTACTCTCTGAGTTTCTAATTCTTGCATTTCTGAAAAGTTCTAAGGTAATACTAATACTGCTGTTCCGAGGACTATTTTTGAGAGCCACTCAGCAAAACCAAACTTGGTAACTGCATACTTATCAATATCTGTTTAAGCATGGGTAGGGGATCCAAACACAACCAACAATATATGAGAGGAAATTAGATGGGTTACTTCTGGAAAAAGGCTTCCTCACCAAAAAAAAAAAAAAAAATGCACAGACCCCTTTCACCTGCATGTATTGTGCTTGAATTTACTACCTAAACCGACAGCAACCAACAGGAGTTCATGAAGGGGCTGCCAAAAGATGGCAGAGCAAAGAGATGGAAATAATCTACATCTTTGATCATGTCTTTGAGCTATTGAATCAACCAACCCTGAAGTCTTCCCTATCTCCAAATATCCTATGCGAAATAAACTATTTCCTTTTTGTCTAAGCCAACTTGAGTCATACTCTTCCGTTCCTTATAGCTGAGATCATCCTGAGGCTACCTCTGAGATTCCACTTCCTTCCACTCTCCCCATCATTTACGAGCTCCAGCTTCACTGGCCTTCAGTTTCTCAAACCTACAAAGTTTATTCCACATCAGCTTCTGCCATTGGTAGTCCCTCTACCTGAACACTCCACCCCCAGATCTCCCTATGGCTGGGTCCTTCTTGTCACTTGGGATCTTAACTCAAATGTCACCTCTTCAAAGATGTCTACCCAGATCACCAAATCCAAAGTGGAATTTTCTACCCTACTTTCAATACTCTTTATCCTATTACCACATTTTATTTTCTTCTGAGTATGTACATCCTAAATTATATCACAATATTTGTATGTTTCCTAACTTCTTGCTCATTTTCAGCCCTTACTGCATCCCTCTCTTTCTGCAATGTAAGAGACAGAAAAATTGTGACCATCTCTGTCTTGTTCATCTCTGTATCTCCAGTGCCTAGAAGAGTGCCTAGGAATGTGGTGGCTGCTTAACAAATATTCATGTAATGAATAACTTTAAAAGGCTAACACATGCTCACTTTTAAATAAATTGGGTCTTTGTCCAAATGTGAGAATTTCAGAGGGACCATTGAGACAATGTGTTTAAAGGTGCATCTGAAAGATTCTCTTCAAAAAGAAATCATGCTGTGTAAAAAAAAGCATATATTGCATCTACACATCGTATACCCAGATTCTAAATTAAAGATTAAGCCAGCTGTCACCAGAACTCCTGGTGTAGAAAGACAATTGCCAACAGATCCACATACAGGGCTACAGCAATGCCAAGCAAAAGAAAGGGTGACAACTTCCTTTTTTTTTTTTTTTCAGACAGAATCTCACTCTGTCGCCCAGGCTGGCGTGCAGTGGCGCTATCTCGGCTCACTGCAAGCTCCACCTCCCGGGTTCATGCCATTCTCCTGCCTCAGCCTCCCGAGTAGCTGGGACTACAGGCACCCGCCACCTTGCCCGGATAATTTTTTGTATTTTTAGTAGAAACGGGGTTTCACCATATTAGCCAGGATGGTCTCGAGCTCCTGACCTCGTGATCCACCCACCTCGGCCTCCCAAAGAGCTGGGATTACAGGTGTGAGCCACCACACCCAGCCAGGGTGACAGGTTTCTAAAGTCAAAAGTCAGCAAGAGCAGAGCAAAGACCCCATCTCCGGGCCAGGGAGCTTCCTGTTAATAAGATAAAGGATTAATTCATGTATTTGTATTTTTTAAATAATAGTTTATGTTTCAATATAAATCAAAGAGAGGAATCACTGAGCACTCAACCTGACGCAGAAAGTCAAGCCAGTTTCCTAGAAGAGGGGATCAGAGGTAGGTTTAGAAAGGAACGTAGGCAAGGGGAGCTGAAAAGCACGTCTCCTACTTGTTCTTCAGAGAAAAGCCCCATCCAAAGGGCACCCTGAGGACCATCTGGAGGCCAGTGGTGTGATCATTTGTTTCTTCCTCCAATATCTGCAAGTTCCCTGTTCTCTGAATTAACTGTCTACTCTGAACCCACTTACAGAAGGCACCCTGCCTGCCTCCTTCTGGAACATCATCCTATAGGTCAGACAAACTGTCTCTCCCCATATTGCATTTTTATCCTACTTTTGCAATTCAAAAAGCCCCTTTACTGAGGCCAGTCTGGCCTTATATACAAGCAGCATCAGCAACTACTGACTGAGATAGAATATATGGTTGAGAGACAATGTGTTTAACTCCCAAAATACTTCCTCAGCCACTGCCCATAATTAAACTTCACCCAGAACAGCACAACATCCTTTGAAAGTAACTCTTATTTTATACAGTGTTCATGTACTAACTTTCTTTAAGTGTCTTGCTTTTAAATTATTAAAAGCAATGATTAAGTTATTAAAATCATTAAAAATTATTTCAGTAATTATTTTAATAAAGAGCCAGGCACAAGTTCCTGGAGGACCATATCCAGTCACTGGAAGATATATTAGAGTGACCTACGACATATTCATAACAAGTTTAAGCAAAACAGGATTTCCTATCTATGGTCTTTAACTGGTTGAATATTCAAAGGAAGAATTTTGTTTTTTCTAAAAATTACTTTTTAAGCCCAAGGGATATCTTCTCAGTCTCCTTCTCTAGGAAAAAAAAAAAAAAAACCTAAACAAAACCAACAACAAAAAAAAGCACTCTCTTTTTCCCATTTATCATCCAAATAAATCACAGTATGTATTTAAAGAGTTAGAAGCTAGAAAGCCCAAAGCATAGGGCTATCAAACATTTCTGTTCAGAATTATGAGTGTGGATAAGAACTCGTCTCACTATTGCTGCGTGTTATCATTCATGCATGGATTCATAGACAGAATAATCAGTTATAAAAGGCTTTCTAAGTTAGGTTTGGCTTGTAAATCAATTTGCCCTAAATTTACTTTCATTTTTATTTGTTCCTGATTCCTATAAACAACCTATATTTATCTGGTGTAGTCTTTATATCTGATTGTAGACTGATTCAGGACTGTTTGTCCTGATTTTGCTGTTAATTATTCTGTTTATTTATTTGCCTAGTTACTCCATTAAGGCTGAACAAAAGTCAAAAATCATTTTCAAATATTAGTCTTGTGTTAATTTGTAATTAGGACTGTTAGGGTGTGCCTTCACTCATTTATTTATAGTTACTAAATGCCTATATAACAGACTTTATACTAGGCATTATAGGAAAAAATAAAAATGAAGACAGTTTCTACCCATTATGTCAGTTGCAGTATGATAAGGAATCCATTAAGACAAGAGTTATATGAGGTAGAAAGTGGTAAATCTACCGCTTAGATTTCACCAAGGTTTCGTGGGGTGACACAGCTGGAACCCAGCAGAGGAAAGAGAAACCAGGCCCAAGACAAACAGCTCATTAGGAAAGATTATGTAGTAAACTTCATTATCAAGAAAATACACACCTACAAGAAATACATATAAATTGAAGAATGAAAGGATGGCACAGAATATTTGGCTTTAGAAAAAATGGAGGGGGTGAGAGGAGTGAATTATTGCAAAACTGTGCAACAGACAACATCCCAGACTAAGAAGATATTTGATTAACAAGCAATATGCCAGACTAAGAAAATATATGATTTATTAAACTTTGATACAGATATAAACCTTATAAGTACAATTTATACATGTGATGCAAGAGATCAACAATCAGGACATCTCATTTGGGCAAATCCCACCTGAGAAATTCTAAACTTTCTTTCCAAAATGTATTTCTCTCTGAAACTACAGAAAATACCCTGCAAAACTACTTCTCTAATGGGGAATAAAGAGTTGGCTAAATGAAAATGTTAAAACCTTATGAGAAGCACATAAACTTGGACTTTGCAATAACTAGAAAAGGGGAATTTAGCCAAGTCAAGAATATACATGATCTGGACAGCCAGATTCTAAGACTTTCAAAAGAAAAGTAAGACCAAGTCCATTCTCTGATCTCCAGAAAGGAAAATGAAAAATTGGAAGACTTTAAAAATAATTTTTATTATATAGCATCAAATCCTAATCAAATGATAAGAAATGTATTCAAATAAGTGTTGTATGAAATTATTTTCAAATGGGAACAAGTAGTAGCAAAGGCCACATAAAAAGGTACTATAATTGCCCGACAGGTAATTCCTGCACACTGCACAGACAAAAACCAGCTCACTGAGACTGTGGTATTGCAGCAGAGAAAACGTCTAATTGATGCAAGGCTTGCAACACTGAAGAACTGGAGATATCACTCAAATCAGTTATCTCCAAGAACTCAGAGGCTAGGGTTTTTATGAATAATTTGGTGGGCAGTGGGCTAGGGAAAGTGTCCTGCTGGTTGATTGGGGATGAAATCACAGGGGTATGGAAAACAGTCCTCATGCACTGAGTCTACCTCTGGGTAGGGGTCACAGGACCAATTGAGCCATGAGTCACAGTTCTGGGTGGGTTCAGTCAGTTTCCAGAATGCAATAATCTGAAAATCATCTCAAAAGACAAATCTTGGGTTCTACAATAGTGATGTTAACTATAGGAGCAATTGGGGAATTCACAAACCTTGTGACCTCTGGCCACATGACCCTTGAATAGCAAGGGATCATAGGAACTATGCATTTTAACAAAATTCAGGCCCCTCCCAAAATCCTAATTTCATGGCCTTTCACTAGTTTTTGGTTCCCGAGTAAGGAAGGGATTAGTTTTAGGGACTGATTATTATCATCCTTGCTTCCAAGTTAAATTAAATTCCTCCCATGGTTAGCTTGGCCTCTGCCCAGGAATGAGTGAGGACAGCCAGCCTGTGAGGCTAGAAGCAAGATGGAGTCAGCCATGTGAGATTTCTCTCACTGTCAAAATCTTTGCAAACAAAAGTGGTTTCAGGATCAATGTAGATGCCTAGATGGTCCTCTGCTGAGCTCAGAATTTTTTAAAATGTATAAAAGTTGGAAATAAGATGCATAGGCAATAAGGAAAAGTCTCATAATTAGAAAAAAAACTAGTGCAAGTTTGGCTAAAACCTTATGATAAACTGAGACTTAACGGAAATTAGAACAAAGGACTAAAGAATAAACATAGAAGGGATGAAAAGAAGCCACATAATGAAATATTTTATACATCAGAGAGAAGACATCAATGAAATAATAAATTCAGCTGAAGCTCATAAACAAGGGAACAAGACTGAAAAGAGTACTGGGTTGGGCTTCTGTGACACTGGTTTTTCACCCCTGACTTTTCCACCTTAATTCCCTGAATTTCAGTTTCCTTCTTTATCCTAAGAGTTCTTTATGTTAGGGAATGTATTTGGATCCGTATGTGGGTAATCCACAGGCAGTATTTGGCCCTTCTCCATCTTCTCAGGACCTCATTTTCTAGGTGGATTCTTTTCTTTTACCATCTTAGCTCCTACATCTATGTTCAACCTTCTTGGGGTCCTCTTACTCTAGAGTGTTTAGGTGTGTAAGGACAAATGCAAATTTAAAATATGGCTTCATTCTCCATGTTGAAAACAAAGGAAGAGATTTTTCTTCCCCTCCTTTTTCTCAGAGCATTTACCATAGAAAGTTTGGAATTGTGAGTTCCTTCTCACCTTTTTGAAATGTATATAAATCTTTTTGAAGACTACATTGGCCTTTTGTCAGCTAGCCTTTTCTTCCCTTAATGACTGAGGAATGTCTTTCTCACAAATTTGGAGGACGACAGGAGATAGCATTCCTATACCCCAATTTCTATTGGAGGGTGGGACCCTAACTTTAGTAGGCTCCTTGTTCCAAGAGGCAAAACTACCTCTTGTCACAAAGAGATAAGTTTGTTTTTTCTCCAGATAAAGTTAATTAGCTAACACAGATGGTCACTCTAATTACCAGGTAAAGTTTGGATAAATTATCTGTGACAAATGGTGTTGTCAACCCCTCTTACTTGAGGACTAGTTATTGTTTATCTTGAAAATATGTATGCAACATCTATATAAAAAAGGGAGATTTCTGTTTTTGCAATCTCTTAGTGGATTGCTTGTGATGCGCATCACATTCTGGCTTAGTGCTTATTCAATCATTTAAATTTTTTTTTTTCTCTCTACTACCTTTGGGAAGAAGATTTCTAGGTGGGAAGACTGTTTTTAATATATTTCTCCAATAGGTGCCAACCATTCTTTTCCTGCTAACTCTTTGAAAATTAACATCTATAAATATACTTTGTGGCAGTATTCATAAGACAAATGTATGCTTATTGGGAAAGAGGTAAACTTACAATACACTTAATTTGAGAGGGTTGCTTTATTAAATCTCAACAGTTGACATTTTAAAGCTGCATTTGTTAGTGTTGTACTAAAATTTTTAAGAATCGTTTTATGTTTGTCGGTTTGTCTGTTTTTTTGTTTGTTTGTTTGTTTGTTTTGCTTGATTCCATGTAAGTAAAGATCAGAATTGAACTTGAGTTTCTGCCTTGAAAAAAAGGTTATGATCCACTTAATAATGTTGAAATGGCATCTGGAAATTTTTCCAAATGGAAAAAACAGCACTTTTGGTATTTTTATTGGTATATGATATCTGAATGCTAAATATTTGCAGCCTACATAATGAAAGAATTGTCATGTTCTACTGAAATCATCTGTTTCATTGGAGGTCACTGAAACCATGGAAACCATTTGACAACATATTTTCTCCCACCAGCTGCTACAAATTGATAATAATTGGACTTTGACAGATATTTCCTGATGGAAATTATGTATCTGCCTTAAGAGACAAACAGTGATATTAGTCATTATACTAATTCATGGACAACAGCAAAACAAAGAAGGCCAGGTGGCAATGGATATACAGGAAATAGTGAGGGTTATGGAGGGCTAAGTTCTCCATGGTCAATAACTAATATGTTTTGGGAATACAGAGAGTTTATCAAAATTGTCAGAGATGTCATTGCAATGGTAAGACAGAGAATGTAGACAACATGTGAGTTTCATGTCACAAGCCATCTGTAATTGGGAGTGACTGATTAGAGCACTGAGTTAAGGAAGATTCTGAGGCCGTGTCTGTCGCAAGTGTAGAGGCAAAGAGTAGCAGCCTATGAGTGATGTATTTGGCTGTTCCTAATCTAAAAGCTCTTTTTGTGACTCATGCCTTGGTTAGACCTATTGACAGAGTATAGGCTGTCCTGGTCTGCAAGACAGAGTCAAGAAATGACTGCAACTGGTTAGATGAGAAGATCTGACAGACTATAGCATGAGGAATGACTGGTAAATTTTGACCAGGGAGGGCGGGGCCAAGATGGCCAACTAGAAGCAGTGGCGGTTGGAGGCTCCTATTGAAAAGATTCAAAACACAGTGCAAATCCTGCACCAGCAACCAAGGTATCCAGATTCTGTCATTAGGACAGACTAGGTGGCTGGCGTGACCCATGGAGAGGAAGGACAAACAGTGTGGTGCAGCGACCTACCTGAGAGCCACAAGGGGCACGGGAGCCCCCACCTCCAGCCAAGGGAGGTGGTGAGTTACCATGCTACCCAGCCTGGAAAACTGTGCCTTTTCTGTGAAACTGTGCAACCCACAGATTGGAAGATCCCACTCGTTAGCCCACACCACTGGGACCTTGGGTCCCAACCACAAAGCTGCACAGATTCTCAACAGCCACTCAACTAGAATTGGCCTAAACTTGCCGTGTTCCCGGGGGGAGGGGCGGCCATCACCACTGCTGCAGCTGCCTGCTGTCTAAGCAGACTGAACTCCTTGGGGGAGGGGCAGCAATCAACACTGGAGGAACTGCAGGAACTCCAACTCCAGCCAAGGGCTCAGGGACAGAACTCTGATCTCCCTGGGCCTGAACCCCTAGCGGGAGGGGAGGCGGTAGTCTCCATGGACCAGCACATTTAGTCTTTCCTCCTGCCAGCTCTGAGGAATCCAGGCAGCCCAGATGAGTGGGCTTCCCCCTAGCACAGCACATCCCCTCCACCAAGGGACAGCCAAAGTGCCTTATTAAACGGGTCCTGCTTGCCATGCCACTCAACTGGGTGAGAACCCCCAACAGGGGTTGTCAGACATACTATATAGGAGCGTTCCTACTGGTATCAGGTTGGTGCCCCTCGAGGTCAGAGACCCCAGAGGAAGCAGCACGCACCCATCTTTGCTATTCCCCAGCCTCCTTGAGTGACATCTCCAGGCAGGAGAGTGAACCAGGTGAATAGGGCCTGAAGTGAGCCCCCAGAAAACTGCAGCAGCCCTACAGAAGAGGGGCCTAACTTGACTATTGAAAGAAAAACAAACAAACAGAAAGCAACAACAACAGCATCAACAAAATGGTCCCCACAAAAACCTCATCCAATGGTCAGCAGCCTCAAAGATCAAAAGTAGAAAAACACATGAAGATGATAAAGAATCAACAAAAAAAAAATCACTGAAAACCCAAAAGTACAGAGTGGCTCTTCTGCACCAAGTAATCACAACTACAGCAAGGGCACAGAACTGGACAGAGAATGAGATCGATGAAGTGAGAGAAGTAGGCTTCAGAAAGTGAGTAATAACAAACTTCACTCAGGTAAAGGAGCATTTTCTGACCCAATGCAAAGAAGCAAAGAACCTTGATAAAAGGTTAGGGGAGCTGCTAACTAGAATAACCAGTTTAGAGAGGAACATAAATGACCTGATGGAGCAGAAAAACACAGCACAAGAACTTTATGAAGCATACACAAGTATCACTAGCCAAATCAACAAAGAAAAAGAAAGAATATCAGAGCTGGAAGACTATCTTGCTGAAATAAGTGAGGCAGATGAGATTAAACAAAAAAGAATAAAAAGGAATGAACGAAACCTCCAAGAAATATGGGACTATGTAAAAAGACCAAACCTACAACTGATTGGAGTAACTGAAAGAGACAAGGAGAATGAAACCAAGTTGGAAAACACACTTCAGGATATTATCCAGGAGAACTTCCGCAACCTAGCAAGACAGGTCAACATTCAAATTTAGGAAATACAGAGAACCCCACTAAGATACTCCATGAGAAGATCAACTCCAAGACACACAATCATCATTTTCTCCAAGGTTAAAATGAAGGAAAAAATGTTAACAGCAGCCAGACAGAAAGGCCAGGTCACCTACTAAGAAAAGCCCATGAGACTAACAGTGGATCACTCTGCAGCAACCCTACAAGCCAGAAGAGAGTGGGGGCCAATATTCGCCGTTCTTAAAGAAAAGAATTTTCAACCCAGAATTTCATATCCAGTCAAACTAAACTTCATAAGCAAAGGAGAAACAAAATCCTCTTCAGAAAAGCAAATGCTGAGGGAATTCATCAGCACTGGGCCTGACTTACAAGAGCTCTTGAAGGAAGCACTAAATATGAAGAAAAAAAAAGAACCTGTACCAGACATTGCAAAATACATGAAAGTATAAAGACCAATGACACTATGAAGAAACGGCATCAACTACTGTGCAAAATAACCAGCTAGCATCATGATGACAGGACAAATTCACACATAACAATATTAACCTTAAATGTAAATGGGCCAAATGCCACAATTAACAGACACAGACTGTTGAATAAAGAGTCAAGACCCATCAGTGTGCTGTATTCAGGAAACCCATCTCACATGCAAAGATACACATAGGCTCAAAAAAAGAGATGGAGGAAAATTTACCAAGCAAATGGAAAGCAGAAAAAAGCAGGGGTTGCAATACTAGTCTCTGACAAAACAGACTTTAAACCAACAAAGATCAAAAAAGACAAAGAAGGGCATTACATAATGGTAAAGGGATCAATGCAATCAAGAAGAGATAACTATCCTAAATATATATGCACCCAATATAGGCAAACCCAGATTCATAAAACAATTTTTTTTTTTTTGAGACAGAGTCTTGCTCTGTCACCCAGCCTGGAGTGCAATGACGTGATCTCAGCTCAGTGCAATCTCTGCCTCCCTAGTCCAAGCAATTCTCCTGCCTCAGCCTCCCAAGTAGCTGGGACTACAGGCACCCACCACCATGCCCGGCTAATTTTTTTATATTTTTAGTAGAGATGGGGTTTCACTGTGTTAGCCAGGATGGTCTCAATCTCCTGGCCTCATAAAAAAACAATTTCTTAGAGACCTACAAAGAGACTTAGACTGCCACACCATAATAGTGGGATACTTCAACACCCCACTGTCAATATTATGCAGATCAATGAGACAGAAAATTAACAAGGATATTCAGGACTTGAAATCAGCTCCAGATCAAGCAGACCTAATAGACATCTACAGAACTCTCTACCCCAAATCAACAGAATATACATTCTTCTCAGTGCCACGTGGCACTTATTCTAAAATCAACCACATAATTGGAAGTAAAACACTCAGCAGCAAATGCAAAAAAACTGAAATCATAACAGTCTCTCAGACCACAGTGCCATCAAATTAGAACCCAACTCAGGATCAAGAAACTCACTCAAAAGCACACAATTTTATGGAAATTGAACAACCTGCTCCTGAATGACTCCTGGGTAAATAAGGAAATTAAGGCAGAGATCAAGAATTTCTTTGAAAGCAATGAGAGCAAAGATACATTGTACCGGAATCACTGGGATGCAGCTAAAACAGTGTTAAGGGGGAAATTTATAGCAATAAACGCCCACATCAGAAAGCTAGAAAGATCTCAAATCGACACACTAACATCAAAATTAAAGGAACTAGAGAAGCAAGAGCAAACAAATCCAAAAGCTAGCAGAAGACAAGAAATAACAAAGATCAAAGTGGAACAGAAGGAGATAGAGACATGAAAAACCCTTCAAAAAAAATCAATGAATCCAGCAGCTGGGTTTTTGAAAAAAATAAAAAATAAAATAGATAGACCACTAGCTAGACTAATAAAGAAGAAAAGAAAGAAGAATGAAATAGATGCAATAAAAAATGATATAGAAAAATATCACTGCTGACCCCACATTCTCTGATGGTAGTTTGTAGAAATAGACTAGAAAATCTAGAAGAAATTGATAAATTCCTGCACACATACACCCTCCCAAAACTAAACCAGGAGGAAGTCAAATCCCTGAATAGACCAATAACAAGTTCTGAAATTGAGGCAGTAATCAATAGCCTACCAACCAAGAAAAGCCCAGGACCAGATGGATTCACAGCTGAATTCTACCAGAGGTACAAAGAGGAGCTGGTAGTTTCCTTCTGAAACTATTTCAAACGGTTGAAAAGGAGGACTCCTCCCTAACTCATTTTATGAGGTATCATCCTGATACTAAAACCTGGCAGACACACACACACACACACACACACACACGCACACACACAAATTCAGGTCAATATCCCTGATGAACATTGATGCGAAAATCCTCAATAAAATACTAGCAAACCAAATCCAGCAGCACATCAAAAAGTTTATCCACCACAATCAAGTCAGCTTCCTCCCTGGGATGCAAATGGATTCAACATACACATATCAATAAACATAATCCGTTACATAAACAGAACCAACAACAAAAACCACAGGATTATCTCAATATATGCAGAAAAGGCCTCCAATAAAATAAAACATCCCTTCATGTTAAAAACTCTCAACAAACTAGGTATTGATGGAACATATCTCAAAATAATAAAATCTATTTATGAAAATCTCACAGCCAATATCATACTGAATGAGCAAAAGCTGGAAGCATTCTCTTTGAAAACCAGCACAAAACAAGGATGCCCTCTCTCACCACTCCTATTCAACATAGTATTGGAAGTTCTGGCCAGGGCAATCAGGCAGGAAATAAAGGGTATTGAGATAGGAAGAGAGGAAGTCAAATTGTCTCTGTTTGCAGATGACATAATCCTATATTTAGAAAACCCCATCATCTCAGCCCAAAATCTCTGTAAGCTGATAAGCAACTTCAGCAAAGTCTGAGGATACAAAATCAATGTGCAAGCACATGTGTTCCTATACACCAACAACAGACAAGCAGAGAGCCAAATCATGAATGAACTCTCATTCACAACTGCTACAAAGAGAATAAAATACCTAGGAATACAGCTAATAAGGTATGTGAAGGACCTCTTCAAGAAGAACTACAAACCACTGCTCAAGGACATAAGAGAGTAAGAGAGTACACAAACAAATGGAAAAAAAATTCCATCCTCATGGATAGGAAGAATCAGTATCATGAAAATGGCCATACTGCCCAAAGTAAGTAATTTATAGATTCATTGCTATTCCCATCAAACTACCATTGACATTCTTCAAGAATTAGAAAAAACTACTTTAAAATTCACATGGAACTAAAAAAGAGGCCACATAGCCAAGACAATCCTAAGCAAAAGAACAAAGCTGGAGGCATTACACTACATGACTCCAAACTATACTACAAGGCTACAGTAAACAAAACAGCATGATACTGGTCCAAGAACAGACATATAGACCAAGGGAACAGAATAGAGACCTCAGAAATAAGACCACACATCTAAAGCCATCTGTTCTTCAACAAACCTGACAAAAGCAAGCAATGGGGAAAGGATTCCCTATTTAATAAATGGTGCTGGGAAAACTGGCTAGCCATATGCAGAAAACAGAAACTGGACCCCTTCCTTATATCTTATACAAAAATTAACTCAAGATGGATTAAAGATTTAAATGTAAGACCTAAAACCATAAAAGCCCTAGAAGAAAACCTAGGCAATACCATTCAGGACATAGGCATGGGCAAAGACTTCATGACAAAAATGCCAAAAGCAACTGCAACAAAAGCTAAAATTGACAAATGGGATCTAATTAATCTAAAGAGCTTCTGCACAGCAAAAGAAACTATCATCAGAGTGAACAGGCAATCTATAGAATGGGAGAAAAGTTTTGCAATCTACCCATCTGACAAAGGTCTAATATCCAGACTTTACAAGGAACTTAAACAAATATACAAGAAAAAAACAACCCCATCCAAAAGTGGGCAAAGTATATAAACAGACACTTCTCAAAAGACGACATTTATACAGCCAACAAACATATTTTAAAAAGCTCAACATCACTGATCATTAGAAAAATGCAAATCAAAACAACATTGAGATACCATCTCAGACCAGTCAGAATGGCAATTATTAAAAAGTCAAGAAACAACAGATCCTGGCAAGGCTGTGGAGAAATAGGAATGCTTTTATGTTGTTGGTGGGAATGTAAATTAGTTCAAACATTGTGAAAGACAGTGTGGCGATTCCTCAAGGATCTAGAACCAGAAATATCATTTGACCCAGCAATCCCATTACTGGGTATATACCCAAAGCAATATAAGTCATTCTACTATAAAGATACATGCACATATGTGTTTACTGCAGCACTTTTCACAATAGCAAAGACATGGACCCAACCCAAATGCCCATCAATGATAGACTGGAGAAAGAAAATATGGCACATATACACCATGGAATACTATGCAGCCACAAAAAGGAATGAGATCATGTCCTTTGCAGGGACATGGATGAAGCTGGAAGCCATCATCCTCAGCAAACGAACACAGGAAAAGAAAACCAAACACCACATCTTCTCACTCATAAGTGGGAGTTTAACAATGACAACACATGGACACAGGGACGGGAACATCACACACTGGGGCCTGTCAGGAGTCGGGGTGATGATGGGAGGGAAAGCATCAGGACTAACAGCTAATGCATGTGGGGCTAAAAGCCCAGGTGACAGGTTGATAGGTGCAGCAAACAACCATGGCACACATAAACCTATGTAACAAACCTGCATGTTCTGCACATGTATTCTGGAACTTAAGGTAAAAAAATAAAAATAATAATACATAAATAAATAAAAATTAAAAAATAAAATTTTGACCATAAGAACCTAACTCACACAAAGTCACAAATTGGGAAAATTGAGAAGGTGAAATCTGTTCAACAGTTCTCCAAATTTAGGAGTTGAAGCACTTGGCTAAGAAAAAAAAAAATACATATAATCCAACTAACATTTAAAAAAGAAAAGGCGGGGGGAAAAAAGCAAAGGAGAGTACTCATTCAGGGCCATAATAACCATCTAGGACATTTTTAAGAGAGTCATATCTCTTCTTGCTGGTTGGTTTTTAGTTTTTCCTTCAAACCACAGCTTCCTATATTGATAAAATTCTGGACCTGGAAGGTATCTTGGATACTATAAAATACAACTTCCTCATTTTCCTAAAAAGGAAAGAAGGTGACACCCAGAAAGGTAAATTGTTTAAGATCACACAGCTTCTAAATGGCAGTGCCAGGACTAAAAGCCCTAAGACCAAAATATTTCAGTTTTCTTTTTAGCTCACTATTTTGTGAGACTGACCCTCCTTGCCTTAATCTGGAGTTCCTGTCTTATGCAAACCTTCACCTCACACAAGGGCGTAACCAGGGCCCTGCATCTAGACCTGGAGGCATCTTTTAAGTAGACAGAGCTGAGCATAAACACCAACCTGGCTGAACTTCAAGGGCTTCTTCCATGATTCTTATAAGAATTAGGTACCTGCCATCCCTTCAGGTGCTCTTTGTAGATAACCAAAGTCTCACCAGAAGGTTGGGTTAGGCTTCCAATCTAGGAAAAGACTCCATCCCAAACCTACCATGTGATACCACACCCCAAAACAATAGGTGCCCCTCAAGAAATTTCCCCATTCCTTGAGGCCTGGAGTTCACCAGTTCCTCTATTATAATCTCCCATGAGTCCTCATCTCCTGTTCCTGGATGTTCCTGGACATAGACAGAGAAAATATGACTTGTTGATTGAGTTTTCTTTTCACTTTTAATGAGGCTGACTAAATTAAACACTTAGGACTTGGTACCCAAGTTTTAAGTCAAGACCTATGAAATGAAGTTCAATGGTCAACACTGGAAACCCAATAGAGCCTTACCCCTTCTCCAAAACTGAGGAGAATGCTTTAGCACACAGTTTCACAAACTCCTCTTAGACCAATCATAGCTTCTTAGCAAGCTGAGGACTCGTGGGACTTTGTGCTCTAGCACTCATTTCTACACATTAGGAGGAGACAACTCTAGAACATACCATTCCTCTTTTGGTCATGATCTGGGGTCAACCTGAGAGAGACCACTTAATAAATCTTCTCATGCTTTACATTTGTAAAATATTCTCCCCCAAGTATATCTAAAACACAATGCTATAGATCTATTATCACATTGTCCAGATATAGAATATTCCAGAGCACAAACCTGAAAATGTTGGCTAAAACATTTTACTACTACTCCTTAGTTTATGTTGGCCACTAAGACACCATGTGATTTTAGTGTATACAAAGACACCAACACCCACATAAATAATATCAGTAATGGGAACTCTCCTGGAAGGTGAACACTTTTAATATCTCATGGCGCACCGTGCCAGACAACAAAGTTTCCTCCACCTATATTTGGACCTTCTCAGGATATGTAATATTCTCTTGGAGTCCCCCCAGAAGCACACTTGCAGTATGATATTCTCTAGGATACAACAAGCGGAGACCCTGGGTCCTTTCTACCAGGCTTCAGCATTACAGTGCCAGAACATCTTATCTTCCTAAGTTCACCCCAGCAAGAGAGCATCAGAGAGAACAAGCAGCTGTAGGAGTGCAGTAAAGAATTACAAGCAAACAGCTCTTCTACAGCTGCTAAGAGCCAGGGGGCTGATAAACTCTTTGATCTTTCTCTCATCTTTTAAAGATGCTTTGAAATCAAGAGACCAGGATATATCCTAGAGATCAGGACAGCAGGAAAACTTTTTCTCTTGCCCTTGCAGCCCATTAATAGAAGCCCAGACATCTTACCCCAAAACTGCAGGTTATATTGAGAGACATAAATGGCCATTAACTTTTTGAGCCACTTGTTAGGAAGAGGGCCCCAGGACCATTCTCTAAAGGTCTGCAAGTCTTGAGAAGCAGAAAAGAAAGATTACCTAAAGTTTGCACCATGAGAAAGCAGCCACAACAGGAATTACATCAAAGGTGTGGATGACAAGAGCCATTTACAGGCTGACAACTTAAAGTCCCAACAGCAGGAGAAGAGGAAAGAGAGCGAGAGAGAGAGACAGAGAGACCCTGCCCCAAGTAAAGATAGAGCAGGCAAGAAACTGCCCAAAAGAAAAGAACACATCAAGAATGAGTTCAAACAATGAGTTTCGCAAGGAGGTCAGCAAAGTCACAGACACAAAGACATTACAGATGGATGCTATAAACTCCTGGCAAGACCCACAGGAAGATGACAGAAGAGTAGACATGAAGGCAGCTAGACTGATGCTGGCCTGGCCTTGTCTGACCCAAGCACTTTATCAACTCTCTGTATAAGAAACGCTGTTGGTAACAACTAAATTCACCTCTATATAACATGTTCAAAGTAAGGTATATTCATTGAAATAATATTTAATTGTTTGACTGAATTTATTACTCACACTTTTCTCCCCAAAGAATAGGTATTTGGTATGCTTGGTGCCCCGTGGCTGATGGAAACCCACAGCTGTAGTCGCAACAGCTCACACCAGTATAACTAGATCCATCAAGTGGAGAGTCAACAGCACATTACAGGGAGCACCGGAATGCAGAGAACTTATCTGCTTCAGTCAGGCCTAATTGGTGGAGTCATAGATTGTTGTCAGTTTTGCTGTAATCTTTTCTTTCCTCTAAATCAGAGGTTGGCAAACTCTGGTGGCATCTGGGTCAAATTCAGCCAACTGCCTGATTTTTTAAATAAAGCTTTATTGATACACAGCCACGCCCCTTCATCTACATATTATCTGTGGCTGCTCTCTCACTATAATGACAAACACTAGTATACTTTCCCCACTGTTTCCGTCCTTTCTCCTTCTTGTCCTTTCTCTTTCCCTTTTTGGAGGTATTATCCAGCCATAATCAACTCCAGAAAGTATCTGGATCCCCATCTAAACACACAGTCTGGAACTCAGCTGCCACCAGTGGTTTGTTCTAATTTTGTTTTGGAGTGGGGGTAAATTTTGTTGTTGATTTGATCTCATTGGATTTATTAAATTAAAAACATTGCTTTTGGTAGCAAGTCAAATACTATTGAGGTATCTAAAGAAAGAGTTAAGAATCTCTCCTTTCCCTCCATTCTACTTCTCGAAGTACAAAATGTTAATATTTATTCCTTCCACACTTTCTGCTAGAGGTGGCTTTTTAAAAAATATTTATTATCACAGTAAGATTGAGAGAAGAAAATACTTAATATTTAATATATAGAGCACATTAATCCACTCAATAAATATTTTTGAAAACCTCTATGTTTCACACACTATGCTAAGTGCTGAAGAACCAACTTAAAATTCTCTAGGATAGATACCTAAATATCAAATAATATCAGCTGTTTCTTTTTATAAAATAAAGAGCCCCACCGTGCTTAATAAAATGATGATGGTTTGCACACACCAGCTAGCCAAACCAAGGATAGGTGGCATTAGACACAGGAGGACTAACAGGTAGCTGAAAGTAATCTATTTTCTGGATCTAGAAAGACAATCAACTAAAAAGCCAGAGTATAAAAAGAATGAATCCATAGGTGTATTAGAACATTATTGCATTGCTATAAATAAATACCTAAGACTGGGTAATTTATGAAGAAAAGAGGGTTAATTGGCTGAGGGTTAATTGGCTCACTTTTCTGCAAGCCGTGCAGGAAGCGTAGTGCTGGAATCCACTTCTGGGGAGACCCTATTAAGCTTTTACTCATGGCAGAAGTCAAGAGGGAGCAGGCAAGTCACATGGCAACAACAGGAGCAAGGAGTTGGAGGGAGAAATGCCACACATTTTTAAACCACCAGATCTGGTGTGAACTCAGAGTGAGAGCTCACTTATCATGAAGGGATGGCTTAAGCCATTCATAAGGGATCCGCCCCTGTGATCCAAACACCTCCCACTAGGCCTCACCTCCAACACCAAGGATTACGTTTCAACATGAGATTTGTGTGGGGAAAAATATCCAAACTATATCATTCTGACCCAGCCCCTCCCAAAGCTCATGTTCTTCTCACATTTCAAAATACAATAATGCCTTCCCAATATTCCCCCAATGTCTTAACTTGTTGCAGCATTAACTCAAAATCCAAAGTCTAAAGTCTCATCTGAGACAAACCAAATCCCTTCCACCTATGAGCCTGTAAAATCAAAAACAAGTTAATTACTTCCAAGTTACAATGGGGGTATAGAAATTGGGCAAACAGTCCGATTCCAAAAGGGAGAAATTGGCCAAAAGAAAGAAGCTACAAGCCCCCATGCAAGTTCAAAGCCCAGCAGGGCAGTCATTAAATCTTAAATCTCCAAAATAATCTCCTTTGATTCCATGTCCCACAGGTAGAGCATATTGGTACAAGGGGTGGTCTCCCAATATCTACTCCTGTGTCAGCTCCTGAGGCTGTTCTTACAGGTTATTGAATATCTGTGGCTTTTCCAGATATAGGTGCAAGCTGTCAGTGCATCTAACATCCTTGGGCCTGGAGGGCAGTGACCTCCTTCTTATACTCCACTAGGCAGTGACCCAGAGGTGACTCTGTATAGAAGTCCCAATTCCACATTTCTCCTTGGCACTCTCCAAGTAGAGGTTCTCTGTGGGGGACTCCACCTCTGTTGCAGGCTTCTGCCTGGGCACCCAGGCTTTTCCACACATTCTTTGAAATCCAGGCAGAGGCTGCCAAACATTCTTTACTCATGCATTCTGCAAATGGCACGCTTACCACCACATGGAAGCTGCCAAGGCTTATGGCTTGCACCCTGTGGCGGTATGGCCTAAGCTGTACCTGAGACCCTTTGAGCCATGGCTGGAGCTGGAGCAGCCAGAATGTGGGGAGCAGTGTCCCAAGGCTGCAAAAGGCAGCCAAAGCTTCACAAGGCAGGTATATTAGTCCGTTTTCATACTGCTATGAAGAAATAACCAAGACTGGGTAATTTACAAAGAAAAAGAGGTTTAATGGACTCACAATTCCACATGGCTAGGGAGGCCTCACAATCATGGCAGAAGGTGAAAGAGGAGCAAAGGCAACACACGTCTTACATGGCAGCAGGCAATAGTGCATGTTCAGGGGAACTGCTCTTTATAAAACCATTAGATCTCTTGAGACTTATTCACTATCATGAGAACGGCATGCAAAAAACCTGCCCCCATAACTCAATTACCTCTCATTGAGTCCCTCCCACAACATGTGGGAATTATGGGAGCTACAATTCAGGATAAGATTTGGGTGGGGACATAGCCAAATCGTATCATTCTGCTCCTGCCCCTCCCAAACTCATGTCCTCTTATCCCAAAACTAATCATGCCTTGCCATCAGTCTCCCAAAGTCTTAATTCATTTCAGCATTAACTCAAAAGTCCAGTCCAAAGTCTCATCTAAAGCAAGGCAAGTTCCTTCTGCCTATGAGCCTGTAAAATCAAAAGCAAGTTAGTGACTTCCTACATAAAACAGAATTACAGGCATCAGGTAAACATACCCATTCCAAATGAAAGAAATTGGCCAAAATGAAGGAGCTAAAGGCCCCATGCAAGTCTGAAATCCAGTGGGACAGTCAAATTTTAAAGCTCCAAAATTACCTCCTTTGACTCCATGTTTTATATCCAGGTCACCCTGATGCAATAGGTGGGTTCCTATAGTCTTGGACAGTTCCACCCCTGTCTGTGGCTTTGCAGGAGACAGCCCCCCTCCCAGCAGCTTTTACAGGCTGGTGTTGAGTGTCTGTGGCTTTTCTAGGCACACAGTGCAAGCTGTTGGTGGAGCTACCATTCTGGGGTCTGGAGGACAATGGCCCTCTTCTCACAGCTCCACTGGGCAGTGACCCAGTGGGGACTCTGTATGGGGGCTCTGACCCCACATTTCCCTTCTGCACTGCCCTAGAAGAGGTTCTCCATGAGGGCTTCGCCCCTGCAGCACACCTCTGCCTGGACATTCAAGCATTTCCATACATCCTCTGAAATCTAGGTAGAGGTTCCCAAACCTTAATTCTTGACTTCTGTGCACCCGCAGGTCCAACCAGTATGAGAAGAAGATTATTGGATAATGTTGGATATGTCCTCCTCAAAGATACGTTAAAGCCCTAACACTTAGTACCTGAGAATATGAACTTATTTAGAAATAAGGTCTTTCAGATGCAATCAGGTTAAAATAAGCCATACTCAATTAGGTTGCACCCTAATCAGATATGACTAATGTCCTTACAAGAAGAAAAAACAGATAGACAGAGACATGGAGAAGAAGCTCATGTGAATAGAGAGGCAGAGACTGGAGTAATGCATTCAAGCCAAGAAATACCAAGAATTGCCACACCAGAAACTAAGAGAAAGTCATGGAATGGAATCTCCCCTAAAGCCTTCGGAGAAAGCATGGACCTGCCAATACCTTGATTTTGGACTTCTAGCTTCCCCAACTGTGAAAGAAAAAAAATTCTGTTGTTATAAGCCACTCAGTTTGTGGTAATTTCTTATGGCAGCCTTACAAAACTCATACAGTCTGTTCAGGATCTGTAAAGAATTAGCTCAAACTGTTTTTACCACACTGATCCCAGCACTCTTCTCCCACCTTGTGGGTATAAAAATGTTAAAATTGAAAACTGCAGGCCTTGTTTAATGTGCTCTGAGACTCACCCTCACCTCCCATCACTCAGAGTCTGATGAATGAATCAATGCAGAATGAGGCTATCTTCACTCCCTAGGTGACATGTAATCTCTTACCTGCTACCCTCATAACCAGCACAAAACCCACAAAACTAGACTCACAGGATATTGGATCAAAATGTCTAGAAGTTAAAATTTCCAGGAAGGGATCCTCTTATTCAAGAGTCCTAAAAACATTTCCCTCAAGTACAAGAAAAGGATGTGGCTGATAAAGCTCCTAGGAGGAGCGTCAGCCACTCAGGAAAATGAGATTGTCAAGCAGCACTGCTGTAGCCAGATGCAGTGTTCAGAGGATCACAGAAGGAAAGTGGACCCAACTGGCCTCTCTCCAACCCCTGCACGTATCATCATTCACACCAGGCTGTGCTGGAGTGTTTCAGAGCACAAAGACCCTTTAATTCTGAAAGAGAATTTAGCCATGGATTCTGAGGACTACAATAACAGAGACCTTGAGAACAAAGCACAAGCAGAAGCACACACAGAAAGGGGTGGGAGGGTAACAAAGGAGAGAAGCCTGCTGATCCCTGAAAGCAACTCTGCTGCCTTAATTAGCTGCCCTTACTCAGGAGCCACCTATTTCACACACAGATGTTTAGTGGTACTTCAAATCTCTCAGATCCTCTGTGTGGGTGTGCGAATTGTGGTGTGTGGTGTGTGGAATGGCGTGGTGTATGGATGGTGCAGTATGTGTGTGTGGTGTGTGTGTGCATGAGTGTGGTAAGTGGAATGGTTCAGTGTGTATCTGGGGTGTGTGCTTGGGGAAGGCAGTGTATGGGGAAACAGGGGTTTGTGACTGAATGCCTGCTTTCAGGATTTCCTAGGTTCAGGTGGAGCAAAACCAGCCTGGGTATGTAGCTGCCGCATCAGCAGTGACTTGGAGCTGATCCACTGTCTGGTCTATTTTTAACAATGATGCACCATGACTTTGCACTCTTCCTTAATATAACTGACGGCAGCAGGATCCCATTGGGAAAGCAACTACAGCTAAGGCCTCTGCTTTCCTGATCACAATCTCATAGTCCTTCAGAACAAATTATGAAGCATTTCTAGATCCTTGAGACATTTGAAACACTGCAGACAATTTTCCAGAATTTGAGAGGCAAAAGAAAAAATTATTCAATATATCAACACTAACACTAACTGTATATGAGAACTTTTAACCACTCCCTCTAGTCACCGTAAAATCTAGAATAAGTAAACAAATGCCAACGTAGTGCAAAATCATAATTAGTGTTTGCCTGAATCAATGAAAAAATGAAAATAGTACTGCAGTTGGTATGAATTTATTATCTTCTAGGCCCATTTTAAGACTATAGGACAGGTAGCTATTAAATAATGCAAATTATATAATTATATAATAGCTACTATATAATAGCTATAATATTATTATATTATATATTATTATATTATATTTATTATATAATATAATTATATAATATATAATAAAATATATTATATAATATATAATAAAATATATTATATAATATAAATTTTATTACATAATAGCTATTATGTAATTACATATCATTATACATATTTATATTATATCATATATATTATATATAATTATATAATAGCTATTACATAATAGTTATAATTAGATAACTTAATGTCCTTTTATAAAAGGATGCTATATCACAGATATTATAAGAATTCATACTAAGATTAATAAAAGATAATAGTTGCCCTAGCAACCCTAGCTATTTCCTCTTCAGAAATGTAAGAAAACATTACAGACAAGTTTAGAAACTCCAGAATGTCAAATCTGACCCAAAAAAGTGAGTCTGTAATTCAATTAAATGATGAAAAGCAATTCAATGAAAAATTAGAAAATATCTATGAGAATCATGGATTAATCATGGAAACCTACAGAGACCTAGAGCTTGAACCTGCCATTTTACAGACATGGAAACAAATTGCCTGAGAAGTTTAATGACTTGCCCAAGATCACATCCTACATGGCATCTCTTTAATTAATGTAAATCTCCTGACTTCTTAACCCCTATTTTTTATACTTTGTGAACTATCTTGGCACTCTATGACTGACTCTATGCTAGGTGCTACAGATACCACAAAAATGAATGAAACCCAATGATGTTCAACCACAAGTTTAGTAGACTTCTCTTGCTACTATAGCCATTCTTAAAGAAACTACTCTGAGTTCAGACCTCCCTATTCCCCAGGAAGAATTGAAGTCAGCTCACCAGAATCTTCAAACTTTAGAAACAGTTGCACCAGTAGAACAAGATGGTGGCCACCTCCTGTTCCTAAGAGTACTTTTTGCTGAACCCTCTCACTCAAGGCCTAACCAATGAACTGGGATGCCCTGATAGTGCCAGCTAAGAGAGGAAGTTGACTCTGGGTGAAGGCAGGCCAAGTCTATAAATGACAGGTAAGAAGGAGAATAACTTGAATAGTACATAGTCCCTGCCTTTAGAGATCTGAATTAAATAACTAGTTAAATATAATAGGTACTACACCAGAAGTAGGTAATAAGCCCAAACCTGAGATTTTTTTTTAATCCAGTGATTCTACCACTGAGGAATAGGAGAGAAGGAGAGCGATGTCAGGACTCATACAGGCCCCTTCTAGAAAACGTTCTTAGTTCATTGCCCGTCTCTCCTAGTCAAACCATTGATAACTCACAAGGCCACAGTGTTTATTTAACATTTTTTGTGCCAACTCATGAAACATCATCATGCTCACTGATAAGACTTTCCAGTCTCTCCCCTGCAGACTGGGTCCATGTCAGCACTTGAGTCCATACCAGCATTAGGAATGGTATTCAGCATCAGATCCTCGGTATCCTCTGCTGGACCCATGCCTGGTTTTCTAGCAAGGAGTAGGTTATCTGAGCTGCCTTTGTCACAGTATGTCAAGGGGAAACCAGAGGCCACTTAATTCTGGCTCCGTAACCCAGACACAAAATGTTCACCTAAACTAGGATTAGAAATCTGGGGAAAACAGGTTTGTGCTACCAAAACTCATATGAGTCATATTCACACCAATGAGAGAGACGCTAGCCAAGCTTACCAGGATTGTCAGACTCTGGGTCATTGAAGAAATTTATAATGTGCTAGGAATGGAAAAAACATAAGTGATCTTCCACTCAATGTTTTGGCCTACAGAACTCCCAGCTCTCTCTGCATCCATTTACACTTTAGGTTTCCTGGTAGTTTTATTTTAAAATCTGCCACTAGAAAAGAAAATTCTTGAAAATAATTTATTTATTGTAAATCTTTCATTTTACCCTTGGGAAACTGGAGGTCCCAGGCTGGGCACGGTGGCTCACGCCTGTAATCCCAGCACTTTGGGAGGCCGAGGCGGGTGGATCACGAGGTCAGGAGATCGAGACCATCCTGGCTAACACAGTGAAACCCCGTCTCTACTAAAAATACAAAAAATTAGCCGGGCGAGGTAGCGGGCGCCTGTAGTACCAGCTACTCGGGAGGCTGAGGCAGGAGAATAGCGTGAACCCTGGGGGGCTGAGCCTGCAGCGAGCCGAGATCGCGCCACAGCACTCCAGCCTGGGCAACAGGGAGACTCCGTCTCAAAAAAAAGAAACTGGAGGTCCCACACATGAAGGGGCTTGCTCAGGGTCACTCTAATACTGAAGATGGGCAGGATTCTGTCATAATAAAAAGAACTGCAAATATCCCAGTGGCTTCACACAGCAAAGATTTATTTCTTTCTCACACTACATGCCCCAAACATCTCTTCAAAATCCACCAGGGACCCAGACTCATAGAGGCTCCATCTTAACATGTGCTTGCAGGGTTACCACAACAAGGAAAAGGAAAGCTGACATCAGGGACTTTAGGGTTGATATCTCTATCCATAAGTGACACATGTGTCTTCCACTCATATTTCAGTAGCCAAAGGAAGTAGCACAGCCACGCCTGACTTCCCGTGGCTAGAGAAGTGCAATCCTGGTACCTAGCCAAGAGGAAGAGAGTAGCAGTGTTTGTGGACAGCACTGATGACAACCAGAGTCACATGGTTAGTGAAGGGCAAAGCCAACAACAGAACTCTAGCTTCCCAATTCCTTGTCGAAGTGTTTCTCTACTTCCCTGTCTTGGAAAGCCTAGATCAAGTTCCACCATCCTCACAAAGCTATCTCTGACTACCCTAACCAATGAAGTCTCATTGGTGTGAATATGACTCGTATGAGTTTTGGTATCACAAACCTGTTCTCCCCAGATTTCTACTCCTAGGTTAGGTGAACATTGTGAGTCTGGGTTACGGAGCCAGAATTAAGTGGCCTATGGTTTCCCCTTGACATACTGTGACAAAGGCAGCTCAGATAACCTACTTCTTGCTAGAAAACCAGGCAAGGGTCCAGCAGAGGATACCGAGGATCTGTCACTGAATACCATTCCTACTGCTGGTATGGACTCATGTGCTGATATCGATGATATTTATTCTCATCTATCTGAATACCTTAGTAACTGTCCACAAATAAAACATAATTGTGCACTGAACACACACACACAAATCCATGTGCAGTTTTTAGGAGGACTCTTCATTGATTATGGATCCCACAGTCTCAAAAATCAGTACTAGAAAGAGAAAGACCCTCCTCTCGTGGGCTCATGAGAACACAAAACAGGGAGAATTTAAATGAAAAGACATAGCCCCAAGAGTAAAAGGAGGCAGTACAGACAGCCATGGAAAGCATTTTGACTCTATGAAGCAATATTTACTAGGCTGGATGTTAATTAGTCGCTTGTTTTGTTTTGTTGTACAATCAGCATTTATTTCCTTCCCTCCTCTGCTCTCCCCTGTATCACACAGGGGCAGGATGCCTAGAACTAACTTGTCAGATTCTCTCGCCTGCAGAGGGTTGCGTATGATTTACATTCCGTCAGCGGGATGCATTCGCATAAGGTTTGAAAAGAGGAAAGGAAACAGAAGACATTTTCTTCTTCCTCTAGCAGTGGCAACAGATAAATGAACTTTGCACAAATGAGTTTTTTTGACAGCCTCTGCGTTCCCCTGCCATTCACTCATCACAGGATGTGAAAAAAAACTGTGAAGTCAGCAGCAATTTCCTGCAGGTTCCTGACCCTTAGGTGACAGCACTCTGACTCTGGACCACCAGAGTGCGGCAAAATTGAAAATTGATGGCTGATCCCCTGACTTTCACTCTTACAGGCTTTGCAATGGCTTCTAAGCACCCAAATCCCTGAATCAAATTATATAAAATTTCTGTTTTCCTGACTGAACCATGACTGATACAACTTATCCCCTTTAATCATTTACTTCTAATTAAAATGGTAATACATGAAGTATAAGAAATAAATTTAAATCAACTATGACACCCACTCAGATATTACCCAGCTATTGATATATTTCATCCCACTTTCTTTTCTATACAACACTATTCCAGCCCTAATTCACTTCAACATACACATAGGATAATTTGACACCCTAGAGCTCCTCTCCTGCAATGACTTTGTTCTACACCTTATGTCAGCCACTCACCCCCATGGCCATATCCACAATGACCTTGTCATTACCAATAACTGCAACCCCTCCATAAACTCACTTTCATGCATCCCACTCCCTGACCACCATCTACATTTCCAGCTTACAGTCCCTGATACCCAGGCTGGATCAGTATTAAGACCCTAACAACACCTTCAATTCATTGGTCCTACAAAGTTATTCTCCCACACCCATTGATGTCTCCTCTTCCCTCTTTATCCAGCGTATTCTATGGCAAATAATATAATTAATTCACTTGCTTTTATACTCCCTAATCTACCTCTCTCTTACTTCAAAACCGCAACACTAATTAAATCCAAAGTTCCACCTACATTACGCCTACCCCTGTATAGCTGAATGAAACTGGAGAAAAATATACAATCAACGATAACTAGACTCACTTTAAGTCCGTAAATATGATCTCAAACTACCTTCAAACTGCATCCAAAGCCTGGTTCTCTCCCACTCTGTAATTACTCCTACATTCCTCATTCTTTCCCTTACCCTTATCTCATAATACTTACCACACTAACTTATGATTTAACTTATTTATTTCTTACATTTATTACTCATTGCCTGTTTTTTCCTACTGGACTACACGCATAATAAGATCAGGATTTTTTTTTTCAGTTTTGCTCACTGATGTACCTACCTCAAGTGCCTAGAAGAGCACCTTGACAGTGTTTAATAAATCTTTATTGAACAGCTTCACATTTATTTTGACATGTGTGCTTTTTGAGAGGGGAGGTAGTGCCTTATAGCATGAGCAGGTCAGAAAATGAGAATCCACAATCCTTTTCTACCACCATTTCTCTTCTTCTTCAAGACACTCCCTTTTCTACCTTTAAAAGAAGAATGTTGCAGACACTATTGGTGCCCACCCGTCAGCCATCCAGCACACACCTATGGTTTCTTACTGCAAGCACTCCCAAGACTCTCTGCCCAAAGGCTTTCCCTGGCCACAGAGGTAAATTTTGCTACACACAGAGTAGGCAAGAAGTGCCAAGGAGTTAAGACCTGGAGCAGTCCTCAATTGGTGTCTCACGGTGGTTGGTGGACAAATATCTCAGTTTCCTCTCCCTTCTAGTAGGTAACTCTGAGGCATGTTCTACACTGTCTTCCCACTTGCCCACAGTGGTATCCTAAGCATTGATGCACTCTGTGTTGGCTTCCTCCCCTTTCCTATCTCATTTTCCACTTCTCATTCCCTAGGATCACCATCCAAAAAACTTGCATTCAAATCTTTGTCACAGTGTCTGCTTTTTTGGAGAATCCAAGCCAGAACAAGGCATTTAGATCAATGCTTGGCAAAACCATGTGTTACATAGGCCCCTAAGTTTCCACAGAGGTACTCGGGAGCTCACATAAAGTAGTAGAGACCAAAGAGTAGGAATTCAGAAGCATCTCAAAACCTACCCAATGTAGTTTTATTTCCATCTGTTTTAGACATACTGTGCTTCCTCATAATATTTCTAGAAAATAAAACATAATGAAGTTTCCCCTGCAAAGTATAAAACTTTGGAAACTATGAGGCTAGATGATCTCCAGTGATCTTGGAGGCCCTTCTTATAGTTCTAATATTTGCTTCTTCTATCAACATTTTCATGAGTATTCAGACTCAAGGAAATTTTCCACATTTAGCTTTTGCTATAAGGTTGTTACAAGGTTTCTCATGGAGGTGTTCAAATTGGAAGGTTTTCCAGTAAATTAGAAATGTATCCATCTGGGCTCTTTTCAGCATCCTCACACCTGGCTGGGTGCCACAGCCTGGAGAGGGTCGCCTCTCTTCTGAAAAGAAGAGTGCCACTGACACCCATAGGACCCGTTTCTCTCCCCGTGCCTCTTGCCCCACCCTGAGGGGCGATGATAGCTTGGCTGAAGGATGAATGGCTTGAAAGGAAAATCTCGCTCCCCTGCTTTTTCCCAGGTAGAAACAGGCCAAGTATTTGACATTTTGCTTGGGAGTTGAGCCACTAGTGACATCCCAATGGGGAGTTGGCATTTCCAACAGGGTCTTATTGTGCAAGTGAGGGTTATTTGTTTGTAATAAACTAGATCAGGTTTAACTTGGCTGCAGGGTATACCAATATGGACCAAAATCTTTTAATAATTGCATTCCCTACTCCTCAACACTAACAGCCTTGCTGCTGCTATCTGCTTGAATCCATCAGCACCAATCACATTAAGCCCTTTATCCCGGATGTTATCACTTACTCTAGGAAGCCCCAGCTTCCAAGATCACTCTTCATTGCCCACATTCTAATCTTTACAAAGCTCTACACACTCCCTGTTCTTTCCCCTTTTCTACCCATCCCCAACTCCTGAAACCAGTCCATCCACTGGGCTGTCTGGACTTCAGTCAGTCATCAGTGTAGTCCCCTCTCCCTCTCCCTCTCCATCTCCTTCTCCCTCTCCATCTCTGAGGCTTTCCTTACAATCTTGTTCTAACTGAAACCTGTCTCCTGTGAGAATACTACTTCCCTGAAGCCCCTCCAATGGAGCCTGATTTTTTTTCTGCAGCCATCACACCAATGGACCTGGAGTAAAGTGGGTGCCCTCCCTGCTCTTCATTACCACTTTTATTCTCCCTCCCTCTTCCCTAGAAATCTCCAGCTTTGAATTTCAAGTCTTCATATTATATCACATGCAATCCCTTATTCTTACTGTCATCCAGCCCCTTCCTACAACCAACACCATCTTGTTTCTTACCTTTTGGTTCACAGTCATTCTAATACCACTCTTGTTTTACTTTTTGGCAGTTTCAACACACATATAAATGATCCCTCCAATACCCTGTCCAATCTATTCCTCAATTTAAAGTCTTCTCTGTAATCTTGTCCTCCATCCTACCTCAGCCACTGACTCCATGGTCATGTGCTAGACCTCATCATTACTGATTATTGAAATACTCAGCCTCCAACTAACATATCATCCCACCTGACAGACAGCATCATCTCTACCTGCTGTATCTTCTCACTTATTAATAAACACAAACATATTCCTATCTAAAGCTCATCCCTCCCATTTCACACTAAACTCCACTCCCTTAGCCTATTCAAGGACTTCTCAGAAATTTCCCCCTCATCGATGTTTCTCCACCTCTACTGAATCTTTCTGATCAGAACAAAACATGCTATTATGTTTTCCATCTTAGAAATGCAAAAGCCATATATTGACTCAATTTCCCATCAGTTATCACCCAATTTCTATCCATCCTTTTGCAGTAAAACGCTTCAAAAGAGTTGTTTGTAATTTATGTTTCTAATTCTTCTCTTTTTACTCTCGCTTACACCCACTCAAATCAGCTCCTGTTTGTCTATATCACACCACCATAACCAATCTCAAGTGGGTCACAAAAACCTCCATGTTGCTGAGTCCGATGGTCAAATCTTAGACCTCATCTTACTTGACTCATCAGCATTTGACACAGTTTATCAATCTTTCTTCCTTGATACCTTCTTCACACGATGTCCAGGCTATCATCATCTCTTGATTCTCCTCCCACCTCACTGCTCCCTCCTTCTCAATATCTTTCCCTGGCTTCTCATTTTCTTCCTGAACTATTAGTATGGGGGCAGGGGACCAATGCTCAGTCTTTGGTGAAAGTCTCTATTCCATCGTTATTCATTCCTTTGGCAATCTTCCAAGTTATATCGTTTCTGAATACCATCTTTATGCTAATGGTGATCAAGTGAATCTCTCCATCTTAAGATTAACTGATTATCAACCCCAATTACATTTGTGAAATCCTTTGCCATGTGATATAAAATATTCACAGGCAAGATATCTCTTCATATTGATTGCCCCAGGATTAGGATAGGTGATATGGTTTGGCTGTGTCACTACCCAAATCTCATCTCCAATCGTATCTCCCATAATCCCCACGTGCCATGGGAGGGACCCTGGGAGAGATAATTGAATCATGGGGGTGGGTTTTTCCAATGCTATTCTTATGATAGTGAATAAGTCTCACAAGATCTGGTGGTTTTACAAAGGGCAGTTCCCCTGCACACATTCTCTTGCCTGACACCATGTAGGATGTGCCTTTGCTCTTCCTTTGCCTTCTGCCATGATTTTGAGGCCTCCCCAGCCATGTGGAATGGTGAGTCCATTAAACCTCTATTTCTTTATAAGTTACCCAGTCTTGCGTATTTCTTCATAGCAAGAAATACTAGTATGAAAATAGACTAATACGGTAGGAAATCCATGGAAACAGGGCATTTTTAGAACTCTGCCTCCTATACCTATTCAACATCTCAAACTCAGCAGGTCTACAACTGAACTCTTGCTATTCTGTCACAAAACCTCCCTCATCCTCAACTCTTCCCATCTCAGTTGCTCAGGTCAAACGCCCTGATGTCATTTTTGACTCCTCTCTCTCTCACATGCCACATCAAATTTATCAGCAAATCCTGTTGGCTCTATGCTCAAAACATATCTAGAATATGACCACTTCCTACCATTTCCATAGCTAATGCCTCTCAAACCATCCTCCTCTCTTGCCTTGTTTATGCAGTAGCACTACAGTGGAGTCTCTGCTTCTTCCTTTCTCTCCACCATCTCTATACAACACATCAGCTGGAGAGATCCTTTTGAAACCCAGATCAAACCATCTTCCTCCAATTTGGTTAGATAAAAAGCCAGAATGCTTATAATCCTTATAAGGCTCTCCATGATCTGTACCTCTTTCCTTTACCTCTTTGACCTCATTGCTTATTACTCTCCCTCTCAGTAATTCTGCACCAGTCCCTTTGGTTTCTTTGCTGTACCTCAAATATGCCAGCCATGCTCCACCCTGGACCTCACACTGGCTATTCCGCTGCCTACAGTGCTTTCCTTTCAAATATAGAACTTGCAAGCTCAAGAAGCCCAAGTCTTTTCTACAATGTCACCTGCTTACCACTTTCTCCTTTTCTTTCTCTGAAAGCTAATGCCTCCTCTTGATCCCAGCAAAGTACTTGGTGGCAACTTCATAAAAGCTGACATCTCATACAATCTTGACAGCAGGCTCTGGTAAGGGGTAGAATGAAATGGTAGAAACCTAGAATGCTCTTTGGCTATAGAAAAGCCGGGTACCTCCAAGTTCTAGGGAATCTGTCACATTAAAAAATAGTTTTTATTTATAAAGTGCTATATATATCTACATATATCACCTAATTTAAATCCCATGTATTCATTTAAGAAATACTTTCCAAGTGTTTGGTCTATGCCAAGCACTGTTTTAGGCATGGCTAACATGTCCAAGACATATTATTCCTTCTTAATGAATGACTTAACCCAGACTCAGAAAAATTACATGATTTTCCCAAACTCACCAAGTCATTTGATGGCAAACCAAGGACTCATAGACAAGGGCTCCTAACTCATGGTCATCTGTCCTACTACACAATCTTTCTGCAAACTATACATATTTTTAACCAAAACTATTCGAGATAAAATTGATAAAATTTTATTTGAAAATAAAAGTTTACCAAGTCTCTAGACTCCGAGCTACTGCTCTCTATACTTTATAGTATTGTTTTTAAAAATCAGGAAAATAAAAATAGCTAGATGGCTCAACTCTAGTTAGTTGACATTATGCTTAGGAAGATGAAAAAATGCTTTCTTAATAAAAAATAAGAGGGAGGAAACAAGATCCAGAGTAGAGGAACTGAGAAATCCAAGTGCCTTTGGCACCCTCAGAAAATAAGTCTCACTTGCTTCCCCTCCCCATACAAAGATGAGGCTGGCAGTGACTTCTCAGGCAGCCTTCCCCTCTTCCTATCAAAGCATCCAATCTGCTTTATTTCACAAATGCTCATGATATACCAGGCACTGTTCTAAGTGCTTTACAAATATTACCTTAAGAAGTCACCAAATTGCTCAAGCATCATTTTAAACACATCGTCCTCCTCAGAAACCTGCAATGCTTCCAGTTGCCTCTCAAACTGAAAACTCCTCATCAGGAGTCTTGAACAGGAGAATGCATGAGAAACTTATGGGCTAAGTATGAAATTCAGTTTAAGGGGAAGTTTCAACTTCTTACTGGTTGATTTGACATTTCCCTCTACTCCAGAACACTTCTGTGTTCTAGACAAGTAAACACTCTTACTTTTTTTTTTTTTTACCAAATTTTTCTCCTCTAATCTTGAAACTTTGATATATTCTAATATTTTCTAAAACTCTCCGGGCTCAGTAAATTTCAAAGATCCTTTCTATAAGAAGATCGTAACACATTTGAGAAACTGGGGCTTTTGGAGGTCATCTAGCCCAACTCTTAAAGATAATGAAATGGGCCTAGGAAATTAAAACAATCTTTCCCATTAATTAAGGGAAGAACTGAAACTAGACACTGACTTCTAATCCTTGGCCATTTTAACAAAGAGGAAAATGAGCATATCCTGATGAACAAACAGCAAATCTAAACACAGAAGCATCTAGATAGCACAAGTTTTAATTTGGTCAAAATGGATTTGTTGACAAGTAAAAATCATTTTTTCCTTAAGACAATTTGTAATTTTCATTTTCTTTTTAAGAATTTCTACACTACGCTCTGTAGGAGTGTTGATTTATGTGCTGTATATTATGTTGATCCAAAAGGACACTGCCAAGGTCTGCTTTAATCTATAAAGAAGAAAGTCTCCAAAGCCATTTTCTGAGAAGTTAATTCCTGGTACCTCACGTGGTGCTCTTTCACAATCAAATACCTTACAATAGTTTAAGGAGATGCTTTACCCTTTTCACCATTTCTACTAAAAGAGAAAAACTGTGTTTAAAATGAACATCTGGTTATTTGAAATAACCTTTCATGTTTATGTACCCTCAGGTTTTGCTTAAGAATGTGGCTGGTTTACAGGAAAAAGGCAAGTTCATTGTAAATCTTTCTCCTTATTCTCTCTTCTGTTAAGTGAGTCTTTCCTGAATTTTTTTTATAACAGCCAATTTAAATCCAGCAGTCGTGTTCCTTCCTGACACAAAGAGCAACAGTGATTACACATTAAGGAAAGACTGAGCAGAAACACAATCTAATGCTCATTAAAAATTGTATGGAATTTGATCAAATTCTATCACAGGAGCAGCACCTCCCACTTCCCTGGTCCATGAGCCCATTTCTGGCTACACGAGATCCCCGCCCTGGTCTGACTCTCATATTCAGCCCACTCTCCAGTGGTTACCAGGCTGCCCAAACAACTCAGCACTGCCCCCTTTGTGCTCTTCGGATATGTTCCTTCCCAAACCACCTGCTCTCCCCGCCTCAAGGGCTTCTTCACATATCCTCTGTACCTCCCTCTCTGTTTCCAGCTCATTATCTCTTGCCATTTCCCTCCCTCTCATTTCTTCCCTTTTTCTCTCATCACTTCCTTCTTAGAATCACGGCATCATAGAGTTGAAACCCAATTTAAGCTCTTTCCAATCTTGGAATCCTTTCTACAATGTGCCCTCCAAATGACTGTCTAGCCTGAAGCCCACAGGTATCTTTTTGAATTCTTTCACTTGGATCTTTCTGGGTCGACAGTTAACGAGTGGAAATCCCTCTTTACATGATAGCCCAGACCTCAGTCGCCTTTCTAGACTAAACATCCCAGTCATAGGGCTTCAAATATCTTCACTTCCCAGTTCCCCTGGAGAACATCCCCTTCACCAGAATCTGCACAAATCCACACAGATGTCAAAGCCAATTCTGCAGCTTCGTTGTAGGAATACATCCACTATTTAACCTTAATCACTTGTGCTCCTCTGAATTTCCACTCTTAGTGTCTGGGCCTTGTAATGTTGGACTTAAAATGATTTACAAGTCTCCAGTCTTATCATGTGTGCTAGGCATATTCCCACAGCAAGATTACAAATTCCTTGAAGGCATAGACCATGATTTATTTCTCTTTTACGTCACCCAGAGCAAAGCCAGGCTTGCACAGGGAGCCTCGTACAATACTTTCTGCTGTCTCAAGAGCCAGCTGCAGGCACTGTTGGCTCAGGGTCTTATACTCTGGCTCCTGGTGTGCATATTGTAAGAAAGAACAAGACTGTTTTTGCTCTGTGGCCAGGGTGGGGAAATCTGTTTCTCCCCAATTCTAGCCAGTGAGTATTATCTAGACCATAGGATGATACACCTGGCTGTGTGGCAGAACTATCAGGGGAAGGTTTAAAAAAAAAAAAAAAACTGGATTATCTGGCCTTGACACTGACCTCCTGTATTAACCTCTCCAGGGGTGGAATCTGGGATGTGGTTTTTAAGGTACCCCTGCCCCATGTGATGCCCACACAACCTGTCTACTCAGCAATATTTAGAAACCTCCAGGTCATTTTGCCTCCAGTGACAAACCCCACTTATGTTTTGAATCATTTCTTTATGGGAAATGACATTTCCCCAAGCATAATAATAATGATATTCCAGTGTGGGAGGTTTGTAGCAAGGGAGAAGATGGAAGCAGAACAGGTCAGAGACAGACAGAGAAGCTGAAGAAGGCCATGTTTTAAATAAATAAATAAAAGACAAAAAACATTCAAGCAGGTTATCACAGCAGGAGGCCAGTGAAGGGCCCAGAGATTATTTTCTTTATCCAGGTCCTAAAATGAATTTTTTTTTGAGATGGGGTCTTACTCTGCAGCCCAGGCTAGAGTATGTAGCATAATCATAGCTCACTGCAGCCTTGAACTCCTGGGTTCAAGCAATCCTCCCACCTCAGCCTCCCAAGTACCTGGGACTACAGGCATGTACCACCATGCCTGGCTAATGTTTTTTGTTTTTGTTTTTTTGTAGATACAGGGTCTCACTATAATTACCCTGGCTGTTCTCAAACTCCTCAACTCAAGTGATCCTCCTACCTCGGCCTCCCAAAGTGCTGGGATTACAGGTGTGAGTCACTGCTGAGCCTCTAAGGTTATTCTGAACCTTGAAATGGAAGCAGCAGAGAAACAAAAAATATAGCTTTGCCATGCACAGCAGGTTCCACAGAAGCATGTGGTAAACAGAGAGAGTAAGAGGAACTGTGTTCAAATCCCTGCTGTTCTTACCAGCCCTGTGGCTTGGCCAGGTTCATTTTTCTTGTCTATAAAACACATAAAATAGAGTCATGAGGATTAAACAAGAGGACATCTGAAAGCACATAGGTGGTGTTTGATGGAAGTGATTTCTCTTCCACTCAGATCTAAGATGATCTCCTTCCTCTAGACCCCAGCGAAGTACAACTGTGTGTTTGTATATGCTATATTGGAAATGGTTTTTCAAGTAGCCAGACTTCAGAAGATATTAAAACAGATCACAGCAAAACAAAATATTAAGACCCAGCACACATAATTCTTTACTTTTCTAACCCTAAGATTTAAAAATCGGACAAGTTAAAATTTGCAAATCACTTTGATTCATGACATTGAGTGGAAGACCGCTTATTCCATTTTATCAGGTGTCAGCATTCCGACTAAGGGCCTGCCTCGTGTCCCCACGAACTTGAGTTTAGTGCTTCCAAGATGACAATAAAAGGCATTCACTTGCCATCTTTTTGCTACCTTTCAACAAAAAGCTTAGCAAAGACAACAGCTAACTGCATTACTTACCATGCATGATTACTGACCAGCTGTTTTTACACATTATCTCACTCAACCCTCTTAACAACCCTGTAAGTTAGATGCTATTATTTTCCCCATTTTATAAATAAGGCAGCTGAGACTTGGGGGCATTAAATAACTGGCCCAGAGCAAGTAAAAGTAGCACCAGGACTCAAAGCCAGCTCAAAAGCCCAAACTTTTAATCAAAGTGTTCTACTGCCTTGTTTTCCTCTTCGTTCAGTCAAGAAAACCCAATTAAATGCCTCTTACATGCTGAGCACTGTTTTAAGCAAATTAAAGGATATAAACATAAATCAGTCATGGCTCTTTCCTTAAAGGAATTTAAAATGTAGTGGGAAAAACATAAGAAGAAGAAGAACAATGGGACAATGACAATTACAGCAAACACATAAAGCATTTATTGTGCCAGGAACTATTCTAAGCACTCTAAATAGCAGTATCTTAAATTTATGTAATCCTCTCTGCAAGTCTGTGAACTACCAATTTTACAGATGTAGGCACCAATGTACCAATCAGTCTATGTACCGATTTTACAGATAAGCAAACTGAGGCATAGAAAAGCTAAGTGAGTTTCACAAGGTCACACAGCTAAACACTAGCAGAGTTAGGACTTGAACACAGGTAGTTGCACTCCACTGACTGTGCACTATGTATACATATCAATGATCCAAGGGGAAACATGGTATATATGCTCAGACAGGCACAAGTGCAATTCTGCCGCAATTAAAGAGAGAAAGACACTATTCTAGCTGGACAATCTGCAAAGTTCTCATGGAGGAAGAGACACTTGACCTGGACCTTGAAGGATGAATTGGGGACTTTCATAGGCCAAAAGAAGGGCATTCTGGACAGAAGCTATGAACAATAGGACTTAAGAGGACATACATGATGTGGATGGGGAACATAAAAAATCAGTGTGGTTACAGCATCAGGCATGCAGATAGTGGGATATAGGTAGTAACGGTGGTTAAGGTTAGATTTCTTCTCCCTTTGCTTTGCCTTCTGGGAAAAATAGAACCTTACTCCCTAATCAGCCAAAGTTGAATTAATTTTTCTGTCCTGATCTCTCTAAAAGACGCAGGGAACATTTGCTTCCTATCTCTTTGGGTCTTCATTCCTGTAGCTGGAGCTACAGTTAGGATGGCTTCCTAACTGGCAGTATAACAAGTAGTTTAAGAGCGCAGATGTGAGAGCCAAATAGATTGGATTAAATCTGGTCTCCACCACTTACTAGCTGTGTGATATTTGGTAAGTCACACATCCTCCCTGCCTCATTACTGTATAAAATGGGCATGATAAAATACTTTATAGTATTATTTTGAGGACTTAAGAAGATGCTACTTGTTAAAACACCTAATACCTTGCTTGGCACATGGCTCTCAATAAATATTAGATACTAGTATTATTGTATTTGTCATTAATTTTTCCTTTTTCAGCTCGTTCTCTTCACAAGCCTAAGGTATATTTGTACATGCCTGGAAAATACTCAAAATATTTAACAATCAATGTAGCTTAGGCCCTGGCCAATCAGACACTGGCCATGATGGCATATATATACAGTGGTATACTGGCTGAAATATCAGCCCTGGCAATACAGAAATTTCTGAAAGTGACCATTGAGATGGTAAACACAATGAAGCACCAGCTTATTGGACAAATGCAAACTACACAGTCGGGGATAAGGGGAAATCAGAACTAACATGATTATTTTAAACATGGTTATTT
Organism: Pan troglodytes; assembly: GCF_028858775.2. Lineage (NCBI taxonomy): Eukaryota > Metazoa > Chordata > Mammalia > Primates > Hominidae > Pan > Pan troglodytes. Next base: position 47,040,962 of record NC_072414.2, read on the forward strand.
TATCTACCAGGTCCTTTGAGAAAATATCCATGGACCCCAAGGGATGCAACAGGATAACTTAATTAGTTCTAAAGATATATCTGAAAGGGTTCCATGGCAAAGATTGTGTAAAACAACAATAACAACAACAAAATATACTATAAGTCCAGGCAGGATGGGGAAAGGAATATTCTTTAGTAGACTAAAAACTATATTGCAGCAATATGTTTTTAAAAAGACATGAAGAAAGAGACACTTCTCTTGGGAGAAAAATTACCAGTAGAGTTCCCACTGAACTTTATTATTCAGCATTTTTACAAGAGATCTAGAAAAGCAATAGAGCCAAATTTGTGAAACTTAAGTTTTTTCAGGTAGCGAATTTTTAAACCAATAGAAAAAATTAATGTGAGTGAGATGAAAATTGGCAAGTGAAATTCAATGTGGACCAGTATGAAAGACATCTGTTTAAAGAAAATGAACTCCAGTACACCTATAAGTTGATGAACTTCAAGTTGTGATTAGATACAAAACAAATCCAAGAATCATTACAGACTAAAACGATTTCTAAGACAGCAGTTCAACACCTTTGTCGTGACAAAAAGGCCAAGAAAATTTTGGAAAAAATTGGAAAAGTCTTGAAAATGATAAAGAATCATACTACCATCTGAATCCAGAATACCATGCACATTTCTGCATCTTATGAAGGACATAACAGCTCAAAAAAGAAGGTTTGGCCGGGCGCGGTGGCTCACACCTGTAATCCCAGCACTTTGGGGCGCCGAGGCGGGCGGATCACGAGCTCAGGAGATCGAGACCATCCTGGCTAACACGGTGAAACCCCGCCTCTACTAAAAATGCAAAAAGTTAGCCGGGCGTGGTGGCAGGCGTCTGTACTCCGAGCTACTCGGGAGGAGGCGGAGCTTGCAGTGAGCCGAGATCGCACCACTGCAATACAGCCTGGGGGACAGAGCGAGACTCTCTGTCTCAAATAAATAAATAAATAAATAAATAAATAAATAAATACAAAAATTAGCCGGGCATGGTGGCAGGCACCTATAATCCCCGCTACTCGGGAGGCTGCGGCAGGAGAATTGCTTGAACCGGGGAGGCGGAGGTTGCAGTGAGCCGAGATTGCACCACTGTACTCCAGCCTGGGTGACAGAGCAAGACTCCATCTCAAAATAAATAAATAAATAAATAAATTAATAAATAAATAAATAAAGGTTTAAAGTAGGAAACTTAACAAGCAACTGTATATAGTTAAAATTTTCTTATTTCTTAATTTTTGAACCTCGAGTGCAATGACGAGTTAAAAAGAATACTGTTGTTACAATGGTTCTAAGTCACTTTTAATTCATTATGTTCTTTAATTCATGGCATTCTATCAACATTCTTGGCAAACCCTCTATTTTATTTTCCCCCTTTGTCCTCAATCTCCACCCCCACTCTGCTTAACACCTGGTTTATACACCTGGGTTTCTCAAATGTGACACAATTGACATTTTGGACCAGATAATTCTTTCTTTGGGGGTTGTCCTGTGCAAGGAAGAATGCTTTGCCACACCTCTGGCCTCTACCCCCTAGAAACCAGTAGTACCTATAGTGAGTTAAAGTGTGTCCCTCCCATAAGGTATGTTCAACTCCTAACCCTTAGTTCACATACTATGAATGTAACCTTATTTGGAAATAAGGTCTTTACTGATGTAATTAAGATGTAAGTTAAGATAACGTCATTCTGAACAGGGAGGTAATGCAGCCAATAATCTCTTTGACTTTTTGATTTCATTTTCTTTGGATATATACCCAGAAGTGGGATTGTTGGACCATATGGTAGTTCTCTTTTTAATCTTATTGAGGAAACTCCATACTGTTCTCCATAAAGGCTGTACTAATTTACATTCCCATTAACAGTGTGCAAGGATTCCCTTTTCTCCATATCCTCGCCAACACTTGTTATCTCTTGTTTGTTTGATAATAGCCATCCTAACAGGAATGAAATGGTAGCTCACGTGGTTTGGGCATGCATTTCTCTGATGATTAGTGATATTGAGCAACTTCTCATATACTTGTTGGCCATTTATATGTCTTCCTTGGAAAAATGTCTATTTTTGCCCATTTTTGAATCAGAACGTTTTTTCTGCTATTGAGTTGTGTGAGTTCCTTACACATTTTAGATATTAACCCCTTATCAGATATATGGTTTCCAAATATTTCCTCTCATTCTGTAGGTTGCCTTTACATTCCTTTAATTCATATATTGTAGCATTATTCACAATAGCCAAGATATGGAATCAACTTAAGTGTCTATCGACAGATAAATAGATAAAGAAAATCTGGGGAAAAATACACACACACACACACACACACACATATATATATATATGGCTGAATATCATTCACCATAAAAAGAAAGGAAACCCTGCCATTTGCAATATTGTAGATAAATCCGAAGGACAGTATGCTAAATAAAGTAAGCCAGACACAGAAAGACAAATAATCTATGATCTCACTTATATGTGGAATCTAAAAAATTGAACTCATAGACACAGACAATAGAATGGTGTTTACCAGGGGCTGAGGGGTGGGGGAAATAGGAAGATGTTGGTCAAAGGCTACAAACTTTCAGTTATAAGATGAACAAGTTCTGGGATCTAATGTACAGCATGGGCTGCAATGGATGTGTCAATTAGGTTGATTGTGATCATGATTACACAATGTGCACATACATCAAATCATCACATTTTACAGCTCGAATAATATAAAGAGACACATATAAAAGGTGGGGGGAAAAAAGATGAGGTCATACTGGAATAGAATGGGACCTTAATCCAATATGATTGGCATCCTTATAACAAGAGGAGACACAGAGAAGAGGCCACTGTGCAAAGACACAGACACATGCAGGAAATACAGCTGTGTGGCAATGGAGGCAGACACTGGAGTAAAGCAGCTGCAAGCCGAGGAATGTCAAAGATTCCCAGCAACATCCAGACCCTAGGAGAGAGGGCAGAGCCCTGCTACAACCCTGACTTCCAACTTCCAGCCTCCAAAATTGTGAAAGAATAGATTAAGTCACCCAGTTTGTGGTAGTTCATTACAGCACCCCTAGGAAATTAATATATACATCCCCAATTGCAACAACCAAAAATGCCTTCAGACATTGTCTAATGTCTCCTGGGGAGCAAAATTGCCCCTGCTGAGAACCACTGGTGTGAGGGAAATGTCAGCTAATTTCTTTTATATTTTTAGGAACAGAATTTCTAGAGCAAGGATATGTTGATTTTTAATGCTTGCCCATCTGATTGGTATAGTAGAGTAACTTTAAATCTTAATTTGTACATGTCTTCATATACTTGGTAGAATTTGGGCTTCCTCATCTGTAAATTTCCAATTCATAAGCTTTATCTACTTTACCATTGGATATTCTGCCTTTTCCTTCTGGGTTTTCAAGAGTTCCCTGAACATTCTTGGAAGTCATCTTTTATCGGTTTCATATATTGCAAATATCTTCTCCTGGTTTTTCCCTCAATTGTTGACTGCATCAATTTTTCACCTTAAGGTTTAGGTTTAAGAGTACCAGATAAGAGGCACTTTCTATCCCAAAGATATTTGCCAACATTTAATTCCATTAGCTTTAAAATGTTTGACCTGTGTTTTTTAATTATCTGTAGTTTACCTTTGTGTATAGTAATTGTTGGAATTAAACTTTGTGTATAGTAATTGTTGAAATTAAGCTTTATTCTTCTTTGTATAGGGAGCAGATTTTCCCAGTACCATCAACGAAGCAATCGATCACATCCCATTGCTTTGTGGTGCTGCCTTTATCCTAGATCAGGGTCCCATATACATAATTCTCTTCCTGTGTTCTTGACTGTTATTATTGATTTTACCGCCCATTAATGTGCCACACCACATTGTTTTATTGCTATTAGTTTGGTGTATATCTTCATATCTGATAAAATATGTTTCTCCTCCTTGCACATCTTTATTTCAAAATCAACTTAGCAATTCAAAACAGACTTAGTATTCTGACATATAAATTTAGAATAAGCTATTTCTGTTCTCAAAGTTCTTCCGGGATTTTAAGTTAGAATTGCATTTAATTTGTAGATTAATTTGTGGAAAATTGACAAACTTACAATGTTAAGACCGTCAACCGTGAATATGGTATTTTTCCAATTATTCAGATCTTCTTGACACCCTTCATCAGGGTTGAAATTTAAAAGGCAGAGTAAAACTTAAATGGTAGGACGAGCATGGTGGGCCTACCATAGGCTGATGCCCATAATCCCAGCACTTTGGGAGGTTGAGGCAGGCAGATCACTTGAGGCCAGGAGTTTGAGACCAGCCTGGCCAATATAGCAAAACTTTGTCTCTACTAAAAATACAAAAAATTAGCTGGGCATGGTGGTGCATGCCTATAATCCCAGCTACTCGGAGGTGGAGGCACCTCCACCTTCTAGTTCTGCTTGAACCCAGAAGGCAGAATGAGATTGTACAATGCCACTGCATTGTAGCCTGGGGAACAGAGAAAGACTGTCTCAAAAAAAAAAATGAATTGAAAAGGCACTACCTAAGTAACCAAAAAAAATGTGATTAAGAATACATTCCTATAAAATAATTTTTACTTGTCTAATAAACTAACGACACTCATTATCTCCAAGGGATAGTAATGTCTGGGCCTATAAATAAGTTAGGATGATCATCCAACAGCCAGTTAAAAGAAACTGACAGTGTGGCTGAGTACATGCTCTCTGAGGTTAGTGTCATGGACGGAAATCTCACCATCTGATACGCCCTCTGTTGTCAGTTGGCATTGTGGATTTCATATATAAGGATTTTGTGATCTGATTCAGTCAGACAAATATTATGCAAATGGAAGACTGCTCCAAGACCCTGGTTTCTCAAACCATATTCCCCTAAAGAAAGTTAGTTTGTGTAACTTTGTAAATAGAGATGAAAGAGAACTTGCTTCTTGCAAAGAAAGAATAAATGTCACCTATATCGTGGAGGGAGGAGAAAGGGGGCATTAAATGGGAGCCCTTCTCTGGTAAACGTCTGTTCATTCTGTAGCTCATGTAGAGGAAGGTGAACTCACTTTCTGAAATGCTGTTTGGAATCCCAGAAGATACTGTGTAGTGGGAGAGATACATCTTTCTCTCCCTTCTTTTTTCCACCCACTCCAGTCTTGGTATCATAAACAATGCATAGTACTTTCCTCAAAGGCTTCCTGACAGTAATTTGCACCACTGACCAATATTTCCCCTATGCTGTCAACCCACCACGTACTTTGTGCCTTTGCTTAAGGTCTTCCATCTGTCTGGAAGGCTCTCCCCTCCCACTCCACCTCCTACCAACCAGGCAAACTCCTATTCATTCATCAAGGCCCAGCTCAAATGCTATCTCCTCTCTATAGCTTTTCCTCATCTTCTCATCCTCACAGACAGAATTAATCAATCCTTTATTTGTGCTTCCATGGAAGTTTATATATTTCCCAATTCATCTCACTGGATTTTCATTAATTGTTTAAATTAATATATGTAATGTTCTTAAAATAGTGCTGGGCTCATGGTAGGCATTATATAAGCATTAGATACTGTTAGCATTTTTAATATTATCATTATAATATTCCGTATATATGTCCCTCCTGCTAGCACTTGGAGTTTCTCAAGGGCTGGGACTATGGCTCACACATTTTCATTTCCCCAGTGCCTGGCACAGGAGGTGGCATACAATAGGAAATTGAAACTCTTCATTCTAGGCTGAACACAGTAGTTCGTGCCTGTAATCCCAACACTTTGGGAAGCCGAGGAGGGTGGATTGCTTGAGCCCAGGAGTTCAAGACCAGCCTAGGCAACATAGTGAGACCCCCATCTCTACAAAAAATACAAAAATTAGCTGGGCATGGTGGCACATGCTTGTAATCACAGCTACTCGGGAGGCTGGGACAGGAGGATCACTTTAGCCTGGAAGGCAGAGGTTGCAGTGAGCCACTCAGGCTGAAGTGCAGTGAGCCACTGCACTCTAGCCTAGGTAACAGAGCAAGACCCAGTCTCAAAAGAAAGAAGGAAGGGGGGAATGGGGGGAGTGGGAAGAGTGGGGGAGCAAAGGAGGGAGGGAGGGAGGGAGGGAGGGAGGGAGGAAGGGAGGAAGGAAGGAAGGAAGGAGAGAGAAAGAGAGAAAGAAAAAAAATCATTCATTGAATTAAATTCCCTCAAGGCAATGAGATTGACCTTTCCAAGCTTATTCATTTTGAGCTAAATCTTTGACTGCTCTACCCGTCAAACGCTGTGGTCAGTTGAGCGTTGTAGCCATTGCTAGTGAAATTATCTGGAACAATTGATATACACTGAAACTAAGGTGTACAATGAAAGCATGCCAAACACCCTAACAGAGCTCATCTTCAATGGAAAAAGAAACCATCTATTTTCTACTGGTTTGCTGCCAGCAAGTCTGAAAAGTCTTTGCCATTAAAATGCAATAAAGTTTGGTGGCTTTATTTCTAGCAGGTAGATAGTTAGTTATTCATGGCTACTTCATCTTTTCCCCAAAATCAGTTGTGCTTGAGGCAATGAAAGAGGAAATGAATCACAAGTACTAAACCAATAACCCCCAATGACTTTTTTTAATTTGGGAAGAATTAAATCTCTCTTCCCAAAACCAGGCATGTTTATAACCTAAGATGTCAAGATACCATGCTTTTGACTGAGTCCATTTTCTGCTGAAATGAGTATATTGCCCTTCTTTCTCAATTCAGCTCTGTGGAACTAGTCTTGATAAGTTGCTTTGGAAGAAAGAATATGTTTTAGACATAATACAAATAATATTTACATAAATTAGAATACAAATCATATTCTAGAATACAAATCATATTTAAATAAATTAAAAACCTGAGCCAGCTTACCAATCAGAAATGCAGTCTTACAGCTGCCCAAAGGGCAGAGTGCAGATCTTGATACTTGTCAATGAAGTTGCACATATACATTTTCATCCACCCTAAAAATAATCTGTTTTACTTCCTAATTGTGTCAGGAAGAAAGAAGAGCTATGGAGTGGTACAAGGTACCTGCTTTAACTTCAGAAACAGGTACTTTCCCAACCATACTGGGCTCCCACTGCCTACTCAAGGAGCATTTCTAGGCACTATGTTAGCCTATGTGTTTCCCAACAAGCCAACTTACCCAGAGACTACCAGGAAAACGTAGGACACGAGGGTAAAAGGAGCTTTGATCCTCTCAGTTCTAGCTCTTGTTCCAATGCAGAAGCCAAATTGTTGTCAATAAGAACATCATCAGCCCTGCTGTGCCCTGCAGGATCTCATCTTTCATGAGCAGGAAGCCACTCAAGAAACTTGCATGATGTCAGTTGGCAATGGGGATTTCATATATAAAGATTGTGTGATCCGATTCCATCAGACAAATATTATGCAAATGGAAGACTGCACTATGATTATTACTTCAAACTATGCCAGACTTTTATTGTCCCCAAAATATTGAATACTGTTAAGAAACATCCCCAACACATAGACATCAGAAATTATTCAAGTGGTCAAGAGGCTAAAGCTATCTCTGAGCATCCATTGAATTGATTGTATTTGAACTTCGGATTTAAAGTTTTCCAGCCTTTTTAGGTCCCTTCTCCATTACCCAGTGTCACTCTGTCCATTCAAGTTAAATGAAAGCTGTAGTGCATAGCCATCAGGAATGGGGAATATCACCTCTCTCTCTCCCTGAAGCTCACCCTGTTTCTACCATAAACCATACACCCTTTGGAAAGATACACAGTTCAAGGAATATATACATACATACATACATACACACATACACACACATACACATACACACACACACAAGTGTTTCTTACTAACTAGACTGAAGCCCTTCTACTATGATTACAAGGGTAAAACCCTAAAACCGATTCAATTGTTTTTCAGATGAGTCTTTATAAGACTTGTCAAAGACTGATGATCAGAAGCAAGTGGATTTCCAGAGATGTGACACAAGCAGAATAGCCTGGAGGTTCTGGAGACAGTGTGGGCTGTGAGTGAGGGGTGGCTATTCACTTGACTTCTGCAAAGAACCTGACAACAATCTGGTACCCTGAGCACTGGTGTTTTAGGGGGTATGAGGAGACAGATAACACCCTTGGAATGGACAAAGGTGGGTCCACAATGAGCACTGGCAGGATGGAGAGTGGCAAGGCTTTCTCAAGCACCTTTGCATGTGTGATCAGTAGACGGGGCTGGTTCTATCAGCTGGTTACAGCATTTGATGGGCTAGCTTTTATGCATAAGTGAGACTTATCTAGGATTCACAGAAATATCTGTAGGAACACTTTAAGAGACTAAATTAAAGTCAGGAAAGGTTTCAAAAATTATTTTGGTTTGGGCACGGTGGCTCACATCTGTAATCCCAAAGCTTTGGGAGGCAGAGGCAGGAAGATCACTTGAAGCCAGGAGTTTGAGACCAGCATGGGCGACATAGCAAGCAAATTTTCTCTACAAAAAAAAACTTTTTTTATTAGCTGGGTGTAAGCTTTTAGTATGCCATGACTACAGGCAGGTGGCACAAGTAGTCCTAACTACTTGGAGGCTGAGGAGGTGGGAGGATCGCTTGAGCCAGGAGTTCAAGGCTGCAATGAGCTATGATTGTACCACTTTATTCCAGCCTGGGTAACAGAGTAAGACTTAGTCTCAAAAAAAAAATTTCATTTGGGAATAATACAAATGTATATATTAATTAAAAGTAATTATAATTATAAATTATATAATATATTATATATAATGCAAATATAAATATGAGCTAGTTTGGTCATTGAATGATAAGACAAGGAAACGTTAGAGCACACGTAAATTTTAGGCATCCCTTGGTGGTTTTTACCCATAAGGATAACAGAGGTCATCCTTTTCTACACTTAGCAAGGATTTAGCCAGTTCAGGGATTTGGCCAGATAATTTGCCAGCTCTACATATCACAAATATGTCCCCAAATGTCTTTATTACCATGTGCATTTAGCCCCATATCACATGATATGATTATCTGATTATATATCAGAACTTCTCAACACTGAAACAACTCATGATTTCAGAGTAGACACTTAAATTATTCCCAACTGTGATTAATCATGTGACAGACTCAAAGAGGAGGCAATAATTCATGAACTCTATCTGAAGTGATGTCTTGGGGATTCTTTGGCACAAAGACCAGATCTATCCTATCTCAATCTATCACAGCTGAAAGATAACATGTCACGGGATTGTTTGCAGGGCTTAAATAATTCAAAAGGACAAGTCTCTTGGGATATGATGGAAGAATTAAGTTTAACTTTATTTTAAAACAAGTCATAATATCTGCTTTTGGATCTGCCAAGATGGATGAAAAATCCACTTAAAATCTAACGATCAATCCAATAGTTTTTATAGCTAACAAGTTGATCTAACTGTGACAGTCCCTACCAAAACAAAAATCCTAGCTATTTACTTTTGAGATGAAAGGTAGGTTAGAATAAGAGAAACTAGAATCAGGGAGACAAGAGAAATGGCTGTTTCTTTAATCACATAGGGTGATAAGGATGAACTAAATCCATTGACCAGAAGTCAGTTCAAGGGGCTGATATCAGCAGCACATCTTAAAAATAATAATAATAATGTTCTATCTTTCCATTTAACTGGTTGTTCCACTGTAGCCTGTTTCACTGGTGTGATATAATGTTCTGATTTCACCTAACTTTCAGTGTTCAAATACATTTCTCCCTTGATTGTAAACTCCCTTGTTTACTAAGTCTCAGAGAAGTAAAATAGAAATGGATCTCATTAAACAGAAATGTATGGTCCTTTTGTGAAAAATACTCTTTGAATTCAAGTTCAAAGTGTCTGTTCCTAAGATACCAATAAGGACAATAGCAGTGCCAGTAACAGGGTAAGGTAGTTGAAAATGAATCGAGAAAAAAGGATATAAGTGGAAGATAAAGGAGGGTTCCGTTTTAGTCATGCTTGGGGTGAGAGTTATAAAGATAACTACAAGCAACTAGAGATATATGAATAGAGGTTGAGAAAGAGACTGGTGACAAAAGTCTCGATCTGAAATTCCTCAGCACAGAGGCTAGGTGGCTAGGTGAAACCATAGGAATAGATCAGATTTCCTTTCCAGGGATGATAGAATAGAAAAAAATAGCATCGAAGGCTATCAATTGCGCCCTGGGAAATGTAAAGAGGAAGTGGAAGAAAGCAATAACATAGTGTCATTGATGCTGATGATGTAAAGACAATGTTTCTCATGACAGAAGAAGGCTATGCCATTCATATACTTAGTTTTTAAGGGCCAAGGAATCTACTTATATTGGCACCAGTCCCTGAGGAGTGCAAAGGAGTGGAGTCCCAGAATACTCACAGTCAGAAGTTAATAAAGTGTGAGAAAAAATATTTTGAGACAGATAGGAACAAAGCTGAGCCAAAAAAATAAATAAATAAATAAACAGGAAAAGTTGGGGAGAGAAAAGAACAAATCAAAGTCTAAAGTCACAGGGAAAGATCATATGAGAAGTAAAGATGACCCTTTGAACAAAATCACAGATCCTAGGCAGACTGGGGTCATCACCACTGGAACCAAACACCATTTGGGGGTGTCACGAGATCTGCAGAGATGCTTTACACTCCAGGGAAGACAGCCCTTGTTTGAACACACTTCTGAACGCTTCACAGTACAGCAAACATAGTGGTTAAGAGCACCAGCTATAGCATCAGATGTACTTCAAGTCCTGCATCTGTCACTTACACCTCTGTACCTTTGAACTAATTACCTTATCTGAGTTTCCATTTCTTCATCTATAAAATGGAGAAGATAATAGTGTATATCATAGCATTTTAGTAAGAATTTGCTGAGATAAGCTGTGGGAAGCACTTAGTACTGCTCCTAGCTCATAGTAAATGCTCAATAAAGCTACAAAACAGCCTAAACCTTACTTATTACATTTCCCCATATTGAGAACCAAATTTCTCAAGTCAGTTTGGGAGAAGCTATTGTAAATAAAGCTCTGCGAAGTGCTGAGCCATACTTTCATTTCCCTATACTCATGAAGTGGGGCACGTATCCACTGAGCCCTTTCGGGCTGAGGACAGCGTGTTTTGCCTGAGCTCACTCTAGTAAGCAAAGAACTGCCTGTGTCCTTTGATCTGGTAGGCAAGTGCTATAGTAGAAAACCTAGTGATAAGTAGGCACAGAATAAGTTATAAATTTTCCCAAAGATGTCATTACTGCCTTCCACAAAGTTTGAGGGTCTACATGAAAATCAGACAAGTCCATCTCCATCTTCAATCCCTTATAGGTGAGGAAAGTGAGGCTCGAAAGATAAGGCCATTTGTTACACAGATGGGAAATAATGGGGCTGGGATTTAAATTCCAATTGTTCTGGCTTCTAACCTTAAGCCCTTTCCATGCAACCTTTAATATCATCACTACTGGCCATAGAAAACAACTTTAAACTTTGAAAACAGCTCTTTCTGGCCTTGCCCAGAAGCAAAGCAGCTTCCCATGCATGGAGGTACAATAGTCCTTCCTATGTCTACACCTCCAAGTCAAGCTTTCTCTCCTACCCTCAGCCCTCATTCTGACAGAGATGCAGAATCATACACTTGAGTTGGGAGGTTTTAGCAGCACTTAAGGCAACAGGGGAGAAGCCAGGGTGACAGTAAGATCTCCAAATTCCTTCACCTTAAATTCCTTGACTGCCAGTTTGTCTATCCACAAGCCATGGACTTACAAATAACTGAAAAATGGGCTGCTGTGCCTGATCCTAAATCCTAATGTGACCTTGGGACATAGCTTTTGCCTTATCCCAAGAATTCAAAGGCAGGTGGTAGAAGATACAGTGGAGGTAGAAGAGAGTCAGTTTCTTGTGGAACTATTGAGAAATTTCTGAGACATAAGGACTTTTGCCTTGGTCATGTATTCAATTGATCGAACTTATCAAAAAGAGAAAGGAGATCCTCCTAGAAGTTAGGAGAGGGGTTTGTTTCACAAGGAGAGCAGGTTTATGTTTTCCTGAAAATTGGTGTCATGATACACATAAAACTGGTACAATCTGAGTCAGGTTGATGGACTGTATCAATATCAATTTCCTGGTTGTGATACTGTATGGTAGCTATGCAAGATCTTATTGTTGGGGGGAAATGGGGAAAGGGGATATAAGATATCTGTCTTATGTTTTACAACTGCATGTAAACGTATAATTATTTCAAAATAAGAAGTTTTTTAAAAAAGGAAAAAAAGAAAAAGAATATCACACATGTCATGGCCAGTCATTAGTTCCCAGAAGAATGTACTCCTGGACCCTGGGATTTTATTTGGATATAGCTTATTTGCATATATGCCAGCTTTGTGGAAGGCTATAAGGAAGAATAACTATTCCATTCTACAGATGGAGGAAATGAGGATAGATGAGGTTACATGATCTGCCCAAGGACACACAAACTAGTGGGTATTTGTGATGCTTTCTCAAGGCCCAGCACATTTTTAAACCCCTTGCTATGTTTGGAAAATCCTCCATGTCATACCTCTCCAAGGTGGAACCCAGAAAAATCACTACTCCAATGTCTTTTGAAGCTAACACATGAACATGTGCCCCGGACTCCATGTGAGACTAAGATTCAGAAGTGAGAAACTGAATAAAGGATGCTCTGTGAAGAACCCATTTTTTGTTTCCGTGGGTGAGAGTGAAGGTGTCCAGATTGGAGGTTGGGAACAATTGCAAGACCAAGTTTCTGGAGCATAAGTGGCATTGGTGCTCAGGAAAGTACCAATGACCCTACGGAGGTGTGGTTTTGCACATGGCTCCTATGAACCTAACCTCAGCCCTGCTTCTCTGGTCAAGCCAATGACCCTGTGAATTTCCCAATAACCTATTAAAAACTCTTTTTCTGCTTAGTCAGCTACAGTCAGCTTCTAGAGCATGCTTTGAGAACCATGATTGAGTGAGTAAGAACTTGAACCTAGAAAAGTTATACTACTTTCAACATAGAGTTCATGTTGGGTAAATTTCAATGTCTAGTGTTTCTTCAAAAAGAGCTTACCTGCTTATGGTCTCAGTGATAACTCTTTGGTCACCAGAATATACCATTCCCCAACAATTCTGAACAAAGTAAGAATTTATTATAATTTACTTTTTTGTTTGAAAGGCTAGCCTAGGACTGTGAGCAAATTGTGCCAAAGTAGCCAGCCTGTTTTGTCCCAAAATCAGTCAACTTGACAGGAAAAAAATATGTCAAAACAAGGTCAGTCATTCCACAGTACATGGATAATAAATTCTCCTGATTAATTAAATTTTTCTTTTTCAACCAGTTGTAGCAGTAAGAAAAGACATACTCTTAAATATTATTTTCTCACTAAAAATATAATGCTCCTAGGATGTGAAAATGTACAGTTATGGACAATAACATTTTCCCTGAGAAAGGGGAGTTGAAAACTGTCAACACCATGCTAGATATCTGGACAAAATAAACAGCATCTCAGTGACTCAAGTTGAAAGCACTGAGAACTTTTACTCTACTCCATTACTATCTCCCCATATTTCTCAGCAATCTTCTCTAAAGAAAACAAACAAACAAAAAAGTAAAAACTTCACCTGACAGTTTTTAGAATTATTCAATAATTTTGTAACATTACACCATCATCACATCAAGGAAGTCCAGAACACAGCCTGGAAGCCACACCCCTAGAGATTCCCTTCACCCATAGTGGGTCTATTCCTCTATTTAGCATGATCCGGGTGTCTGCCAACATTTCCTTGGGCTGAAAATTGTTATGTTTGATTTGTCCCCACCAAAACCAGGGCCTCCTGACTGGCTTAGCAACACCCAATTTGTTCCGGACCCCCACACCGTCCCATTCCCCACACACATTAAGAACATGCTGAAAATTACCTTCTCCCTCACTAAAATGGGTTTGAAGACTTCCCAGAAAAACTCCGTGTCTTTTAAACATCGTTGAGCCTAATTTAAATATTATCTAAAATTCAAAATAGATCAAATATCATGTCTAAAACCAGATCAAGACATGGGACAAAGTACTGCTTGGTTTTCAAACTATACACTGCTTCCACTCACACACAACATGCACATGCCCTCATTGAAATCATTAAACAACTAAAGAAGAGTAGTCTACCTGGATCCTACTAGATAATGACTTGGTGAAAGTTTTCTCATTGCTACAACTGGTTGAAAAGAAAAAAATAATTCTCTGGACTTTCTTTACGCAGTTGCAAAACACTGAAGCTAAGCTATGGTATCAAATATTTTGTTTCTATAGTATATTATTTACTCTAAAACTGTATGTTTCACTTATATTTACCTTTATCCCAATCTAAGACAAATGGTTATATTCATTTCATAAAAAGAATAGGTATCCATTTCTGTGTATTCACAGATAAGTAATCCAAGGGATCTAATTTTTAGGATTTTGTCCTATAATCCTATTCATGAAAAAGCAAGAACTGAAACCCACCATTTCTGGATCCCAAAGTAGAATCAAGGATCCCAGACTTTCTGATCTTTGACAATACCTTGGCCAAAAACAAGCATAACCAGATTACTGCCCTGAGTTTCCCAGAAGTAAGACAGTGTTTCACAATTATCCCAAGTAAAACTTCAGACTCTTTACCATTGGCTTCTCCATGAATACATCTGGGATCGCAGACAGCACAGGAGATAATGACATTCACTCCTCACATTGATCTGGCTACTGGAGCAGGAGGAATCGATAAGCATTACTGCAATGATTTGCTGAACTTTCGATTCGAGGAAATCAGATTCTATTTAGGCTGGGGAACCAAATATCTATCACTCTTCAAAAGAAGTTTGAGAGCTGGAGAGAATATCCAGGTGTCAGAGAAAGTCAACGTTGGGGAAATTAGGCTGAAAAATTCCTAAAAGTAGGATAATCAAGTATTTGAAAGGGTCAAGGCCTATTCCTTCTGCACTGGCAGACCCCTCACATGAAAATGATGACTCACATGGAAATGATGGTCTCTGGGGAGAAAACACAGCATAATACTGGCTGTCAATGGGATCTGCTTTTTCTCCCAAACCACCATGAGGTGAGAGTATAGCACAAGCATCACCTTCATTTCCTCTGTTATTTCCAGACTTTACTCCCGCCCTTACACCAAAGTCCCACAAATCATCTCATTCTCCCCCTAAGAAACATCACTGTTTTAGTGCTGTGGTCTGAATGTCTGTGTACCCCCAAAATGCATACATTGAAAGTTAATCCTCAATGTGATGGTATTAAGAGGTGTGGCCTATGGGAGGTGATTAGGTCATAAGGGCAGAGCCCTATGTATGGGAACAGGAACCTCATACAATTATGAGGGCTGAGGAAGCTTGTCAGCCCTTTTTGCTCTTCTGCTATGTGAGGACACAGAGAAGGTGCCACCTATCAATCAGAGAGCCCTCACTAGACACCAAATCTGCTGGCACCTTGATTTTGGACTCTCCAGCCTCCAGAATTATAAGCAATAAATTTCTGTTGTTTACAGGTTATCCAGTCTAAGGTATGTTGTTACAGCTACCCAAGTGAACTAGGATACCTAGTTACCCACCACCCTCCTGGTCAAAGCCTTATCTTCAATGAAAATTTTGACATCTGGCTCAGAGTTTTCCTCTCTACTCTGGGAGAAAAACAATGCACTGAATTTCCCAGAAGTAAGAAAGGTTTTCACAATTATTCCAAGTAAAAGTTTGGAGAAAGTTGGGAGAAAAAGCAGCTCTCATTTGAGAGCCTAATACTACTGTCATTCTTGTAGATCCCAATATTGACATGGACAACCTACACAGGTCTTGGTCACACAGTTCCCTGACTTCCTCAGTATCAGGGGCCATATCCTGGTTATCCTGGTTAGAATGCAGAACTGTTCTACCCCTGAAATGAGACTTCATTATCCTATTCTCTGATCAAAATCTCTACTCCACTTCAGACGTCTTACTACCGTATTCCCCATTACATCTATTTTCTTGACTTTAACCACTATCTCTAGTACCTTGAGCCCTCTGATTTGTCCTAGCTAATCACTAACTCCTATTCACAGCCTATCCTACTCATGCTGGACTGTCATGGGCCTGGTCAATCCTGAGAATCAAACAGTTAACAGACTTTCTGCCTCACCAGAAAAGACCCTAAATCAATCTTCTCATCTGCTTTTACTCTCAAATATTGAGACACCTAATTCTAAAATGCAAAATTAAGAACTGTGCTTTCAGTTGCAACTACCAAAATTCATTGTTAAAGAAATCGAATTTTAAGACGGATTGGATATTACAAATAATCTACCACAAGTCCCCCTTAATTTACAGTTAAGGGAACAGAAACCAAAAGATGTGCAATAACTTGCAAATGTCACAGAGCTCATCAAGCAGCAACGTTAGAACCAGCTCCCAGGCCTCCTGACTTCCTGACTCCAAGCTTAATGTCCTTTTCTTTATGCCACATCACCTTCCCTGGCCAGTCACTGGTGATTGGCACACACAGCAGCTTAAATAAAAGACATTTATTCTCTGAGTTAGGGAATTTTACACCAAAGAAGCATCCCTTAAGACCATTAGAACATGTTTTCTGTATTTTTTAAATGAAGAACTCTTTTGTCTAACTGGGAAAAATAACAAATGTCAACCACACAGAAATCATAAACGACCTCTTTAATAATTAATGAACCTACAAATGGGTACTGAATCCTGCGACTAATTTCCTATAGCAAAGGTTCTCAGTCCCAGTGGGCATCAGCATCACCAGGAGAGATTTTTAACAGAATTTAGGATGTTTATACTCCTCTAGATCCAATATAAACAGTGAGATACATTGCATGTGCAAATTCTGATCTTAAAAATATCTCTTCAAATTAACAAAATATAATTTCTATTCATTTTTAGCGACAGTGTTTCTACAGAAAGCTGGTTGATAATACAGAAAATATAGAAGAATTTGAATTCTTGTCTTGGAATTTGATAAAACCATTTTAAAATGCTAAGTGTTATTTAATCTGCATTTTCTATCTATTTATCTATCTATCTACATGTGTATTTAATTTTAATTATTTGGAGTTTTTTTAATTTTAAAGTTCAGGGGTACATGTGCAGGTTTGTTTTACAGGTAAACTTGTGTCATGGGGGTTTGTTGTACAGATTGTTTCATCACCCAGGTATTAAGCCTAGCAACCTTTAGATATTTTTCCTGATCCTCTCCCTCCTCCCATCCTCCATCCTCTGATAGGCTGAGTGTGTGTTGTTCCCCTCTATGTGTCCAGGTGTTCTCATATTTTAGCTCCCACTTATCAGTGAGAAAATGCAGTATTTGATTTTCTGTCCCTCAGTTAGTTTGCTCAGAATAATGACCTCCAGTTCCATCCCTGTTGCTGCAAAGGACATGATCTTGCTTTTTATGGCCGCATATTATTCCATGGTATACATGCACCACATTTGCTTTATACAAGCTACCATTGGTAGACATTTAGGTTGATTTCATGTCTTTGCTGTTCTGAATAGTTCTGCAATAAACATCCATGTGCATGTGTCTTTAGGGTACAACTATTTATATTCCTTTGCGTATGTACCCAGTAATGGGATTACTGGGTCGAATGGTAGTTCTGTTTTTAGGTCTTCTAGGAATTGTCACACTGTCTTCCACAATGGTTGAAGTAATTTACACTCCAACCAACCGTGTATAAGCATTCCTTTTATTCCACAACCTCACCAGCATCTGCTATGACTTTTTAGTAATAACCATTCTGACTGGTGTGAGATGGTATCTCATTGTGGTTTTGATTTGCACCTCTCTAACAATCAGAGATGTTGAGCTTTTGTCCATGATTGTTGACTGTATGTATATCTTCTTTTGAAAAGTGTCTGTTCACATCCTTTGCCCACTTTTTAATGGGGTTATCTTGTAAATTTAAGTTCTTTAGAGATGCTGGATATTAGACCTTTGTCAGATGCAAAGGTCTAACTTTGCAAAAGTTTTCTTCCATTCTGTAGGTTGTCTGTTCACTTGGTTGATAGTTTCTTTTGCAGTGCAGAAGCTCTTAAGTTTAATTAGATCCCATTAATCAATTTTTTGCTTTTGGTCCAATTGCTTTTGACATCTTCAACACAAAATCTTTGCCAGTTCCTATGTCCAGAATAGTATTGCCTCAATTAAAAGCTCCAATAGTGAAGGCAACTTCTCCAGATACATACATAGATATATATATAGGTTATATATATATATATATATATGTTATATATATATAGGTTATATATATGTTATATATATAGGTTATATATATGTTATATATATATAGGTTATATATATATACACACACACACTTATATATATATACACATATACACTTATATATATATACACACATATATATACACACACACACACACACACATATATATATACACATATATATATACACTTTTTTTTTTTAAGACAGAGTCTCACACTGTCACCCAGGCTGGAGTGCAGTGGCGTGATCTCTGCACACTGCAACCTCTGCCTCCTGGATTCAAGCGATTCTCCTGCCTCAGCCTCCCAAGTAGCTGGGACTTGCATGCCACTACGGCCAGCTAATTTTTGTATTTTTAGTAGAGATGGGGTTTCACAATGTTGGCCAGAATGGTCTCAATCTCTTGACTTTGTGATCTGCCCACCTCGGCCTCCCAAAGTGCTGGGATTACAGGTGTGAGCCACTGGCACCCAGCTGTTCTCCAGATATCTTTTAAACATTTTAAGTAATTCTGATGCACTTCTATGTTGAGAAGCTTTACCTACTGTAGCTGCAGACCCTTAATGTGAGGGGTATTATGCTCTTTTGGCATCCCACTTCTAGAAAACAACATAGTCCAGAGACTTCTTGGCAGCTGCTACTCTTGAGCTAAAGATTCCCAAAGTGAGCATGTGTAGACATCAGCCCAGATCAAAAACTCATACCCACTAATACTCAGATGTATAATTCAGCCTTAGGGATAAGCTATCTAACCATATGTTTTGTGCCCATTAACATACCTCTCTTTACTCTTCACACACACACCTTCCCAGTCACTGGTAACTATCATTCTACACTCTACTTACATGAGATCAGCTATTTTAGCTCCCACATCTGTATGAGAACATGTGATTTTTGTCTTTGTATGCCTAGCTTATTTCACTGAACATTATGACCTCCAGTTCTATCCCTGTTTCTGCAAATGACAAGATTTTATTCTCTCTCTTTTTTTTTTTTTTTTTTTTTTTGGCCAAATAGTATTTTATTGTGTATATGTAACACATTTTATTTTCCATTCATCCATTGATGGACACTTAGGCTAATTCCATACCTGTATGTCTTCTTTTGATACTTAGCTCTTTTGCTCAGTTTTTAAGAAGATTTTTCGTTTCTGTTATTGAGTTGTTTGAGCTCCTTATATATTCTGGTTATTAATTCCTTGTAAAAAGGATAGTTTGCAAATATTTTCTCCCATTCTATGGGTTGTCTCTTTGTTTTGTTGATTGTTTTCTTTGCTGTGCAGGAGCTTCTTAGCTTGACATAGTCCCATTTGTCTATTTCTGTGTTGATTGCTTGTGTTTTATGGTTTTACACAAAAATGTTTTTGTCCAGACCAATGTCCTGGAGCATTTCCTCAATGTTTTCTCCTAGCAGTTTCATAGTTTGAGGTCTTAGATTTAAGTCCTTAACCCATTTTGATTTGATTTTTGTATATGATAAGAGACAGGGGTCTAGTTTCATTCTTCTGCAGAGGGATATCAAGTTTTCCCAGAACCATTTATTGAAGAGACTCTCCTTCATTGTTCTTGGTGCCTTTGTCAAAGATGAATTGACTGCAAATGTGTGGATTTACACAGGATCTCTATTCAGTCCCTTTGGTCTATGTGTCTGTTTTTATACCAATACCATGCTGTTTGGGCTAATATAACCTTATATTTTCAAGTCAGGTACTGTGATGTGTCCAGCTTTGTTATTTTTGCTCAGGATTGCTTTGGCTACTTGGGCTCTTCTTTGGCTCCACACAAATTTTAAGGTTATTTTTCCATATCTATGGAAAATGTTATTGCACTTTGGTAGTTTCCTGTAGTGGTAACATTTGAGTACTCTCTCTTCCTCGTTCGTGTGTCTGCTCTACCAGTGGTTTATAATTTTTTGTGTTTTCATGGTAGTAGATATCATTCTTTTGCTTCTAGGTGTGGGGCTCCTTTAAGTGTTTTTTGTAGGACCAGTGTAGTGGTGATGAATTACCTCAGTTTTTGCTTGCCTCAGAAAGATTTTATTTCTACTTCATTTTTGAAGGGTAGCTTTGCTGGAAAGTATCTTTGATTGACAGTTTTTTTCTTTCAGCATTTTGAATATCATTCTCTCCTGGCTTGTATGATTTCTGCTGAGAAATTCACTGTTGGTCTGATGAAGTTTCCCTCCTACATGACTTGATACTTTTGCTGTTTTTAGAATTCTCTCTTTGTCTTTGACAGTTTGACTATAACGTGCCTTGGAGGAGACCTTTTTGAGCTATACCTATTTTAGCATCTTTGAGCTTCCTGAATCTAGATGTGTTAATCTATTGATGGACTCAGGAAGTTTTCAGCTACTATTTCATTCAGTAGGTTTTCTATGGCTTTGCCTACCTCTTCTCCTTCTGGGACACTCAAAATTTGAATATTTGGTCATTTTATGGTATCTATGTGTTCCACAGGCTTTCTCTGTTTTTGCAGACAGGATCTTGCTCTGTCATCTAAGCTGGAGGGCAGTAGTGCAATCACAGCTCACTGCAGCCTTAACCCCCCAGGCTCAACCAATTCTCCCATCTCAGCCTCCCAGGTAACTGGAACTACAGGCATGTGCCGGCATGCCCAGCTAACTTTTTTTTTTTTAGAGACAGGGTCTCACTGTGTTGCCCTGGCTAGTCTTAAACTCCTTAGCTGAAGTGATCCTGCCACCTCAGCCTCCCAAAGTTTTGGGATTACAGGTGTGAGCCACTTCATCTGGCCTCTTCATTCTTTTTTTTCTTTCTTTCTTTCTTTCTTTCTTTCCTTTTATTTGACTGGGTTATTTCAAAAGACCTTTCTTCAAATTCTAAATTTAATTTTTGCTTGTTCTAGTCTATTGTTGATGTTCTCAATTATATTCGTTATTTCATTCTTGAATTCCTCAGTTCCAGGATTTCTGTTTGGTTCTTTTTTATGATACTTATTTCTGTGTTGAATTTCTCATTCATATCCTGAATTGTTTCTGATTTCTTTGTAATATTTATCAGTGTTCTCTTGTATCTCACTGAGCTTCTTTAATATCATGATTTTGATTTTTCATGCATTTTTTAGATTTCTTTTTAATTGGAATCTTTTGCTGGAGAATTACTGTGTTCCTTTGGAGGTGTAATGTTTTCTAGCTTTTTCACATTTCTTCTATCTTACATTGATATTTGCACAACTGGTGTAACAGTTGTTTTTTACAATTTTTTGGATTTGCTTTTGTAGGGGAAAACTTTTTCCTGTAGATGCATCTATAGCGTTGGGTGGGTGAGGCACTTGAGCTTGATTATAGGTATGTGCAGTAGTGTAGTCTTCATATGATTTTTCAGACTTTTCATTATTCTCCAATGCTGTCTGTGAAATTCTCAGTGGCTTAGGCTGCAGTTGTTAGTGAAGGGTGTGGTAAAGCTTTGCTGGGGACAGGTACACCAAATGCACCAGTTCTTGGGCCCTACTGATGGCAAGCGCAGGCTGAGTATGCCTGTCCTCTGGCCCCTGGGAGGCATACATGAGCACCAGTGGTATTGAGTTCAGGCCAGCCAATTCATGGGCCTCCAGGCAGCTTGCTTGGGTGCCAGCAGTGGCAGTGGTGGGTGGTGCAGGAGGGTGGATCCTCAAGCCCCTGGCAGCATGCATGGACATGGGTAATAAAAGTAGCCATGACAGGACAACCCTCAGGTTCCCAGGCAGCATGCACTGGTGTTAATGGTGGTAGTGAAGAGCTGGGTGGGCCTGTCCCCAGGTGGCACATGCAGGTGGGTACCAGTGGTGGTTGTGGTGGCAGTGGCAGGCTGGGTGGGCCCATCCTCAGGCACCCAAGAGGAGTATGCAGATGCCAGCAGTGGTGGACAAAACAGGGTAATCTCCAGGACTCCAGACAATGCACAGAAGTACTGATAGGAGAGCCATCAAGCAGTGCAGACATTGATGTTGCAGATAGGTGCAGGCTGTGGTGGGCATGGCAGGGCAATCCCGAGGACCGCAGGTCCTGTGGCAGGCAGGCTGGATATTTTCTCAGGCCTCCTGATGACATGTGCACACGCCCCGGGTGAAAGCTGGAATGGGGCTCTCTTTGTCCCAGGGGCTGCCTCCCTGGTGTGCTACACTGCCTGTTCCTCAGGTTATGGAATACCATGTGGGCTAGAATGCTGGGAACCCAGCTACACTGCTGAGTCCAATCAGTGTCGTGCTGCTGCAGCCCTCTGAGTAAACACAAGGGTTATGAGTGGGGTTCCAGGGATGTGGAGATCCAGGAACTGTTGGGCCACAGGACAGGATGTGGTCTGGTGGAAGGTGGTTCTCAGAACAGTGCCATGCTTCAGCAGCTTGGGGCTCAGGGGTGTACGGGAATCAGCTTGAGCTCCCTCTCTGGGACAATGCTTACATGTGATCTCCAGGCAGTTGCCTGCACTAGTCTCAGAGCTAACAATCCTATGACTAGGATTGCAGGAGTCTGTGATGGTAATATGGAGCACTGTGAATCTCTCACTTACCCTTTCCCCACAGTGGGGAACCTCCCCAGACTCCCAGCCAATCCAGCTGGGTTGGCTGTCTCCCTTCTAGCTCCCTCCAAGCCTTGGGTGTTTCCTGTCACTTCACCGAGTGTGTCTAAGCCTCTCTCTTAGACACTCTATTCAAAGTGTGATTATCTACTCACTGTTTTGGTTCTTCTTTGCAGAAGAGGAAAGTGCTGAGTGCCTCTAGTCGGCCATCTTGAAGCCTCTATCTGAGAAACTGGATTTTGAATCAATAAGTTATAAATCTATGTTGTTTGTACAGAAACATAACCCTTTGACTGTTACAGAAACCTTTTCTTTTCAATTAAACAAACATACACATACAAGCAAATAGGCAATAGATACAGTCACTGAATGTTTCTGCTGGGTGGCGTGTCTTAGAGAATACCTATTCCACCTCCTTTATAGATGATGAAACAGGGTCAGAGTCTTGCATAAGGTCACAAATCATTAGCTCTCTGCGAGCTACAACTCTGAGCTCTCTCCACTATTCATGCTGCCTCCCACAGGGATTACCAACTCATTTATAGCTATAAATGATTTTTAATACATTCATCAATTTTTTAGAAACACTGGTATAATCACATTACAAGATTTCTATGCCACAAAGCTATTTCTATGTAGGAGAAAACAGTTCAAAATTTTGCCACTTTGTCCTCCAAAGTCACATACAACCTAAGAGTATATGAATTTGTCAAGTGAATGTTTTTTTCTGGTGTCTCCCCACATACCAATTATTCTGCATGTGGGAAAAGCCGTGCTGTGTATTTTTGTGTCTGTTCTTTTGAAAGAGTTTAATCAGACTAAACTATACGCCGTTCTTGGTTCTTTTACATTAAAAAAAATCATTTGTCTTTTACTGGCTCCTCCTTCTCCTGAAATATTCAGATGAGGAGATATCCTGCTATAAATATCTTATAACATAAGACTAAAGAGAACTGAGTCTTGTGTCCAAGTGATGGTGCAGGGAGACATCCAATGCACAGAATCGATCCTCGTACTTGGCTATGTCCCATGCATATTGCCTACTCAAGAGCAGATTTCTACAATTCATTCATTTAGCAAACATCCATTGGTTACCTACTACACAAAGTTAGGTGCTGGGAGCAGAGAGATAAAGCAGAGGTCCTGTCTTCAAAGAGCTCTTAGTCTACTGAAGAAAATAAGTGTGCATAGACAATGCAATAGAATTTGATACGTCCTATAATAAGGATAAATTCAGGATCTATAGGCTCTCACAGAGGAGCATTTAACTATGCTTGGGGAGCAGACAAGTTTCCAAATGAAAATGAAATATAAGGTAGGATGAAAAAGAATTATCTAAAAGGACGGGATGAAGAAGGAAATTTCAGGCAAAGAGAATAACATGTGCAAATGCCCAAAGTAGATGAAAATATAGAATATTTATGAAACTGAAATCAGTGGAAGTGGAGCTAAAAGATGGGCAGCGTGTCTATCATAAAGATCCTTTCATCTTTGGGTGCTGGGAAGCCTATTGACCTTTCCATTAATTGATAATGCATATTCTCCCAAACATCCTCTCTATCTCAAAGTCCTACTAGCTTCTTGAACAAATATAACATCCAATGCACTAGCTTTCACTTTAGAGAATTACTCAGCTCCAATGACATCTATGCCCTTGCTTTACCTTTATATCAGAAGCAATCCTTCACTCTTCCTTTCTATCTCATAAAAAAGTTATCTCTTCTTTTGTCCAACACCAGTCTTTCAACCTGTGCTTTGATCTCCTCCCTTCCCTGCACCTCTAAATTATTGCCCATAAATTACCCTCTCTGTGTTCATTTTCCACACCAACATATTAGTTTTAATACTTTGCTACGTATCCTCTCCATTCATAATACATCAGTGTTTATTAGCAAACTCCACACTATGCATTAGAATCTCAAAAGATGAATAAAAAAGAGATACAATCCTCAAATACCTCAGTCCAGCAAAGAAAAGTGACACAAAAACAGATGTAATTAAATGTATTTAACTTATTCTACATAGTTCAATAGAATCCTCTTACATGTCTGCAGCTGGGTTAAGGATTTACTTGTGTTTTTCATGAACTGTCAAGAGGATCCATTTTTATCCTGAGCTCCAAGATGGAAGCAAGTCTGTTTACTGAACAACACTTATAATGATCCACTTATAGGCATTGAGAATACCATTTGTGGCATTTCAAATCTTCTTATTCTCCATACTTCCCCAAATCAGTTAATCTTCAAACCATAAATCCAGGAGTCACCCTTGATACCTGCATCATTTCCTATATCTCATTCATTATTGAGTCTTAGTGACTTTACCTCCAAAATACATCTCAACTCCATCTGCCTCCAGCCATCTCTGTCATCACCAAGGTATGAGAAACCATCCTTATATATTGCCTAGACCACTGAAATTGCTTCCAAATTGGTCTTTGCACTGCCATTTACTTGTCTTCAAACCGTTCTCAGTTCATCAACCAAAGCAATCTTTTTTATGTTGTAAATTTAAAAATATATAATAAATATAAATATAAAGAGCATTCTGCTATTTAAAACTCCCAGTGTTTCCTATATCTTTCAGAAACTAAAAAATCTTTAACATGGCCTAAAAATGCTGAGGGATCTTGCCTCGCCCTGCCAATGAAACATGAAACACACAACTCCTCCCTTACTCACCAGGCTCCGACCTGATTTCCCTCCTTGAGAGCAGCAAACCAGTCCACATTTCCGAGGCTTTACACAGGCAGTTCCATCTGCCTAGAATGTTCTTCTGCCCATTCTTCATCCAGTTAATTCCCACTTATCCTTCTGAGCTCAAGAAGGTCTCTTTTTCTTCATACTACAGACACACTATGTAATCAGATATTTGTTTCTGTTGATATTTATTTAATACCTCTCTCCACCAATATACTATAAGCTCCACATGGGAAAAGCCTGTATCTATTTTCTTCACAACCGTACAACCAGGAATTAATGCAGTGCCTGATATACAGTAGGTGTGCAATAAACATTTGTGAATGAATTAATGGATGAATAAACAAAAAAGAAAAGCAGGAAGGAAGGAAAAAATGAGAATTACATTGGCCATCGCATTAGAGATAGGTATCACATAGTTGTTCCAGAACCATTTTCAGTTCTCTTGGGTTCTCCTCACTGTCCCTTTGTTTTAAAACAGCTTTATTTATATACCATTTACATACTATAAAATTCACCCATTTAAAGTATGTATTTCAATAGCCTTTTGTGTATTCACAGAGCTGTGCCACCATTGCCACAATTTTAGAACATTTTCATCACTCTAGAAAGAAACCCCATACCCTACAGCAGTCACTCCCAAATTCTCTCTATAGATTTGCCTATTCTGAATATTTTACAAAAATGGAATCATACAGTATGTGGTCACATGTGACTGCCTCCTTTCACTTAGTACCATGTTTTCAAGGTTCATTCATTCTGTAGCATGCATCAGCATGTCATTTCTCTTTGCTGCCAAATATTAATAATATTCCATTATATGGATATACTACCTTTTATCTATCTGTTCATAACTTGATGGAAATTTGGGTTGTTTCACTTTTTGGCTATAATCAATAAAGCTGCTATAAACATTTGCATATAACATTTTGTACAGACACAAATTTTCATTTCTCTTAAGTACAAACCTAGGAGTGAAACTGCTGGGTCACATAGTAACTCTATGTTTAGCCTTTTGAGGACTTACCAGACTGTTTCCAAAGTGACTGTTCCATATGACAATCCTACCAGCACTTTATGAAGGCTCCAATTTCTCTGTATCCTCACCAATATTTGTTATTTTCTTTTTTATTCTAACCCTCCTAGTGAGTGTGAATAATATCTCATTGGGGTCTTCACTTGCATTTCACTGATGCTAGTGAAGCTAAGCATCTTTTCATGTGCTTATTGACCATTTGTATGTCTTCCTTTGCTTGTGAAAGCCCCCAGACCACGTTGAATGGACCAAATTAAAGTGTACACACAGCTCTCATGGAAGATAATGTATATGTAACCATATAAGAGTTGCATTGCTATTGGCTAGCTGACAAAAGGTTATATTTTACAAACATTAAATCAAACATATTAATTTCAATTTTGTGATTTTGTTATTATTTTGAAATCAATAGGATACCTTTTCAGGTGTCCAACATGGCTGTGGTCAAACCTATGGTACTAATGGTCATTTCTAGTCAGTGATAGACCAGGTTGTTGATATTTTATGCAAGATAATAATAGACGAAAAGCAGTATGCTTGAAAAAGATTCTCAGAGCTTAGAGGAAGAATAATCAAGGCCAAACCAGAACTATTGGCTTGGTCTTCCTCTTTACAGTTTATTCCCATTTAGGGAGAATAGACTAAAAATTATTATCAGAACTCACTATATATTCATTTCAATGTGTTGAATATCTTTATATATTATAACTTTCATTAAGTTTTCATTTTAGAATATTAATTCATTGATTTTCAAAATATTATGTGTATTCCTGACAATCCCTATTTAAAAAGCCCTTTCCAAACAATTAGGATTTACTCGGTGCATCTACGTGCTCTGTGACACATCCGATAGTCATTACCTCATTGAATGTCACAGATGCCTGTACTTGATGCATAGTAATTCTAACTGGATAAAAGGCTGTTTTTCAGAGTTAACAAAGGCAAATAAATAATCAAATAAATCAATTAAGACCTACTTCAGGGACCAGCCACCATGGTGGCTCATGCTGTAATCCCAGTGCTTGGGAGGCTAAAGCAGGTGGATAGATTGAGGCCAGAAGTTTTAGAACAGCCTGGACAACAAAGCAAGACACCTTCCAACCTCCACCTCCCCTCTCTACAAAAAATATATATATATAAATTAGCTAGGCATGGTGACACACAACTGTAGTCCTAGCTACTTGGGAGGCTGAAGTGAAAGGATCTCTTGAACTCAGGAGTTCAAGGCTGCAGTGAGCTATGATCACACCACTCCACTCCACCTAGGCAGTAGTGCAATCATAGAAATGGAGGGAGATCCTATCTCTTAAAAACAAGACTTACTTCACAAGGTTTGACTCATTCGAACTTATCTGTTGGAGTGCCCAACGTGTGAGAGACAGCTGGACAGACAGACATAGATATGGGAGAATGAATTACGCCCAGAAGGTCAGGAAATCCTTTTTTCTATGATGAAGGCCCCTAAGCCCAGGAGATTGAATTGCCAGGTATTTATGCTATTCCCCCAGTTCAGGAAAGATATTGAGTACCAGGAAGATTGACAAAGTATTTCATCAGTTAATTACAGGTAAAAGCAATCTGACTCACAGGTGTTCATGATTCAATCAATCACAAGGATTTGGTGAATCCACAGTTTTCTCAAAAAAGAAAAGTGGTCCCAGCAAATGAATTCTGATGCAGAGCACTAGTGCCCTAGGCCACCCAGCTGGTATCCCAGGGTGGAGTGGATAAACCAACCATAAAACATCTTTATTCTCACATCAGCTTCAGCATTTTGCAGTAATTTCTTGAAATCAAACCTTGAACTCTAATACTATCCCATGGAAATCTATGAATAACTATGTCCAGCAGGTGCCTTTCCAAATTGTTTGTTTTTTCCAGTGGTAGTATGATATAAAAGATTTAGGCTCAAAGGCCTCCAAATTGTTTTGAGAGCCGACTCTTCCATACAACCCTGTGGGAACACAGGCAAATCATTTAATCTCTCTGAAGCCCATTTGATAATATATTTCTCAAAGATTTCTTATGAAGATCAAAAGAACTAACAGCGATAAAAAATAAAACGTTTTGCATACAGCAAAACAACCACAAAGCCACTGTCAGTGGTAGACTAAGACAAAGTATTCTTCCAGGAAATCTTTTCCATATTCCTTCTGAAAACAAAATACCAATGTTGGCTTAGATGTTTAAAATTATTCTATCAGAAACCTTCATTTGGCCTTCAGGTCATCATTCTGATCTTCAGAGCACTGCAAGACTCAAGGAAGCCAACTGTCCTCCCAACTCCCTTGTGAACTCATTCTTGGTGCATCTCTAGCTTCCATACACTGTGGGCACAGGGAGTGGCACTCAGTAAATATCTGGTGTTTGGTCTGATCTGTAGATGGAGTTCATTCTTTTATCTTAGCTGCTGTTAAGTGTTGCAGACACCTTGTAAGATCACAGCCAGCTGGCCACAGTTGAGGCACACAGGAATAGGTGGTTGAGTATTGAAATTCTATTCTAAATTTTATGCTAGTTGGAATAAAATTAAATTATGCTGCTTTAAAACGAGACTGATTCATCAATACAGCCAATCATGCTTGTTGAGATACTCACAAGCACCAATCCTGTCATTATTAAAAAGGCTTATGGCAATTTAGACTGACTAATTTTATTTCCACTTTGATTTAGTGATGGCCTTGCAGACACAGCCTAAGTCACTTTAATTAGAAACGTTTGTTTATATTGATATCACTTTGTGCCATTTATGAGACTCCTACAAAAAGAAAGGATTCATGTTCACTTCAAATCCCCCTACTGGGGTTTATGCTTCTGAGGGTAAAGGGCAAAAAACAATCTCTGATTCTCCTCTTCATTCATTAATTTGCCAGTCAACTACTGTGTGCCAAGAACTGTGCTGGGCAAAGATTCTAAAGAGAAATAAAAAGCAATCTCTCATGCCAGAAATCTCATTGTCTAGAAAAGATCAAACCCACAAACAATTACAGTCCATGTAACAAAATAAGGGCTAATATAAAACTATATGTCATAGGAATACTAAGGAAGTAACTAACTCTGCATGGGAGATAGGATGAGGCTTCATAATTGATAGGACAGAAAGCACGTCTTGAAGAAAGAGATGGAAGTTTCTAGATAGAAAAAGTAAAGAGGGTACATAGGAGCCCACCATATTCCAGAAGTAGCAAGTCATTCAGTGGCATGAAACTAGGTAAGGATGTCAGGGCCAACAGTGAGATCCAGAATTTTGGATTTTATCTGGCTGGCAATGGGGAGAATTTGATAGTTTTTAAACAAGGGAGTGTTAGATTAGATTTGAAATTGTATGATAGCTCTGGTAGTAGTGAAGACAATAGACAGGAGAAGGAAGATATTAAGTAGCAAAGTCAGTTAAGAGATGAGAATGAACTATTCATTGGATATATGCTATATGGCATGCACTGTAGTAGGCCCTTTTGCACTATCTCAGTACTCTCACAGTATTACAAGAATAAAATGTCTCTCCAAACCATTTGTGATCGCATTCTTAGCTTTTCTTTGGATCCCCATACAAAAAGCACAGGAAGTAGCATTCTGTAAATATTTTTTGGTTTGACCTGATTTGCAAGTATTAGTCTATTTCTTCTTTTTCAGACATAGTCTCACTGTGTCACCCAGGCTGGAGTGCAGTGGCACGATCTCAACTCACTGCAACCTCCGCCTCCCGGGTTCAAGCGATTCTCCTGCCTCAACTTTCCAAGTAGCTGGGACTATAGGCGCCCGCCATCACACCCAGCTAATTTTTGTATTCTTAGTAGAGACAGGGTTTCACCATATTGGCCAGGTTGGTCTCGAACTGCTGACCTCAGGTGATCCACCTGCCTTGGCCTCCCAAAGTGCTGGGATTACAGGCGTGAGCCACTGTGCTGGGCCATATAAGTCTATTTCCTTACCTAGCTGTTGTCTGAGTGTTTTAACTGCCTTTTAGGATCCATGACATTCTTAACGTTTACTCAACTTCTATATCTAATTGGTCAGCAATTTTTCAAATCTTTTTCTCTCAAAATCATCCCTACACTACTGTAATTGCTCTCATTTAAACCATAATTGCCATTTGCCTAGACTATTGCAATACTATGATGTATCAGAAAAATAAACAAATTTTGCAGACAGTTTGCTTTTACCCTGCTATATTACCAGTGTGGTATTGGTGAAGTCATTAAAACTCTTTTGGACTTCAGGATACACCCACATAAAATGAACTTACTTTGCTGATATCTCTTGAAGCTTGTTACAGTGGCTATATGACACTGTTTTGATGAAGGAGACATGAACTGACATCTCTAAGGGGGTGGGGGAGAGAAAGGGATGCCTTTCTGGGGAGCTTTTTAAATCCTGATGACGCTGTTCTTTCTCTCTTCTTTCCTTAAATGTGAGTACATTGAGTGGCACATAAGCAGCTATTTTTAAACTATGAGAAAAGGCCAAGAAAATTGCAAAGAGGATATCTCTAACATGGTTGATTTGCTCAAACCAGCTCCAGTGACAAGCTCTCTAGATTTCTTCTTACATGGGAAAAATGACCTCCTCTTTGTTTAAGGCAATATTATTACAGTTTTCTTAAGGTTTTCTGTTACTTGCAGCAAAAATGCTTGCTCATGGCAAGGTCATTATCGACCTCCTCATTATCCAACCCAATGGTCAATTCTTAATATTCACCTTAATTGACCCCACAGCATCATGTAGCATAAACACTTCCTCTTCTTTTAAACACTCTTTTCACTTAGCTTCCAGGAAAAGACAGTCCTGGTTTACCACCAACTCACTGGCTGCTCATTATTGGTCTCCTTTACTAGTTCCTTTTCAACTCCTTGACCTCTTAGTGCTAAAATGCCCCAGGGCTTCAATTCTCTATCTAGATTCACTCCCTTGGTAACACCCTTCCATTTATATCTCCAGCCTGTACCTCGCCAGTGAATTCCAGACTAATACCTCCAATAGTCCACCTAAGATCTCCACTCAGATGGCTAATCATTCAAATGCAGCACAGCCAAAAATGAATTCTGAGCTTCCCCTGACCCACAAAACCTAGGCTACCTGAAGCCTTTCCAAACTCAGGTGAAGCCATTTTATCCTCTGGTTGCTCAGGCCAAAAACTTTGAAGTTATCCTTTATTCTTAACTTTCTCTCATATTCCACACCTAATCTGTCAGCAAATTCTATTGGCTCTACCTTCAAGACAATTCCAGAGTGAGCTGACTTCTCACCACCTCCCTTCTACTTCTGTGGTGTGAGCCACAGTGATCTCTTGCTTGGAGGCAGTCATCTCCTAACTGGGTTTGCTGCTTCCACCACTGACCACCTAAGGTGAGCTCTGAGGGCAGAAACCAGAATGATGCTTTTAAAGTCTACAGTCAAGTGACTCTTCACTGAAAACCTCCTAGTGGCTCCTCATCTCATTCAGTGTTGAGGGAAGGAATGAAAAATTATATTTCTAAGTCCTATGCTATTTAAATCGTAAGCTTTTACATTCTGCTGGTTGCTTCTCTTTTTTTCCTCAGCTTTTTATTTTGAAAAATGTTACACCTACAGAAAAGTGCCAAAAATATAATGAACATCCACATTTCCTTAATCTAGATTCACCCATTCTTAACATTTTGCCACATTTCCTTTATCTTTCTCGATATATATCTGTATATATATATACATATATATGCATATACATTTTCTGCTGATCCATTTGAAAGTTGCAGACATCATGCTTTATCCAAAAATATTTCAGCACCTATATTCTTTAAATAAGACATTCTCCTACATAACTAGAATGCGACAATTACACTTGAGATTTTTATATAAACACAATATGATTATTTAATATGCAATCCATATAAATTTCTTCAATTGTACCTATAATGTCACATAAGCCCAGGATTCAATCAAGCACCACACACTACATTTAATGTTTCTTTAGTTCCCTTTATTATAAATCCTTCCTTTTTTTAGTTTTATGACATTGGTTTTTTTTTTTTAAGAAGACAAGTTGGTTTTTTGTAGAATATCCCTAAATTTCTATTTGCTTGTTTCCTCATGCTTAGATTTTTGACAAGAGTACTAACTAGGTGATGTTCAGTTGCTCCCCTTTAAATGACATGTTTTTAAGTCAATAAAATAAAACAAGTAATACCACAATCCTATCTCCTCCATCTTAGAGACCCACCCTAGCATTTCATCACAGTCATTCAGTAAAATATTCTTCCCTTAGGGTCGGCTTTAAGCATGTGGTAGACCTTGATGAACTCTCCCTGGTTCACTGGAGCTCCAGAACCAGGAAATATAACTAGAAATGTTATTAGAGATAAAAATGCCTAAGTTGATAGATTTTTCTATTTTGAGACCACAAAGAGACTTCTGACATAGTATTTTACAGTGAATACCAGGCTTTTGAGCTCCTCTGTCTACTGTCTAAATTATTTTTGTTTTGAATTGGAAAAATTAACACATACATATAAGAAAACAAGTAAAACAATCCAATGCATACAATAAAATTAAATCTTCATCTTAATCCAAATCCACCCAATTCCACAACCCAGAGAACCAATGCTAGCGGTTTCTTGTGTATCTGTTAAAATACTGTTTACAAGCATATTACATACAGCTCTCCATCTTGCTTGTTAATGGTAGAGATCTTTCTGTTAGCACAAATATATTTACATCTTTCTCTTTAGCCAATATTCCATAGACTCAAACATATTCAAATCAGCCATATTGATTCAAATTATGAATCAACCATAATTTACTTAAATGATCTCCAATTGATAGACATATTTTGCTATTGCTGTTAGAAACAAAGCTGGAGAAACATCTTTGTATATCACTTATTTAAACACTTCTCTTAGAATAAATTTCTAGGTGTGGAATTACTAGGTTAAAAGATGTGTGTACATTTTCAGTTTTGTTACATAGCATCCAATTGCCCTCTAAAATCATTATACCCATTTTTCTCTCATTCATAATATTTGACATTGGCGGTTTCTGTGCCCTTCACACTGGATATTATCAAATATCTAAATGTTGGTAACCTGATAAGTATCTCCTTGCTTGGATTTGCATGGTTTTTTGTTTTTCGTTTTTGTTTTTTAATGTAAGTAATGCTGAATATTTTTTATATTTGTATAATCCATTTATATTTATTTTCTGTGACCTATTTCTATTCTTTTGCCTGTTTTTCTACAGTTATTATTTTTCCCACATCAATAATCATCTAGTGCTCCTTCAGCTTGAAATGACTATTATGGAAAATAACATCTTTTCTTTCTCAAAGAAATATATGAACCACTTGAGATTTCAGCTGTTCCTCATGGACTTATAAAGCCTAGATTATTTTTTAAGTCACATATTCTGTTTTTACCACTGTAAAAAACACTACAAAAGATATCTCATATTTTTACACTTATGGGGTTACCGTGTCAAATTTGATACGCCTGACCAGAGTATGACAAATCTTTCAGCCCATACCAAGTAAATATTTAATATTAGACTCCCTAGAATTTTTATTACCTCTTTACTTTCCTATTCTCTATTATTTTGGGAGGAAAAAATATCCTGCTTCTTCAAGTCTCTTGTAATTGCTCTCCTTTTTATTTTATCATTCTGTCATCAATTTTTGACCATCAGAGAGTTCTTAGCTTATGATAGACACTCTATAAATATTTAGGGGTTATTGGACTAAGGTATGGATGATACCAAGCCTCCTTCAGAATGCTTTTTCATTCATATGTCTGCTACTCTTGATTAGAACTTACAAGGACATCAAGTATGCACCCCCATTTCCTAATGATAAAATCATATGCTTGCTCCCACTTTACCCACATTGTGTACCATGCAGATGCTTCAATAGCATCTTCAATGTTTTAAAAGTGCCGCCTCCAAAATTCAGGTGTTACCAATATAACAGTATTAGAAGGTGGGGCCTTTAAGAAGCAATTAGGTCATGAGGGCTCCTCTTCTTATGAATGAGATTAAGACCCTTACAAAAGAGGCTTCACACAGAGTTCAGATCATATGCCCTTCTGCTTTCCACCCTGTGAGGATACAACAAGAAGACCATCACCAGATGTTAGCTCCTTGATCTTGGATTTCCAAACCTCTAGAACTGTGAAAAAAAAAAAAGTGTTCTTTCTTAAGTACCCAGTCTCAACTATTATGTAATAGCAGCTCAAATAGATTATAACAGCATTGTGACATTTTGTTGTACTTATGCACTTAGTTCACATGATATTTACATATCTGTCTATCTTACTACACTGGAATCTCCCTGAAAACTAGACTGTGTCTAATTCATATCCATACTGAGGGCCCAGTACAGACTCTGGCACATGATAATGCTTCAGTAAATATGTTGAATGAACAAAGAAATTAATAAACTTGTATGAGCTGTTCGCTTATTATCAATTAACACAAAACCTGAGGCAACTCTTCCCGGCTTACACCTCATTTTAGGAGCATTTCCCCCAATAGACACTCTCTCCCAAAAGCAAGAAGAAAATCAGGTCGTTCTGAAATAATCAGGAAAAGCTTTTGGAGACTTAACCATTGTCAGATCTCCCTCAGTGACTATTATAAACTAAATTACAGAAAATCCAGGCTAAAATTTTTTATAAAGCAATTTAAAATATTTAATCAGATGCTGAATGCTTCTCAGAAGAAAACTGATCTCTTTTCGCTGGTTAGATAATGTCCTCTTTTTCTTCAGCCCAAAAGAGGTAAATGAGTATATGAAATATAAATAGAGAAATACATAACTAAAAGTGAAAGCTGTTAGTAACTTGGAACCCTCAGAAACCAAGCTACCTTGAATATATCTATGCTAGGATTACTATCTCCTTCCATCCTGAGATAGTGATAATTTTGCAGTATTAATATAGGGAAACCTTTAGCCAGAAAGGCAACAATGTGTGACCCAGCATTGGAAGAGAAGCCTCCCAGGAATACAGGAACAGCCTTCATTCCCAGCTTGAATTGTTTCTTAATGGAATTCTACAATGCAAAAAACGTTTTTGCTGAATTCCGAACTGAAGCTTGTTACAACACAATGATTAGACTGACAGCTTGGCTTGAGATCCTAGGAGAAAAATAATTGACTAGGGGCTAAGAGACTTGAGGGGAACTAGCCCACTTCTGATGCTGCATGACTGAGAAGAAGTAGTATCATAGAATCATGGTACTTTAAAGCTGGAGAGAAACATCTCAAAAATAAGCAACCTGGACCAGGTAAGAAAACTAAATCCCAGAGAGGTGCCAGCTTTTCCTGTGTGGAATTGTGAATGAGAGCTGAGGAAATAAAGACAGTGAGTACTGAATCCTCTTTCCAAATTTGGTGGTGAAAGGAAAGAAGGCAACGGGAACTTCTTAAATGCTTTATGACTTGGCAAGGATTGGTGTTATAAGGGTCTCAC
Organism: Pan troglodytes; assembly: GCF_028858775.2. Lineage (NCBI taxonomy): Eukaryota > Metazoa > Chordata > Mammalia > Primates > Hominidae > Pan > Pan troglodytes. The sequence goes on from NC_072414.2 coordinate 47,076,881, forward strand.
TAAGGAAGAAACCATGAATGATCGGAGATTATTTTGAGAGTCACAGCTCAGGATACTGACAGATGAAAGGGTGATGATTTAAGTTGCAGGAAATCAACTAATATGAATAGCAAGAAAAATATGATCTGGGTTGCTTACTCTTTAGATATACAAATTCATTCAGCCTCTATATTTTGAGCCCTAAGGTATTTCACTCCTATAGAATCCATAGAAGACAGAAAAATAGGCTCCCAAAGGTATTTACATCTCAATCCCCAAATCCTATGAGTATATTATCTTACGCGGGAAAAGGAACTTTGCAGATGTGATAAAATTAAGGACGTTGAGATATTATCCACATGTGCCCAATGTGCCCAATCTCAAGAATCATTATAGGAGGAAGGCAAGCAGGGCTGAGGGAGAGAAGGAGATGTGATAATAGAAGCAGAGCTCAGACCAAGGCAAAGAAGGGGTCAACCAGCCAAAGAATACAGGCCACCTATAGAACCTAGAAAAGGTAAAGAAATTGATTCTCCCCTAGAGCCTCTACAAGAAACACAGCCCTGCTGACACTTTGATTTCAGAACTTCTGACCTCCAGAACTATGAGATAAATTTGTGTTGTTTAAAGCCACTAAATTTGTGGTGGTTTGTTACAGCAGCAATAGGAAACTAATACAGAATTTAAATGAATTATGAAGAGAAAATTAATTTGCACATTTAGTAGACTTCAGTTCTGGACCAATGGGAATATTGGAAGTATTCACAAAGAGTTGTGCTCTGGCCACCACCACTTCCAAATTATGGTCTTTCACAACTTTATGGCATGTGCTCATTCTGTTTCCTTGCCCTATTATTTCCTTTTGTCCTTTTTCCACCTGTCATATTCCCACTCATCTTTCAAAGCAGCTCAAATAAAACCACCTTGTCTAGGATGATCTCTCGTATGCCTCCAGGAAGACTTAAGTTTTCCTTTTTTGTTCCCATTGGACTTTGTTTTTACCACTGCTACACCCTTTACTATAGTCTGACTATCATTAAATTAACCTTTATGCCTCCCCTAACTCATCCCTGCCCTTGCCTGAATCTTCACAGGAGTAAATGTTTATCCAATCCCCAACTGGTAGACTACCAAGCAGTTCATTGACAAGATCTTTTCCCATTGTTTCTTTTTTTAGTTGTGGTAAAATATATGTAACATAAAATTTACCATTTAATCATTTTTAAATGTGCAGTTTAATAATACTAAGTATGTTGACATTGTTGTGCAACCAATCTCCACAACTCTATTTATCTTGTAAGACTAAAACTCTACATCCATAAAGAGCAATTCTTCACTTTTCCCTCATCCCAACCTCTGACAGCTCCCATTCTTTCTCTCCCTACAAATTTGACTACTCAAGATAGCTCATGTAAGTAGAATCACATAGCATTTGTCTTTCTGTGACTGGTATATTTCACTTAATATCTTCAAGGTTCAGCCATGTTGTACCAGGTCTCAGAATTTTTTTTCTTTGTAAGGCTGAATAATATTCTATTGCATGTATATACCATATTTTGTATATCTATTCATTCATCAACAGTCATTTGGGTAGCTTCCACTTTTTAATTTTTATGAATAATGCTGCTATGAACGTAGGTGTACAAATATCTCTGAGTTCCTGTTTTCAATTCTTTTGGGTATACTCCCAGAAGTGGAATTGCTGGATAGTATGATAATTCTATTTTAAGTTTTTTAGGACCTGCCATACTCTTTTCTATGGTGACTGCACTATTTTATATGCCCACTAACAGTAAACTAGTATTCCAATTTCTCCACATCTTTTCCAACACTTCTTATTGTCTGTTTTGTTTTGTTGGTTTGGTTTGTAATAGTATTAGTAGTAGTACTAGTAGTAGTAGCAGCAGCAGCAACAACTATCCTACAAGGTATGAAAAGGTATCTTGTTTTGGTTTCTATTTAGATTTTCCCTAATGATTAGGGCATTTTTATGTACTTGTTGACCATTTGTGTATCATCTTTGAAGAAATATATATTCAAGACCTTTGCCCATTTTTTAATTGGGTTGTTTGGTTTTTATTATTGTTGAGTTGTAGTAGATCTTTATATAGTTTAGATATTAACCCTTCATTAGATATGTGATTTGCAAATATTTTCTCTCATTTCATAGGTTGGTTTTTACTGTATTGATTGTGTCCTTTGATATACACAAGTTTTTTATTTTGATGTAGTCTAATGTATATGCTTTTGGTGTCATATTAAAGATGTCATTACCAAATCTAATGTCATTAAACTTCTCCCCTATGACTATAATTTCTTCTAAGAGTTTTATAGTTTTAACTCATGTTTAGGTCTTCAATCCATTTTGAGTTAATTTTTGTATATGGTATAAGGTAAGGATCCAACTTCATTCTTTTGCATGTGGATGTGCACTTTTCCCAAAATCATTTGTTGAACTTAAATGGATTTTTTAACCTACGTAACCCAAATGACATTAAAATATAAAAAGAACCCTTAATGTGCATTAAAATCTATAACCACTACGAAATCATAATAATCCAGCTGTAAAACAAATGAGTTCCTTCTGAGGAGAAAAGGCTGTGGCCAGCCCAGGAGGCAAAAGTACTAAGCAGGATATGAAAACACAAAACAAAAGTTCAGTCTTTAAACAAAGGCAGTTTGAAAAGCCTTGTCAGGGCACAGCAGTCTCTCAAGATGATATATTTCATTTCTATACATTAAAGATACTATATATTTAATCCAAAAGGAGTGACTCCACCAGTCAAATACAGATAAGAAAACATACATCTTGATGTCTAATTACCTTTCAGGACCCCAGTGATCGTGGAACTCATTGTAACATTTCAGATTAATGTTGTGATAAAATGGTTTTACTTAAAATACTTACTGCCTTATTTCCATTCAATCACTACAATCTGTTGATTAAAAAGGAGATCTACTTACAACTTTTTTAAAAACTGCCATCAACTTTTACTCTAAGATTGCTTTAGAATTAAGTAAGATCCATTCTGCTTTTAGTCTCATTTGTTTTCACAATGTCAACTACACCTGTACTACAACTTATGTCTCTAACAGGAAAAGTTAAATCATGTTTATAATACTGTTCAATAAAATTGAACATCAATATCTAAAGATTTTTAAAGGTTTATTTTTAAGTTTTACAGTAAAACTTCTGCTACTCAAAAGATTAAAGGTTAAACTTCAATTCTCTTTTTTTTTTTTTTTTTTTTGAGATGGAGTCTCGCTCTGTCCCCTGTCCCCCAGGCTGGAATTCAATGGCACAACTCGGCTCACTGCAACTTCCGCCTCCCGGGTTCAAGCGATTCTCCTGCCTCATCGTCCTGAGTAGCTGGGATTACAGGCGCACACAACCACACCCAGCTAATTTTTTTTGTATTTTTTTTAGTAGAGCTGGTGTTGGCCAGGCTGGTCTCGAACTCTTGACCTTGTGATCTGCCCAACTCGGCCTCCCAAAGTGCTGGGAATACAGGCGTGAGCCACTGCGCCCAGCTTAAACTTCAATTCTCTAAGCATTATATCATTCCTGAAGAATGCTGAATAAAGGAGGTTTAGAACAGGATGCAAACAGATATCATGGTTCATGATACCAGTGAACAGAAACCTGCGAGTCTGCTTAGCAGATTTGCACGTTATTAGCTTGTAAAACATGCTAAATTTATTAAATTAAAATGGATATTCTCTGCAACCACAATGAGGTTTTGGACCCTTTCTTTAAGTTCTTCTAATGTAAATATATGACCAGTAGCACAGACAAATGTCAATCAAATAAGAAGAACTTAAGTGTAGAAAATACATGATCAACCCAGTTTCCTCCTTCCTGCACCACAGGGCATAGCTTTATGCCATCTGGTGATTATTAGGGGAGAAAGATGCCATCTGCCACTTCTGCTAATACACGGGAGAGGGATAGCTCTCCCTACCCTGTAAGCCTATGGGAAATTTCCTTATGCCTGTTTACATGTCCCCAGGGCTCCAACTGAGTTAAAATTTCCTCTGAGAGAGAGAATGTGTGTAGAGTGTGTGTGTGTATGTCCCCACATATTCAACATCAAAGTGAGACATCCATTTCTATCCCTTTCATACAACCTCTTAAATGTCACAGGAGTCTGTGTTAGTCCAGGTTAATAGCAAATCTCTTCCTATCCTGCCTAACTCAAAGCCAAGATACTATTAGATACAACCTAAACTAGAGGGACAAAATTGGATGACAGCCATAAAAATAGATTATAAAATAGACACAAATTGAATTCAAGGTGTGAAAATGACCTGCTATTCCTTTTGTTTTACATTCCCCCACAGAAAGGACAGAACCGAAATCATCCTCAAATAAGTGTTTTCATAGACTCTTATAGAAAAATTCTTAAGATGTCATAGCTTTCTTTATGCCAGTTGAAAGTATATTTTCTTACAACACTTAAAAAGAGAAAGAATGGGGTGCAAAATTTTTTCAAAGAGGCCTTAGCTGATATCTAAATTTGAACTATTTCTAGAGCTTAATGAGGTAGGAACTAGGAGAGAAAAACAAAGTATAAACAGAAAAATAGACATAAGTTTTTCCCCAACTATGTCAAGCCTACCAGTTTCTCAAATCACTGCATGTAAGAAGGGCTTCACATATATTATAAAATATATTATATACATATATATATTAAATACATATACATATATATACAGAGAGAGAGAGAGAGAAAGAGAGAGAATGGAATAAATCCCCTATCCCCATAGAATGGAATTGACCCCATTTGATGATTCAACTTTACCCACAGAAGTTTTATATTCTAACAAAGTAAAATATAAAGTTTTTTAAAATCCCTAAATGACCCAGAGCATGACTCTATTTTTGAAACATCAATATGGCATCCTGTTATGGCACAAGGATCACAACAACCTGATTCTGGGTCCCTAGGTCCTAGTCTCAATTATTAAAGTAACTGTAAATTTTTGAGCAAGTCACCTAGCCTCTCTTTGCCTCAGTCTCCTCATCTATCAAAGAATCACTCCGACTTACCCCAACCAGTCTCACAGGACTGTCAGGAAAATCTACAAAACACTGAATGTGAATGGAGCCATGCGCATGAACTTAGGTATTAAATGCTTATCAGTAAACAGTGTAAAGTAACTTGTTAAACAGGATAGGCTTTTACCAAGTGATATTCATACAATTTTTGCATCAAATTAAACAGAACTGCTTCCAGCCAAGATGGAATAACAAGAACTGAATTTACTCTATACCCTGGACAGCTGAAAACCTGGACAAAGTATAAGAAGCAACTCTCAAGACATTGGATATCAGAAAGCAAAACACTGTAAATTCCAAAGAGACAGAAAACAAGTGTGGTCAGGCCTTCTATTACCCCAACTTACTACTTGGAGAACATTTCCAATCCATGGCACAGGGAGGGAGGGACTTACTCAGAGCTCACATTTCTCCCTAAATTGAAGAGGCAAATCTGGAAAATCTGGGGTAGTCAGAGAAAGTAGAGTTCATAAGACACAGTACCAGAGAAGAGAGAGTTGCACAGAAAAAGGATACCAGAAATATGCAGGGAATTTCGTTCAATACTTCACCTGAGTACTGATCAACACATACATGTAAGAAAACTACTGAGCAAAAATCAACCTAGAAAATAAGTAGCAGCAACTATGCTTGAAGTTCACAATGGAATGGAAATAGTGTCTGTCCCCAAAAGCCAGAGTGAAGACATTTCATAAACCACAAGGTATCATTCAGAGTACAAAAAAAGGCTCACTTCAATGGGGGAAAAATTAAACCTGGGCTAAATGCAGGTCTGGTCTCACCTAACAAAACCTTTTTAAAGTCTCAAGAATACACGTATCAAAACATCACATTATACTCCATAAATATATACAATTATTATTTCTCAATTAAAAATAAAACTTCTAAAAATAAAGTTTAAAAAAGTCTCCAGAAGATCAAACTATTTTCAAATAACTGAACCACACCTCAGGACAAAATGCAAGAATATTTATAGGAATACCAAAATATCCAGGACATAACAAGGTAAAATTCAAAATGTCTAGCATCCAATCAAAAATTACCAGTCATGCAAAGAAGTAGGAAAATACATCCCATAGCGAAGAGAAGACTCAATAAAAAACAAAAATGATACAGGTAATAGAATTATTAGACAAGCAAAATAAAACATTTGTTATAACTGCATTTTATACATTTAAGAAGCTGGAAAAAAGACTGAGCATGTTAAATGGAGATGTTAAAGATATAAAAGAGACCCAAAATGAACTTCTAGAGATAAAAACTATAATGTCTGAAATGAAAAATACACTGAAGAGGATTAACAGCAGATTAATTTTTTCGTTCATAAAAAAGCAGTGAACTTAAAAGGACAGCAATAGAAACTACCTAAAATGAAAAACAGAGAATCAGAACAAGTATGAATGAGCAAGAGAGAGAAAGAAAACAAACTGAGAAAATTAACAAAACATCAATGAACTATGGGATACTTTTGATCAAATATTTGTCTAATTAGAATCAGCAAAGCAGAGAAGACAGAAAGAATATTTGAAAAAATTGTGACCAAAAGTTTCCAAATTTGGAAAAACCCACAGATCCAAAAACTTCAACAAACTCCAAGCAAAAATAACAAAGAAAACTACACCAGCTACAACATAATCAAAATTTTCTATACAAAGCAGCTAGCAGGAAAAAAGTTAGTACAATGGGCAAAGAAATTTGACAGCAAATTTCTCATTGCAATAAATGTAACCTAGAAGATAGTGGAACAACACTTTTTAAATAATTGAAAAAGAAACCCTAGAATTCTTTCCCAGCGAAAAAATTGTCTCTCAAAAATGAAGCTGAAGTGGGGAGGAGCGAAGATGGCCGAATAGGAAGAGCTCCGGTCTACAGCTCCCAGCATGAGCGACACAGAAGATGGGTGATTTCTGCATTTCCATCTGAGGTACTGGGTTCATCTCACTAGGGAGTGCCAGACAGTGGGCGCAGGCCAGTGGGTGCACACACCATTCGCGAGCTGAAGCAGGGCGAGGCATTGCCTCACTTGGAAAGCACAAGGGGTCAGGGAGTTCCCTTTCCGAGTCAAAGAAAGGGGTGACGGACACACCTGGAAAATCAGGTCACTCCCACCCGAATATTGCGCTTTTTGGACCGGCTTAAAAAACGGCGCACCACGAGATTATATCCCGCACCTGGCTCGGAGGGTCCTACGCCCACGGAGTCTCGCTGATTGCTAGCACAGCAGTCTGAGATCAAACTGCAAGGCGGCAGCGAGGCTGGGGGAGGGGCGCCCGCCATTGCCCAGGCTTGCTTAGGTAAACAAAGCAGCCACGAAGCTCGAACTGGGTGGAGCCCACCACAGCTCAAGGAGGCCTGCCTGCCTCTATAGGCTCCACCTCTGGGGGCAGGGCACAGACAAACAAAAAGACAGCAGTAACTTCTGCAGACTTAAATGTCCCTGTCTGACAGCTTTGAAAGAGCAGTGGTTCTCCCAGCACGCAGCTGGAGATCTGAGAATGGGCAGACTGCCTCCTCAAGTGGGTCCCTGACCCCCGAGCAGCCTACCTGGGAGGCATCCGCCAGCAGGGGCACATTGACACCTCACAAGGCAGGGTATTCCAACAGACCTGCAGCTGAGGGTCCTCTCTGTTAGAAGGAAAACTAACAAACGGAAAGGACATGCACACCAAAAACCCATCTGTACATCACCATCATCAAAGACCAAAAGTAGATAAAACCACAAAGATGGGGAAAAAACAGAACAGAAAAACTGGAAACTCTAAAACGCAGAGCGCCTCTCCTCCTCCAAAGGAACGCAGTTCCTCACCAGCAATGGAACAAAGCTGGATGGAGAATGACTTTGACGAGCTGAGAGAAGAAGGCTTCAGATGATCAAATTACTCTGAGCTACGGGAGGACATTCAAACCAAAGGCAAAGAAGTTGAAAACTTTGAAAAAAATTTAGAAGAATGTATAACTAGAATAACCAATACAGAGAAGTGCTTAAAGCAGCTGATGGAGCTGAAAACCAAGGCTCGAGAACTACGTGAAGAATGCAGAAGCCTCAGGAGCCGATGAGATCAACTGGAAGAAAGGGTATCAGCAATGGAAGATGAAATGAATGAAATGAAGCGAGAAGGGAAGTTTAGAGAAAAAAGAATAAAAAGAAATGAGCAAAGCCTCCAAGAAATATGGGACTATGTGAAAAGACCAAATCTATGTCTCATTGGTGTACCTGAAAGTGATGGGGAGAATGGAACCAAGTTAGAAAACACTCTGCAGGATATTATCCAGGAGAACTTCCCCAATCTAGCAAGGCAGGCCAACATTCAGATTCAGGAAATACAGAGAACGCCACAAAGATACTCCTCGAGAAGAGCAACTCCAAGACACATAATTGTCAGATTCACCAAAGTTGAAATGAAGGAAAAAATGTTAAGGGCAGCCAGAGAGAAAGGTCGGGTTACCCTCAAAGGGAAGCCCATCAGACTAACAGCGGATCTCTCGGCAGAAACCCTACAAGCCAGAAGAGAGTGGGGGCCAATATTCAACATTCTTACAGAAAAGATTTTTCAACCCAGAATTTCATATCCAGCCAAACTAAGCTTCATAAGTGAAGGAGAAATAAAATACTTTACAGACAAGCAAATGCTGAGAGATTTTGTCACCACCAGGCCTGCCCAAAAAGAGCTCCTGAAGGAAGCGCTAAACATGGAAAGGAACAACCGGTACCAGCTGCTGCAAAATCATGCCAAAATGTAAAAACCATCGAGACTAGGAAGAAACTGCATCAACTAACGAGCAAAATAACCAGCTAACATCATAATGACAGGATCAAATTCACACATAACAATATTAACTTTAAATGTAAATGGACTAAATGCTCCCATTAAAAGACACAGACTGGCAAATTGGATAAAGAGTCAAGACCCATCAGTGTGCTGTATTCAGGAAACCCATCTCACATGCAGAGACACACATAGGCTCAAAATAAAAGGATGGAGGAAGATCTACCAAGCAAATGGAAAACAAAAAAAGGCAGGGGTTGCAATCCTAGTCTCTGATAAAACAGACTTTAAGCCAACAAAGATCAAAAGACACAAAGAAGGCCATTACATAATGGTAAAGGGATCAATTCAACAAGAGGAGCTAACTATCCTAAATATATATGCACCCAATACAGGAGCACCCAGATTCATAAAGCAAGTCCTGAGTGACCTACAAAGAGACTTAGACTCCCACACATTAATAATGGGAGACTTTAACACCCCTCTGTCAACATTAGACAGATCAACGAGACAGAAAGTTAACAAGGATACCCAGGAATTGAACTCAGCTCTGCACCAAGCGGACCTAATAGACATCTACAGAACTCTCCACCCCAAATCAACAGAATATACATTTTTTTCAGCGCCACACCACACCTATTCCAAAATTGACCACATACTTGGAAGTAAAGCTCTCCTCAGCAAATGTAAAAGAACAGAAATTATAACAAACTATCTCTCAGACCACAGTGCAATCAAACTAGAACTCAGGATTAAGAAACTCACTCAAAACCACTCAACTACATGGAAACTGAACAACCTGCTCCTGAATGACTACTGGATACATAACAAAATGAAGGCAGAAATAAAGATGTTCTTTGAAACCAATGAGAACAAAGACACACATACCAGAATCTCTGGGACGCATTCAAAGCAGTGTGTAGAGGGAAATTTATAGCACTAAATGCCCACAAGAGAAAGCAGGAAAGATCCAAAATTGACACCCTAACATCACAATTAAAAGAACTAGAAAAGCAAGAGCAAACACATTCAAAAGCTAGCAGAAGGCAAGAAATAACTAAAATCAGAGCAGAACTGAAGGAAATAGAGACACAAAAAACCCTTCAAAAAATTAATGAATCCAGGAGCTGGTTTTTTGAAAGGATCAACAAAATTGATAGACCACTAGCAAGACTAATAAAGAAAAAAAGAGAGAAGAATCAAATAGACACAATAAAAAATGATAAAGGGGCTATCCCCACCGATCCCACAGAAATACAAACTACCATCAGAGAATACTACAAACACCTCTATGCGAATAAACTAGAAAATCTAGAAGAAATGGATAAATTCCTCGACACATACACTCTCCCAAGACTAAACCAGGAAGAAGTTGAATCTCTGAATAGACCAATCACAGAAGCTGAAATTGTGGCAATAATCAATAGTTTACCAACCAAAAAGAGTCCAGGACCAGATGCATTCACGGCCGAATTCTATCAGAGGTACAAGGAGGAACTGGTACCATTCCTTCTGAAACTATTCCAATCAATAGAAAAAGAGAGAATCCTCCCTAACTCATTTTATGAGGCCAGCATCATTCTGATACCAAAGCCTGGCAGAGACACAACCAAAAAAGAGAATTTTAGACCAATATCCTTGATGAACATTGATGCAAAAATCCTCAATAAAATACTGGCAAAACGAATCCAGCAGCACATCAAAAAGCTTATCCACCATGATCAAGTGGGCTTCATCCCTGGGATGCAAGGCTGGTTCAATATACGCAAATCAATAAATGTAATCCAGCATATAAACAGAACCAAAGACAAAAACCACATGATTATCTCAATAGATGCAGAAAAAGCCTTTGACAAAATTCAACAACCCTTCATGCTAAAAACTCTCAATAAATTAGGTATTGATGGGACATATTTCAAAATAATAAGAGCTATCTATGACAAACCCACAGCCAATATCATACTGAATGGGCAAAAACTGGACGCATTCCCTTTGAAAACTGGCACAAGACAGGGATGCCCTCTCTCACCACTCCTATTCAACATAGTGTTGGAAGTTCTGGCCAGGGCAATTAGGCAGGAGAAGGAAATAAAGGGTATTCAATTAGGAAAAGAGGAAGTCAAATTGTCCCTGTTTGCAGACGACATGATTGTGTATCTAGAAAACCCCATTGTCTCAGCCCAAAATCTCCTTAAGCTGATAAGCAACTTCAGCAAAGTCTCAGGATACAAAATCAACGTACAAAAATCACAAGCATTCTTATACACCAATAACAGACAAACAGAGAGCCAAATCATGAGTGAACTCCCATTCACAATTGCTTCAAAGAGAATAAAATACCTAGGAATCCAACTTACAAGGGATGTGAAGGACCTCTTCAAGGAGAACTACAAACCACTGCTCAAGGAAATAAAAGAGGATACAAACAAATGGAAGAACATTCCATGCTCATGGGTAGGAAGAATCAATATCGTGAAAATGGCCATACTGCCCAAGGTAATTTACAGATTCGATGCCATCCCCATCAAGCTACCAATGACTTTCTTCACAGAATTGGAAAAAACTACTTTAAAGTTCATATGGAACCAAAAAAGAGCCCGCATTGCCAAGGCAATCCTAAGCCAAAAGAACAAAGCTGGAGGCATCACGCTACCTGACTTCAAACTATACTACAAGGCTACAGTAACCAAAACAGCATGGTACTGGTACCAAAACAGAGATATAGATCAATGGAACAGAACAGAGCCCTCAGAAATAACGCCGCATATCTACAACTATCTGACCTTTGACAAACCTGACAAAAACAAGCAATGGGGAAAGGATTCCCTATTTAATAAATGGTGCTGGGAAAACTGGCTAGCCATATGTAGAAAGCTGAAACTGGATCCCTTCCTTACACCTTATACAAAAATCAATTCAAGATGGATTAAAGACTTAAACGTTAGACCTAAAACCATAAAAACCCTAGAAGAAAACCTAGGCATCACCATTCAGGACATAGGCATGGGCAAGGACTTCATGTCCAAAACACCAAAAGCAATGGAAACAAAAGACAAAATTGACAAATGGGATCTAATTAAACTAAAGAGCTTCTGCACAGCAAAAGAAACTACCATCAGAGTGAACAGGCAGCCTACAAAATGGGAGAAAATTTTCACAACCCACTCATCTGACAAAGGGCTAATATCCAGAATCTACAATGAACTCAAACAAATTTACAAGAAAAAAAAACAACCCCATCAAAAAGTGGGCAAAGGACATGAACAGACACTTCTCAAAAGAAGACATTTATGCAGCCAAAAAAACACATGAAAAAATGCTCATCATCACTGGCCATCAGAGAAATGCAAATCAAAACCATAATGAGATACCATCTCACACCAGTTAGAATGGCAATCATTAAAAAGTCAGGAAACAACAGGTGCTGGAGAGGATGTGGAGAAATAGGAACACTTTTACACTGTTGGTGGGACTGTAAACTAGTTCAACCATTGTGGAAGTCAGTGTGGCGATTCCTCAGGGATCTAGAACTAGAAATACCATTTGACCCAGCCATCCCATTACTGGGTATATACCCAAAGGACTATAAATCTTGCTGCTATAAAGACACATGCACATGTATGTTTATTGTGGCATTATTCACAATAGCAAAGACTTGGAACCAATCCAAATGTCCAACAATGATAGACTGGATTAAGAAAATGTGGCACATATACACCATGGAATACTATGCAGCCATAAAAAATGATGAGTTCATGTCCTTTGTAGGGACATGGATGAAATTGGAAATCATCATTCTCAGTAAACTATTGCAAGAACAAAAAACCAAACACCACATATTCTCACTCATAGGTGGGAATTGAACAATGAGATCACATGGACACAGGAAGGGGAATATCACACTCTGGGGACTGTGGTGGGGTGGGGGGAGGGGGGAGGGATAGCATTGGGAGATATACCTAATGCTAGATGACAAGTTAGTGGGTGCAGCGCACCAGCATGGCACATGTATACATATGTAACTAACCTGCACAATGTGCACATGTACCCTAAAACTTAAAGTATAATAAAAAAAAATTTTAAAAAAATGAAGCTGAAATAAAAATATTTTCAGACAAACAAAAGCTAAAAGAATTTGTATTGTATAGCTGCAATACAATAAACCTTAAGGAGTCCTTTAAGCAGGACATCAGATGAAAATCTGGATCTACACAAAGGAATAAAACGCAGCAGAAATCTTAAGAATGAGGTAAATACAAAAAACTTTTTATATTACTTTATCTCTTTAAAAGATAATTAACTGTGTAAAGCAAAATAATAAAAATGTATTGTAGGGTTTATAAAATACATAGAAGTAAAATACATGATAACATTGTATAAAAACTAGGCAGGAAACTGGATGTATATTTTGTAAGTTCTTATTCTATGTATGAAATGGTAAAATGGTATGATATCACTTGATGGTAAACTGAAAAATTAAGCATATATTATAAATTATAAAGCAACTACTAAAATAACACAACAAAAACTTTAATAAATGAAAAGGGAAGATAAATTGGAACTACAAAAATGTGTTAATTCAAAAGAAGGAAGAAAAGTGAAAAGGGAACAAAGAATGTGTGACATAAATAGAAATAAAATAGTGTGAGGATCAATTTAAACCCAACTATATCAATAATCACTTTAAATACAAATGGTTTAAATACCCTAAGTTTAAAACAGATATTGTCAAATTAGATTTTTTCCTTTTCCAAGTTATTGGTAAAGAAGTCAAATTAGACTTTAAAAAGAGAGAGCGAGAGACCCACTTTATGTTGTCTGCAAGAAATACACTTTAAATAGAAAGATACGAAAAAAAGTATATAAAAAGATGCATGATGCTAACACTACTTAAAATAAAACTGTAGCAGTTATACTGAATATCAAAGTCTATTTTAGTACAAAGAATATTAACAAGGATAAAGAGGACTATTACGTAATGATAAATGGTCAAGTCATTTATGATAAATGTTATGATAATTGGTCAATTCATTAAGACCAGTGATAATTGACCAATTATCATTAAGACCAATTCATTAAGACCAGTGATAATTGACCAATTAACCAATTGGTCAATAACCAATTGACCATTAATGGTCGATTCATTAAGAGAATATGAATATTCTAAATGTTTATACAGCTAATAATAGAGCTGCAAAATAAATGAACTAAAAGGAGAAATGGACAAACCCATAATTATAGCCAGAGATTCAATACCTTACCCTCAATAATTTAACAAGCAGATAGAAAATCAGCAAGGATGTAGTAGACTTAAACACAATCAACTAAACTTGACCTGACTGGCATTTATAGAACACTCTCTACCCAACAACAGCAGAATACCCCATCTTCTCAAGTGCACAGGAGCATTTACCAAGATAAAGCACAAGTTGGGCCATAAAACAAAGCCCAATAAAGTTAAAAACATTTAAGTCATAGAATATATGTTATCTGAAATCACAGTGAACTTAAATTAAAAATCAAAAACAGAAAAATATCTGGGCCAGGCACAGTGGCTCACATCTGTAATAACAGTGCCTTGGGAGGCTGAAGGGGAGAACGGCTTGAGGCCAGGAGTTCCTGACCTGCCTGGGCAACTTAACAAGACCTCTTCCTACAAAAATAAAAATAAAAAATATAGCCAGGCATGGTAGCATTCACCTGTAGTCCCAGCTACTCAGAAGGCTCCAGTGGGAAGATTGCTTGAACCCAGCAGTTGAAGGCTACAGTGAGCCATTATCATGCCACTCTACTGCAGCCTGGGTGACAAAGTAAGACCCTGTCTCAAAAACCAGAAAAGAAAAATATCTGGGAAATCCATATATATTTGGAAATTAAATAACACACTTCTAAATAACCCATCATAGGTCAAATAAATATTAAAAGTGAAATCAGAAAATATTTTTAACTAAATACAAATAAAAACACTACATATTAAAATGTGTGGGAGGCAGATAAAGCAATAGTTACTGGGAATTTTATAGCATTAAATACCAATGTTAGAAAAGAAGGAAGATCTAAATCAATTACTTCAGCTTTCACCTTAAAAAACTGGAAAGGAAAGAGCAAATTAAACTCTAATTAGGCAGAAAAATGAAATACTAAAGATCAGACCAGACAATATCATTAATCATCAGAGAAATGGAAATCAAAATCACTGTGAGATGCCATCTCACACCCATTAGGATGGCTATTACCAAAAAGACAAAACATAACAAATATAAGCAAATGTATGAAGAAAAGGGAACTCTTATACACTGTTGGTGGAAATGTAGATTGGTACAGCTATGATGGAAAACAGTATGGAGGTTTCCTAAGGAAATTAAAAATAGAACTACCATACGATGCAGCAATCCAACTTCTGGGTATATCCAAAGAAAATGAAATCACCTTGTAAAGATATTTGCACTCTCATGTTTACAGCAACATTATTCACAATAGCTAAGATATGGAAACAACCTGTTTCTCAATAGATATATACACAATTTCTTTATTCATATATATATGTGAATATATATACACACACATACATACACACACACACATATATATCCATATATATATCCATATATCTATATATATATCCCTATAAAAGAACAAAATATTGCCCCACAGATGAGCTTGGAGGATGCTATGCTAAGTAAAATAAGCCAGACACAAAAAGAAAAATGTTGCATGATGTCACTTAGATATGGAGCCTAAAATTCTTTTTTCAAATATACAGAGATAGAGAACAAAGTAGTGATTGCCAGAGGTGAGAGAGAAAGAGGGGCAATGGGGTTAAATGAAGAAATGCAGGTCAGAGGATATAAAGTAGCAGATATATAGGATAAACAAGATAGAAATCTAATGTACAACATAAGAACTATAGGTAATAAAAGTGTACTGTATTTGGGATTCATGCTAAATGATCAGATTTTTAGCTGCTGTTGCCACAAAAATTAAAAATGTAACTATGTGAAATGATGGATATTTTTATTTGCTTCACCATAGTAACCTTTTTTTACTATCTATATGTGTCTCATAACATCATGTTGTATATCCTAAATTTATTTATAAGTTTATAAATAAAATTTTTTAAAGAAAGGCACAGCAGAAATCAGTGAAATAAAAAGCAGAAACACAGCAAAGTCAATGAAATCAAGGTTGATGCTTTGAGAAAATCAATAAAACAATAGGCTTCTAGCCAAAGTGATCAAAGAGAGAAAATAGAAATTACTAAGAGCAGAAATATAAGAGGTAACTACTACCAATTCTATAATAATTAAAAGGATAATAGGGGAGTTTTAAAATTTATGCCAATAAATTTGACCATGAAAATTAAATGGACAAATTCCTTGAAAGTCACAAACTACCACAGCTCACTCAAGAAGAAATATGTAACATGAATAGTCCTATAATAAAGAAATTGAAGTTTAAAACATTTCACAAAGAAAATCCAGCCTCTTATCTTTTCATTAGTGAATTTTACCAAAAGTTTAATAAATAAAAGATAACGATTCTATACAGACTCTTCCAGTAAACTGAATAGGAAGAAAAACTTCCCAGTTGATTTTTTTTTCCTTCTGAATTTCAACTTTTATTTTTGATAGAGTGGGTACATGTGTAAGTCTGTTACATGGGTATATTGCACCAGATAGTTAGCATAGTAACCAATAGGTAGTTTTTCAGCCTACATGTCCTTAATGATTAGCGATATTACCCTAATACCAGGGTAATGCCATACACATTCTATACTAAAAAAAAAGAAAGAAAGAAAACTACAGACCAATATTCCTGTAAGGTTAAAGAGTACAAGGTAAATATATAAAAATCCATTACATTTCTATATATCACCAACAAATTAGAAGTTGAAATATTAAAAACCAATGCCATTTAAAATAGCATCAAAAATATGAAATACTTAAGACAAATGTGACAAACCATGCATAAGACCTGTACACTAAAATTATAAAACTAGCTGAGAAAAATTAAAGACCAAAACAAATGGAAACAAATACTGCGGTCAAGGATCAAAAAAACTGTTATTATTAAGATGTCCTCCAATTTGGTTCTTTCTCAAAGTTGTTTTGCCTATTCTCAGTCTGTACATTCTAATAAAAATTTTAGAATCAGCTTTCAATTTCTAATGTAGAAAAATAATAAAGTTGAAGGGCTTCCATTACTTGCCTTCAAGACTTATTATAGAATTACCTATAATTCTACAATTACCAAGTCAGTATTGTATTGGTGGTGTGATTAACAAAAAGGCCAGTGAAACGGAATGGAGAGTCTAAAAAATAGACCCACACATACATGGATGACTAATTTTTCACAAGTGCACAAAGGCAATGCAATGGGAAAAGGGGTCATTTCAAAAACTGGTGCTATAACAACTGGATAGCTATTTGCAAAAAAATTAATAAACTTTGATCCACACCTTGAGTTAGGCAATGATTCTCAGATATGATACAACAGAAACATTTATTTAAAAATCATAGGCTGGGTGCAATATCTCATGCCTGTCATCCTAGCTCTTTGGGAGGCCAAGGCAAGCAGATGGACTGAGCCCAGGTGTTCTAGACCAGCCTGAGCAACATGGCAAAACCCTGTCTCTACAAAAAAGAGAAAAATGAGCCAGGCATGGTGGCACATGCCTGCAGTCCCAGCTACTTGGGAGGCTGAGGTGGGAGGATCGCTTGAGCCAGGAGCCGGAGGTTTCAGTGAGCCGAAAGTGCGCCACTGCGCTCCAGCCTGAGCAAGAGGAGTGAAACCCTGTCTCAAAAAAAAGACAAGAAGTCAAACGGAAATACATAAAAATTAAGAGTTTCTGTTCTTCAGAAGATATTTTCAAGAGAATGAAAAGACACACCAAAGACTTGAAGAAAATATTTTCAAAACAATATTTGCAAATTATTTGTATCTAATCAGGGACTCATATTTACAATGTATTTCAAAACCCAAAACTCAATAATGAGGAAAAAAATCTATTTAAATGGGCAAAAGATCTGAACAAACACGTCATAAAAATATATATATGGACGACAAGCACATAAAAATATGTTCAACATCATTAGTCATTAAGGAAATGCAAATTTAAAACTACAAGATACCATTACACATTTATTAGAATGTCTAAAATTAAGAATACTGATTGTGTCAAGTGTTGGCTAAGTTATGGAGCAACTGGAATTCTCATACACTACTAATGGGAAAACAAATGATACAACCACTTAGAAAAACAGTTTCCTTAGAAGTTAAACATACACCCACCATATAAGTTGTTCATTCCACTTTTAGGTTTTTTCCCAAGAGAAATAAAAGCATATGTCCACATAAAGACTTGTGTGAGATAGTTCATAGCAGCTATATTCACAAAAGCCATAAACTGTAAACAACTCAAATGTCAATCAACAAATGAATGGGTAATAATTTTGTGGTATATCCATAAAATGGAATACTCTCAGCAATAAAAAGTGATAAGCTATTATTGTACAAAACGACATGGATAAATCTCAAAATAATTATGCAAGTACAAAAAACCAGGCCAAAAATAAAGAATATACACTCTGTAGTGTCATTTTTATAAAATTCTGGAAAATGCAAACTAGTATATGGTAACAGAAAGCAGATCAAGGGTATGGGGAAGTGGAGAGGAAAAACAAGAGGAAGGAATTAAAGGGATACAAGGAGATGGTTGGGGGTAATGGATGTATATGATATCTTCACTATGGTAATGCTTTCATGGGTGGATATATATATATATATATATATATATATATATATATACACATATAGTCAAAACTTGTCAAGTGGTATTCTTTAAACATGTGCAATACCTCAAAAAAGATGGTTCCAAAAACAACATTCAGGACATAGGTTAGGGTTCAAAATAGAGTCCAATTATTTGTCTAGAAATCAGTAGAGTGGAGATATGCCAAAAGTAATAGCTGTAATCATTAGAAACCTTCATGCCACTAGACCTAGAGAGTACCTGGCTATAGGAATGCTTTCTTCAATATACTCTCAGACAGGCATTTTTAAAAAACTTTACGTGCTCTAAGTGTTGTCCTTTATCCATGTAATTTTGGTCTCTCTTTGAAAAATCTTCTATCTCCATGCTTTCTCCCATTCTGATTAGAGGGTATGCTATTTTTCCCTTGAAATGTCTCAGGCTCCTGGGGCCTGCTGTCTAAGAAGAGGCCTTGTATTCACTCAGTTTTCCACACAGCCTATTTCAAATATCCCAGTTCGTAACTACCTTCATTGTTACACATCAAACTCTTATTCAAACCATGTGGCTCCTGTTCTATAATGAGATGTTATGTGTCCAGGATCTAGAGATGCTGCTGCCAACTAGCCCTTGGAGTCAGAATGCTCCTCCGGAAATTTTTGTGTTATTTGGGCCTAGTTACCCTGTGTTATCCATTCCCCATTGCCCAACACAATCTGAAAGAATATAAAATATAATTTCACAAACATAGTTCTGGTCACTATGCTAGGAGTTAAGTGGATACAGTGAAAAAAAGTTATTACCATCAGAAAGTGAAGGTGGCCACTTCCACTTCCCAAAAGATGCAGTAGATGCACATTTTCCTGTTCCTTGCACTAAGTACAACAAAATACCAAGGATATTATATAAAAAAGAAGTACAAGCAGACCGAAAATTAGGGAAGATAGATAAGATAAGGACCTTGGAAGGCAAGGAATGATAGAGTGGTGGGTTCCCTGGGTTTTTTTGGATCATATATATCCCAGAATTGGAGCTAAAGAATCTAGCCACCCAGAAATGTCAATGAGTACAGACCAAAAAAAAAAAAAGAAAAAGAAAAAAAACTCCAATAATAGCCTGCTCTCTGTAGCCAAAGGAACAGGAGTCAGTTTAGTGACACAGAAAACTTTTAGACAATAATTGCTCTATTCCAACCATAGGGGGGAAAAAAAGCTACGCTCCTGGAACTTTCTCCAAGGTAGGCCATATGATAGGCCATAAAAATGAGCCTCAGTAAATTTAAGAAAATTGAAATTATATCATGCACTCTCTCAGATCACAGTAGAATAAAACTGGAAATCAACTCCAAAAGGAACCTTCAAATCCATGTAAATACATGAAAAATAAATAAATAACCTGCTCCTAAATGAGCATTGGGTAAAAAATGAAATCGAGATGGAAATTTAAAAATTCTTCAAACTGAATGACAATAATGACACAACCTATCAAAACCTCTGGGATACAGCAAAGGCGGTTGCTAAGGGGAAAGTTCATAGCCCTAAATGCCTACATCAAAAAGTCTGAAAGGGCATAAACAGCCAATCTAAGCTCAAACCTCAAGGAACTGGAGAAACAAAAAGAAACCAAACCCAAACACAGCAGAAGAAAGGAAATAACCAACATCAGAGCAGAACTAAATGAAACTGAAACCAAAAAAAAATACAAAAGATAAATGAAACAAAAGCTGGTTCTTTGAAAAGATATATAAAATTGATAGACCATTAGCAAGATGAACCAAGAAAAGGAGAGAGAAAATCCCAATAAAGTAAGAAACAAAACAGAACACAATGGTGCTGAGATAACTGGCAAACCACATGTAGGAGAATGAAACTGGATCCTAATCTCTCACCTAATACAAAAATCAACTCAAGATGGATTAAATATTACAACTGACACCACTGAGATACAAAAGATCATTCAAGGCTACTATGAACACCTTTACGCACATAAACTAGAAAACCTAGAAGAGATGGATAAATTCCTGGAAAAATACAGCCCTCCTAGCTCAAATCAGGAAGAATTAGATACCCCGAATAGACCAATAACAAGTAGTGAGATTGAAATGCTAATTTAAAAATTACCAACAACAACAACAACAAAAAAAGTTAAGGGCCAGATGAATTCACAGCAGAATTCTACCAGACATTCCAAGAAAAATTGGTCCCAATCCTTTTGACACTATTCTCACATGACAGAGAAAGAAGAAACCCTCCCTGGTTAATTCTATGAAGCCAGCATCACCCTAATACGAAAACCAGGAAAGGACACAACCAAAAAAGAAAACTACAGACCAGTATCCTTGATTAACATAGATGCTAAAATCCTTAACAAAATCTAGCTAACCAAATCCAACAACATATCAAAAAGATAATCTACCACGATCAAGTGGGTTTCATATCAGGGATGCAGGGATGGTTTAATACACACAAGTCAATAAATCTGATACACCACATTAACAAAATTAAAAACAAAAATCACATGATCACCTCAATAGATGCAGAAAAGGCATTCAACAAAATCCAGCATCCCTTTATGATTAAAACCCTCAGCAAAATCGGCATACAAGAGACATACCCTGATGTAATAAAAGCCATCTATGACAAACCCACAGCCAACATAATACTGAATGGGCAAAACTTGAAAGCATTCCCTCTAAGAACTGGAACAAGACAAAGATACCCACTCTCCTCATTCCTCTTCATCGTAGTACTGGAAGTCCTAGCCACAGCAATCAGACAAGAGAAACAAATAAAGGGCATTCAAATTGGTAAAGAGGAAATCAAACTGTCGCTGTTTGCTGACAATGTGATCATTTACCTTGAAAACCCTAAGGACTCCTCCAGAAAGCTCCTAGAACTGATAAAAGAATTCAGCAAACTTTCCAGATACAAGATTAATGTACACAAATCAGCTCCTCTATATAACAACAGTGACCAAGAAAAGAATTAAATCAAGATCTCAACCCTTTTTACAATAGCTGCAAAAAAAAAATCAAAGACTTAGGAATGTACCTAACAAAAGAGTCAAAAGACCTCTACAACAAAAACTACAAAACACTGCTGAAAGAAATGACAGATGACACAAACAAATGGAAACACATCCCATGCTAATGGATGGGCAATACTGCTAAAAACAATCTACAAATTCAATGCAATCTCCACCAAAATACCACCATCATTCGTCACAGAATTAGAAAAAACAATTCTAAAATTCATATTGAACCAAAAAAGAGTCCCCATAGCCAAAGCAAAAAGAACAAATCTGGAGGCATCGCACTACTTGATTTCAAACTATACTATAAGGCCATAATCACCAAAACAGCATGGTACTGGTTTAAAAATAGGCACATAGACCAATGGAACAGAATAGAGAACACAGAAATAAACCCAAATACCTACAGCAACTGATCTTCAACAAAGAAAACAAAAACATCAAATGGGGAAAGGACACCCTTTCAACAAATGGTGCTGGGATAATTGGCAAACCACATGTAGGAGAATGAATCTGGATCCTAATCTCTCACCTAATACAAAAATCAACTCAAGACGGATTAAGGTCTTAAACCTAAGACCTGAAACTATAAAAATTCCAGAAGATAACACTGGAAAAACCATTCTAGACATTGGCTTAGGCAAGGATTTCATGACCAAGAACCCAAAAGCAAATGCAATGAAAACAAAGATTAATAGCTGGGACCTAATTAAACTAAAGAGCTTTTACTTGGCAAAAGGAACAATCAGCAGAGTAAACAGACAACCCACAGAATGGGAGAAAATTTTTACAATCTATACATCTGACAAAGGACTAATACTCAGAATCTACAACAAACTCAAACAAATCAGTAAGAAAAAAACCAACAATCCCATCAAAAAGTAGGCTAAGGTCATGAATAGACAATTATCAAAAGAAGATATAGGGTGGGACTGTAAACTAGTTCAACCATTGTGGAAGTCAGTGTGGCGATTCCTCAGGGATCTAGAACTAGAAATACCATTTGACCCAGCCATCCCATTACTGGGTATATACACAAAGGACTATAAATCATGCTGCTATAAAGACACATGCACACAATATGTTTATTGAGGCACTATCCACAATAGCAAAGACTTGGAACCAACTCAAATGTCCAACAATGATAGACTGGATTAAGAAAATGTGGCACATATACACCATGGAGTACTATGCAGCCATAAAAAATGATGAGTTCACGTCCTTTGTAGGGACATGGATGAACTTGGAAATCATCATTCTCAGTAAACTATCGCAAGGACAAAAAACCAAACACCGCATGTTCTCACTCATAGGTGGGAATTGAACAATGAGAACACATGGACACAGGAAGGGGAACATCACACTCTGGGGACTGTTGTGGGGTGGGGGCAGTGGGGAGGGATAGCATTAGGAGATATACCTAATGCTAAATGACGAGTTAATGGGTGCAGCACACCAGCATGGCACATGTATACATATGTAACTAACCTGCACATTGTGCAATATACCCTAAAACTTAAAGTATAATAATAATAAAATAAAGAAGATATAGAAATGGCCAAAAAACATATGAAAAAATGCTCAACATCACTAATGATCAGGGAAATGCAAATCAAAACCACAATGTGATACCATCTTACTCCTGCAAGAATGGCCATACTCAAAAAAATCACAAAAAGGTAGATGTGGCATGGATGCAGTGAACATGGAACACCTCTACACTGCTGGTGGGAATGTAAACTAGTACAGCCACTCTGGAAAACAGTGTGGAGATTCCTCAAAGAACTAAAAGTAGAACTACCGTTTGATCCAGCAATCCCACTACTGGGTATCTACTCAGAGGAAAAGAAGTCATTATTCAAAAAAGATATTTGTACATGCATGTTTATAGCAGCACAATTCACAATTGCAAAATTGTGGAACCAACACAAATGCCCATCAATCAACAAGTGGATAAAGAAACTGTTATATATATATATATGTATATACATCACAGCCATAAAAAGGAATGAATTAACAGCATTTGCAGTGACCTGGATGAGATTAGAGACTATTATTCTATGTCAAGTAACTCAGGAATGGAAAACCAAACATCGTATGTTCTCACTGATATGTGGGAGGTAAGCTATGAGGACGCAAAGGCATAAGAATGATACAATGGACTTTGGGGGACTTGAGGGGAAGAGTGGGAGGGGATGAGGAATAAAAAACTACAAATATGGTACAGAGTATACTGCTCAGGTGATGGCTGCACCAAAATCTCACAAATCACCACTAAAGAACTTACTCATCTAACCGAATACCACCTGTACCCCAAAAACTTATGGAAAAATAAAAAAAATTTTAAAAATAGAAGCTATGGTCCCACCCCACCCTGCTAGTACAGGCCAAGTAGGCAGCCTAGACTTCTAACCTCACAAGGCTGTAATAAGGTGTCCCAACATCTCTGACAGAGTGGTATCCAGCGAGGGAGCTGAGACTATCTTTCCTGACAGCTGGTAATGAGGCCTCCCCGCAATATCGGTGGAAATCATATGAGGAGTCTGGACTTCCAACTCACTCAGCAGCAAGGAAACATACTTCCCTTCCTGGTGGGGAGGTGTCAGAGGAGGCCTGGCAGAGAATCAAGACTTTCGCCAACACCCACCAGTAATGAGATCACCCTCACCAAGGTGTCAGTGCAGACCACATGGAGAGCTAGAACTCTCACTCCCGTCCAGCAGTTACAAAAAGTCCCCTACCTTGGGTGTCAACAGAGGCCAGGTGGGTTAGAAATTTTACCTGCACCTGATAGCAACAAGTTTTTGCCCTCCCCTTCCCCTGCTGGAGCAGTGTCTGAGAAGCTAGTCACAACAGCAAGTTTTAATAAGATCCAGAATCTTATGAAAATATCTAGGTTTCAAGCAAAAATCATTTCTCAATGAACCAGGAATATCTCAAAATGACCATTCACTGGGAAAAGACAGCCTCTTCAACAAATGATGTTAGGAAAACTAGATAGCCACATGCAAAAAAAAAAGTGAAGTTGAATTCTTACCTTACACCACATATAAAAAGTTAACTCCAAATGGATCAAAGACCTAAATGTAAGAGCTAAAACTATAAAACTCTTACAAAGAAAAAAAACAGAAGGGAAACTCATGTCATTGGATTTGGCAAAGTTTTCTTAAATATATTACCAAAACCACAGACAACAAAAGTAAAAGTAGATAAACTGGACTACACCAAAATTTAAGATTTCTATGCATCAAGGAACATAATAGAGCAAAAAGGTAACCTACAAAATAAAACAAAATATTTGCAAATAATATATCTGATAAAAGGTTAATATCCAGAATATATACAGCACTCTTACAATTCAATAACAATAAAATCAACCCAATTTTAAAATGAGCAAAGGTCTTAAATAGACATTTCTCCAAAGATGATATACAAAGGGCCAAAAAGCCCATGAAAAGATGCTCAACATCACGAATCATTAGGTTAATGCAAGTCAAAACCACAAAGAGATACCACCTCACACCCATTAAATGGCCACTAACAAAAGAACAAAAAATAATAAGTATTTTTTACTTATATTAATAATAAGGATGTGGAGAAACTGGAACTCTTGTGCATTGTTGGCAGAAATGTAAAATGGTGCAGCTGCTATGGAAAACAGTATGGCAGTTCCTCAAAAAATTATAAATAGAATGACCATATGACCTAGCAATTTCACCTCTAAGACTGGAAGAGATATTTGTATACCCATGTTCTTGGCAGCATTGTTGACAACAGCCAAGAGGTGGAAGCAACCCAAGTGTGCATCAACAGATGAACAGATAAACAAAATGTGTTATGTACATACAATGAAAGATTATCCTTAAAAAGGAAAGAAACTGACAAATGCTACAATGTGTCTGAACCTTGAGAACACTGTGCTAAGTGAAGTAAGCCCGGGATAAAAAGACAAATACTGTATAATTTCACTATATGAAGTATCCAAAGTAGTGAAATTCATGTAAACAACAAGAATGGAGTTTGCCAGGGGTTGGAGAAGAGGGGGAAATAGGGAATTGTTGTTTGATAGAGTTTCAGTTTTGTAGGATGAAACCCATAAAGATTAGTTGCTCAACAATACGGCTATACTTAACACTACTGAACTACACACCAAAAAGTGGTTAAGATCATAAATTTTATGCTGTGTGAACTTTACCACAAATGAAAATTTAAAAACAAGTTTTAATCAATTGTTGCTATAAACATTCATATACAAATTTTTACGTGACTCTAAATTAAGTGTTTGCACCATTTTACGTTCCTACCAACAATAAGTGATCCAGTTTCTCTACACATCTTCTCTAGCATTTTGGTGTTGACATTTTTTTTTTAATTTTAAGTTCCGGAATACATGTGCAGAACGTGCAGGTTTGTCACATAGGTATATACATGCCATGAGTGGTTTGCTGCACCTATCAACCCATCACCTAGGTTTTAAGCCCCGAATGCATTAGCTATTTCTCCCAATGCTCTCCCTCCCCTCACTCCTGACAGGCCCTGGTGTGTGTTGTTCCCCTCCATGTAGACACTATTTTTTATATCAGCTATTCTGATAGCCGTGTAATGATATCTCATTGTAGTTTTAATTTGTATTTCCCCAATGGCTAATGATGTTGAACATCTTCCCACATGCTTATTTGCCAACTGCATATTCTTTTTGGTGAAATGTCTCTCTATATCTTTCACCTATTTTCTAATTGGATTTCATTTTTATTACCTAGTTTACAAACTATGTAAAATTTGGAAGATTTTCAGAAAAAATAGTGTCTACCTATGAAGAAAACAAACACATGAGTACAAATAAAATTTTAAAAGACAACATTTGATTAAACAAAAGAATAAACAATAACACTCTGCAGTTTCTCAGTAGTGACATATAACTAATACCTGTGGTGATAAATATATTAATGGTTCTCTGGCCCACTGAGTCACTTTGAAATAGACCCAATATCCTGGCTGTCATCCATGATGTGACAGCTTACAGTCCAGAGGCTCTGCAGGAATCGTTTCAGGGGTTGATCTCAGGGTCAGTCTCCACCAGTTCAGGAACCAACCACATTCTCTAGTCAGACATGAGGTTGAAACAAGTCTGTTTAACTCAACTGAAAGAGAAGGTCTGTTTCTCCTAACTCCCTATTGCCTTCCTCAAGTTTACCAGCAGAACAATGGTAATCATAATTATAGTAATAGCTACTAGCATAAGCACAGTTTTTATAGTTTATAAAAGGTTTTCAAAATTGACTTCATCTTCTGTTGTCTTACCTAATTGAGTAAAATTAAAATGTTATTGCAGTTAAAAAATTAACTGATGTTTTACAATTCTTAGGAATGCTGCAAGTCTAGAAAATAATCATTAAAATTATACTTTATTCTGCTGAATCAATGAAATTTTTTGGAAACAACCTCAACCCCCACAAAAGCAGCTTAGCAGTGCTTAAAGAAATCCAGAATTTTTCTCCAAACACATATTGGATTTTTTATTAGTTGACCTCCGCAGCTAGACCAAAGAGCTGAGATCAGACTAAAGACCAAAAACGTCTTTTTTCCCTATGAGTAGTACCCCTCTGGTTTTTTATCAAAATGCATTCTTCTTGAGTTACATATTGAATAACCATCTCACATTTCACCTGAAGAATTGAATTCACCTTGTTTTCACATGTTGCTATGCTGAGGGCACAAAGGATTCAACACACTCTCACAATGCATTTACATCACTGGAATGTTTGTGGCCTGTTCCAAAGTTTTTCCACTAAACAGCTATTGTCTGTGTCCTCCTTAGATTCAAATTATGCACTAGAACTCCCTCATCTAGATTCAACAACAAGCTTCTTCACTTTTAATTCCACTTTCTTGGTTTCCTGAAGCTTTTTTTCCCTCTCTAGTTTGTTTTCTTATCATAATCTGTATTTAACTATCTCTGTATTCTTCAAAAGTACCTTTTTTACTCCTCCTCTTGGAGAACCTCTGCTAAGGCAGTGCAGAAGGGAAATGTAGGGTTGTAGTCCCCACACAGAGCTCCCACTGGGGCACTGCCTAGTGGAACTGTGAGAAGAGGGCCACCGTCCTACAGACCCCAGAATGTTAGATCCACTGACGGCTTGAACCACGTGCCTGCAAAAGCCACAGACACTTAACACCAGCCTGTGAAAGCCGCCAGGATGTCTGAACCCTGCAAAGCCACAGAGGTAGAGCTGCCCAAGGCCATGGGAGCCCACCTCTTGCATCAGCAAGACTTGAGACATGGAGTCAAAGAAGATCATTTTGGAACTTTAAGGTTTAATGACTGCCCTATTGGATGCATGGGGTCTGTGGTCCCTTTGTTTGGGCCAATTTCTCTCATGTAGAATGAGTGTATTTGCCCAATGCCTGTACCCCCATTGTATCTAGGAAGTAACCAACTTGCTTTTGGTTTTACAGGCTCATAGGCAGAAGGGACTTGCCTTGTCTCAGATGAGACTTTGGACTGTCAAGATTTGAATTAATGCTGAAATGAGTTAAGACTTTGGGGGACTGTTGGGAAGGCATGATTGGTTTTGAAATGTGAGGACATGAGATTTGGGAGGGGCCAGGGGCAAAACGATTTTGTTTGGCTCTGTCCCCACCCAAATCTCATCTTGAATTGTAGCTCCCATAATTCCCACATATCGTGGGAGGGACCCAGTGGGAGGTAACTGAATCATGAGGGCAGATCTTTCCCATGCTGTTCTTGTGATAGTGAATAAGTCTCACGAGATCTAATGGTTATATAAAGGGGAGTTCCCCTGCACCCGCTCTGTTGCCTGCTGCCATGTAAGACGTGCCTTTGCTCCTCATTCACCTTCAGTCATGATTGTGAGGTCTCCCCAGCCATGTGGAACTGTGAGTCCATTAAACCTCTTTCCTTTATAAATTACCCAGTCTTGGGTATGTTTTTATTAGCAGTGTGAGAACAGACTAATACACTCCTTTAACACCAAATAACAAATCAACAGCCAATAAAGATTCTCATGCAAACAATTAGAAGCATGGAGATTCTTCAAAGTCATTATTTCTTATAATTTTAAGAAATCCAGAACATTTCCTTAGGGCTTTCATTTATCTATTGTGTACCAAGAACTGGAGATACAATGACTGACCTGGTGAGATCTCCACCCTTGAGAAGCTCACATTCGAGAGACAAATATGTAAACTAACAACTGCAGTACAATGTGGTCATTGCCATGATAAAGCTCTGGACAAAGGGCTTTGAAATCCTGGATAGCAAACTGGATAATTTAGAATGCAATATGAGTGTGAGCTTAGAAAGAAAGATAAATATAAAGTAAGCAACAAGCTAAGGAGATTCATACACACATGCTGTAAACTCTTATTGAGCTACCATCAGATGCATGACATTCTCCTAAGCACATGACACCATTAGAATGGACAGAGCAGGTCCACTTACACATGTATCTTACACTCTGCTGGGGGAGATGGATAATTACCAAACACATTTTTTTAGCAGTAGGTATTACAATGAAAATCAAACAAGGTAACTGAGTGAGGAGTGCTTTGGGGGCTATTTAAGCTGGCTAGCCAGTAAGAGTCTATTTAATGCCAAAGAATGGGATTTCAGTACCCAGATTTTGTTTCTTGACAGGTCCATCATTTCAATACTGCTTACTAGAGATCTCTCACAAAGACTATAAAGAACATTTAGCAAAAGACTTCACAACCCGATTAAAAGCATTTGCTACTAAAAACCAAGAGGGTATCAGAAGAAAACCTAGGAATTAATGCAAAGCTATGAGAGCTGAGTCATAGAGATAAAAAGAAAAACCCATAATGGAAACTATGCCTAGTAATTCTCAGAAGAAAATGGAACAATTTCAGAAGAAATAATACTTTCTTTTTTTATTTTTATTTTTTATTTTACTTTAAGTTACAGATGCATGTGCAGAATGTGCAGGTTTGTGACATAGGTATACATGTGCCATGGTGGTTTGCTGCACCTATCAACCCATTATCTAGGTTTATTTTTTAATGTTTAACTGTTTAATACTATGATGGTTTTAATTCTTTTTTTAATTTTATTGTTATTATACTTTAAGTTTTAGGGTACATGTGCACAACGTGCAGGTTTGTTACATATGTATACATGTGCCATGTTGGTGTGCTGCACCCATTAACTCATCATTTAGCATTAGGCATATCTCCTAATGCTATCCCTCCCCCCTCCCCCCACCCCACAACAGTCCCCAGAGTGTGATGTTCCCCTTCCTGTGTCCATGTGTTCTCATTGTTCAATTCCCACCTATGAGTGAGAATATGCGGTGTTTGGTTTTTTGTCCTTGTGATAGTTTGCTGAGAATGATGGTTTCCAGTTTCATTCATGTCCCTACAAAGGACATGAACTCATCATTTTTTATGGCTGCATAGTATTCCATGATGTATATGTGCCACACTTTCTTAATCCAGTCTATCGTTGTTGGACATTTAGGTTGGTTCCAAGTCTTTGCTATTGTGAATAGTGCCGCAATAAACTTACATGTGCATGTGTCTTTATAGCAGCACATCATCTAGGTTTTAAGCCCCGCATGCATTAGCTACTTGTCCTAATGCTCTCCTCCTCTCCTTCTCCGCCCCCCACTGACAGGCTCCAGTGTGTTTTGTTCCCCTCTCTGTGTCCATGGGTCAGAAGAACAAATACTTAATCCTTAACAAGTGAAAAGGCAATCACTGATTCAAGTTTCTTGTGAATTCTTCCAGAGGTATCCTATACATAGGATGCTTGTGAATCTTTTTTTTAGGGTGTGATCTGGTTTGTGTGGGGGGGAGAACATATCCTAACTTGCTATAAAATTCTTCTGCACTAATTTTTCATATTCAAAGCATTTTAGAAATTATTCTATATCAGTACACAAAACTTTGTCTCTTTTTTAAAAGCTGCATATTGACCTATTATTTATTTAACCATTAATTTTGCAATATAAATGATAGACATTGAGGTTGTATGAGGAATTGGCCGCCTGTTCACCAGACTCATTTCTTTTTCCTGAGCACACAGCTGGGCCTTATTTCCCAGCTTCCCTCATGCTTTGGTGTGGCCTGGTAACCATGTCCTGGCCAATAAAATGTGAATAGAAATGATGGGTGCCATTTCCAGCCCTGACCCATGAACACCTGATCCTCCATGCTATTACCCCTTTCACCAATTTGATGCACATAAGCAAGAAGACCTTAGCAAGCTCATGCTGAAAACGATGGAACCACAGAATACAAGGATCCTGACTTTCTGAATCAATATTTGAAGGGGAACCACCAATCAATCAGGGATACCCATGCTGGACTTCGAATAAGTGAGAAATCAACTTCAAATGTGTTTGAACTATTTGAGGATTTGTTAGTTACAGTAAATAATATTATTATATAAAGTGCTTCCCATTTCTACTACTGTAGAAACTGTAGTGTTGAATTTTACCTGAGCCCCGTGCTCCTGGAAAACAGGGGTGATTAAAGACATCTCCCCACTCTTTTGTGTTCTCTTCTAAAGAGAAACACGCTTCCCCATGTGCCTTAGCCAGACACAGATACTCCAAATATCCAAATTTTGTCTTACACATGATTAGCTGAACTGTTTTGTTCCCTTTGAGCAATAGAAACAAAACATCTATTAACCAAATTTTGGTTAAATTTCTCTCCCTCCCCCAGGCTCACCCTCAGCCTGAGTCAGCATAAACTCCTCCTTAACTGTCCCTTCCAACAGTAAGCTGTCCTGAGAGTTAATCTATGTGATGAGCACAAGGTTGGTGTTAAACAAATGTTAGCTATTACTATGAATGGACTTAGTGGACTTCATCAGTTCACCAGGTTCCTGATGGGAGCCCCAAGTCTTCCTTCAATTCTCTTTTTCCTTTCCCTATCCCTTACCCTCTCCAGAGGGCCCACACTACAGTCATTCCTAAGAACTCTGGCTTGTGAGCCCCAATAGCAAAGGAAGGAGAGAGAAGCAGAAACAGGGGTAAAAAAAAAGGGAGGAAAACCAACAATGAAAGCCAGCCCTCTGCTTTACTCACACTGATGTTGGAGCACAAGTGGAATGCTTAAAAAGGAAAATAAAACTGCCACAGCTTTAGAACACCTTCACGTAAATTAATAGTTTTAGCACAACCTAGAAAGACATGTCAAAATCAGAGGGAAACAGCTGGGAGCACTGGTTGAAGTCTTCAGGCGACTTTGGCTGTGAACAATTTTGTGCCTTATTACAGCTCTCCACTGTCTCCCCTGAGCTTGGCATGGGGCCTAGCACATAGTAGGCACTCAATAAAACACTCGAAGGATGAATGAAGGAATTGTCACACAGATTCTCCATTGAGAGAATGGAGGTTGGAGGTCATCTGGTCATAGATCTGGCCATTAATACCAGTCAAGGAGGCCCTTTAAGACTTTTTTTTCTTAGGTTCACAATCAAATCTCTACATAATTTTTGCAAGAGATTCAACAAGTAGAAAGGCAGAGGACCTTTTGATGAAGGCTTTGTAGTCCTCCATTTACTAGTCAGCTTTTGGGGGGTGATCTAGGCTTTTATGGATAATACTCACACATCATGGTTAAAACCCCAGGGAAGTCTTTTCCTCCCAATTTTTACTTTCCTTCTCAGTTTGTCTTAAGTTGTTGTCCCTTCTAATACCACTCTAAATCAGAAAAATACCTGTGAGCCTGTGAAGCCACTTGGGCCCCTTACAGGTGAGGAGAGGATGGTGGAGGGCTGAGGACAGTGGGATACAGGAAGGCGTCATGCCACCTTCTAGCTTTCAGTGCAGTGGTCCTGAGGGAAAATTCAGGCAGCTGTAAAAGATGAGGGTCAGGTGAGGTTTAGGCCAGAAAATCTCCATAAGCCTCTCAATTCTAACATTCTGTAAAACCGAGTATGCTACCTAACAGTATTGTAGTAAGGTCGAGTTTTTCATTGAATTTATAACTGGTTCTATGTGCTAGGCATGAACATATGTCCCCTAACTCAAATCCCCCTTCATGGAAGGACTTGGTGTCCAGCATGGAGACTGTGATCAGCAAGACAGCTTCCAGCTGTCAGCTGCTTCAGGGTCTAGTTCAGCTGTAGAGAGCTGTCTCACCCAAGGTCATGCCATTCCAGGACAGCCAGCTTCCAGTGACTAGGCAAGGAGGCTGTACAGGCACAGCCATTTGGTCCAAAGCAAGGCACCCTAACAAGCAATACTTGCCCACAGCTGCCTGCCCCGGGTTGGCCGAAGCTTTGTCAGGCTGGCATCATAGTTTAACCTCTCCTTCTGCCCAATCCTGCTTCCTCTTCCCTTCATAGATGCTGAGCCCTAATAATTCATCTGTTACCCCAAACTCTGCTGGAAGCATCTGCTTCCAGAAAACCCTACCTATGACATTTTATATGAGTCTAAAGGGTGAGTTTCTAAATTATTTGGAATAAATAAATGGCCTCCCAAGCGGACTATTTCAAAGAACAAGTTTCAATGGGAGAGGTGAGCTCTGTTACATTGGTTTGCAGGGGGAAACTGATTCAACACTTAACACATTTTAGTCCTTTAAGGAAGAGATTGTGATCCTCTGTTATCGGCAAATACAGAATTTGTGGCTGAGAGGAAAGGTTTTGATTCAGAGACCTACGGGCTAAATTTGCCTTGAATTTGGTGTCCATTTGATGCTGGAAAGCGACGGTATGTGGTGGGAGCAAAGAACAAGAAAAGCCAATGCAAGTCCAACGACTCATGCAGTTTGAAGGTGGATCTGTTTGTGTCACGTCTAGGAAAAAGGTGAAGCTGCCACTGCTAATGGGATGGAAGCTCAAGGAAACAGAAAGGCTGTTTCCAAGGCAATCTGAAGAGCCAGTGAGCAATCTTAGCTGCCTCTTTTCTGCAGGGAAATCAGCAATGAGAATAGGACAACCAAACAGAAATCTCTGTTTTTCAAAACCTACTAAGTTGTCCTAATTCCCCTGCAAAATAAAATTCTCCTCAGAGAGAACGTCTTATGAATACCATGACCTTAATGAAGGTGAATGCTGATTTATTGCAGAAGAAATAAAGCAGGAATTAGAAAGAACTTTGTATGGCACACAATGATAGGCATCCTCTGAAAGACACATTTATGTGGTTACTTGGACATGTGGTTTAAACACGCTTTAGAAAGGTTTACTAAATATACAGCTATCATTTTTAGTTAGTTAAATTCAATGTTTATGGCTCTTTTTATAAAATGTTGCTTAGGAAAATGACTCCATTTTAAACTAGAGCTATAATTCGTAGCAGACAATATTAGACACTTACCTGTACTCAAATACAGTCAGAAGTGCCTGGAAATTTACTTTCCTCTGAAGCAGCCCTTGACCAATTAGTGACAAATGTAGAGTATGAAGTTCCAGCTCCCTTGTCTGGGAGTAAGAGTAAGAGCTAGTGACAGTCCCATCACCAGGATTAACTTAACTTCTATGGCTCCCAACAAGATCAAGTCGAAGCTTCCCCCGTGGGACTTTGCATGAAATCATATCCTTAATTGGTTCCCATCCTTCCCTGTCCTTCTTTCCCCACTTCCCTGCCAGTGTCCCCTGGGAGAACTTGTACAATAAATTACTTGCACACAAACCCTGCCCCTGAGTCAGCTCCTAGAGAACCCTATCTAAGACCATTGTATCCCAAATGTCCTGGTCCTCACTAGCTTATAGATCATAAAATAAAATTACATTCTTTTTATACCACAAAAATTATAGCATATGCCTCCTTTTATTCTGTTATTCATTCAAAAGATATACTGTGCTAAGAGCTGGGGATAGAGAGGCAAACATAATTTCTATCTTTGCAGAGATTAAACTCCAGGTCTGAGAGCCAGATAACAGCCCTCCTCAAGATAACCAGTCAAGTTTGGCACTCCAGGCCCTGAGCCATTTTGGTCCACCCTGCTTTGACCCCACCCCTTGTCCACATCAGCTCCTGTGAAGGCACCCCAGAAGAAAACCACTATTCGTTCACATTGGCTGATTGATGCTCCATACGTCCAAACCTTCCAGTCCTCAAGAAACAAGTATGGCTGAGTTCTGGGTAAAAGTGGAGAACATGACCCTCTCCTCACTCTGTGCCATGTTTTATATAAGAAATAAATTAAAAGTATATGAAAACACATGTGCATATGTTTACATATATGTATATATACATATATTAATGTTATATAAATACAATATATATCTTATTTTTAAGAAAAGAAACTAACAAAAATAAGGGTAAGTTTGGAAGAGATAGAAATGAGAATATTTCTGACTATATTTTTATACGGTTTTTACTTTTGAAACATGTAAATGTTTTACATATTCAAAAAAATAAAATTAAAAAAGAAAAATGCACTCCCTTAAACAAAATACAAGTAGAAACAAATGATCCAAATTATATTTCAGTTTGATAAAATATCCACCCAGAGGAAATAGTTACTTTGAATAACATATAAATGCAATCAGTAGGTTTATTGCTAGTAGAAATACTGGAATTGTAATTTTAAACCTGTTTTAAATGCATTTTAGGCAAAGAAAATAAGTGTGTATTAATGTTATTAGAAACCGAGATTTTCAACATTAAGACAATACATGATAATAAAATAAATAAAAATGCCATAATTTTAATTACAAACACTATGAATTCATTACTCTTTTTAAAAAAATCTTATCTCTGTCCACCAAAAAGAGTCAAAGAGCAGTAACCGTCCTGAAGGAACAAGACATCTAGTCCCCAGATCTTGGTTTCTAATTCTCCACTAATATATATAATAGGGTTCCCTGGAAAAAAACAGCTGATTTTAGGAAATGTGCAAGATAAGCCAAGGACATCTTGTTATGTCAAAAAACAAAACAGTCCTCAAAGACTAACAGAGTCATGTTGAAAGGACCCAGAACCCAGCTTGCAGGAGCATCTACTGGCCTTTGAAACAAATGTGAGCATCAAAAAGAATATCTATGATGGTTATAATACTCTGAATAAACAAACATCCATGAATTCATAATGAAACTCAAGAAAGATCGGCAAAGGAAAAGAAAGAGAAAAAGAAATAAAGCTCTTACTTCATAATAAATGTAAAAGAAATAATGGAATTTCAGAAAACTGCCACATTGCTATCCCTACTGTAAAAGTTGTCATAGGCAAGGATCCCTAACAGATGCTAAAACCATTGAGTGAAAAGTCTGTCTCCACAGATTACTTGTGAATTGCAAAGGGGTAAATGTGCTCTTATAACGGAGCAATCTAGTAGTCACCAACTTTACCAAGTGACCAAATCTGAGTTTCTAATAGTAGGACAACTGGACCTTGCATGTCTTATTATACAATGCAATAAGAAGTATACAATATGTATGAAATATTCTTGCCAGACAGATTTAACCTAAATCTAATCAAGCTTCTAGACCTAACTTCTGATGTATAGAGAAGGAAACAGCAGTGCAAGTTCAATAATACCATGAAGAAGCCAGCAGAAAAATCTAGAATTTGGGACATTTTACATGACAACTGGCTAGGATTCTTTAAAAATCAATGTAAAAAAACTCGATAAATATTCTAGATTAAGAGACACTAAATATCCATAACAACCAAATGCAATGTGTGAACGCTTATTAATCCTGATTTTAAAAATAAGTATATATATTACATTTTTGAGACAATTGGGGAAAACTGAATATGGATTGGATATTAAATATTATAGAACTATTGTCATTTTAGATAACAATATTGTGTATGTACAGAACATTCTTATTTTTAAAGTGATCATGCTGGTACACATAGGAGTGATTTATGATAGCCGCAACCTACTTTCAAATGGTTCCACCAAATATTAGATGTAGAAAAGGATAAAGCAAATATGGCAAAATGTTAACAACTGTTCAATATAGGTGGACGGTATACAAATATTCACTGCACAATTCTTTTCAATTTTCTGGTGCCTAAAATTTTTCAAACTAAAGAGATCGGAATGAACAAGATCATGGGACCCCATGATGGGTATAGGCCCTCACCAAGGAGTAATATCAACAATTCCCAGATGCCCATTTATCATCCCTCTGTAGTTATTATAAATACAAGATACACCACTGATGACTAAAAGAACTTACATTTAGAAGGATGTATGCTTCAGACCTTAATTATGAAGATTTTAGAAAAACATATCACTTTTCTCAAGTAGCTCCTAAAGTTATGTCACTCAAGAAATATATGGCTTTCTTTAAACTTGAGCCACTTCCAGATATTCCTTTGTTCATAAAATTGGCTTAAGCATTTGTGAAGGTTTGAGGC
Organism: Pan troglodytes; assembly: GCF_028858775.2. Taxonomy (NCBI): domain Eukaryota; kingdom Metazoa; phylum Chordata; class Mammalia; order Primates; family Hominidae; genus Pan; species Pan troglodytes. Next base: position 47,113,781 of record NC_072414.2, read on the forward strand.
GTCATTTGCCTCTTGCCAGTATCAAATGAGGTATTGGATTGTGTCCGAACAATCTGCAGTTTCTATAAATACTTGATAAGATCTACTTTCTCTATTTAAAATAGAAAATCATTTGGACTCTGCTAGAAGAGAAAATGTTCTTTTTATTCAAGTAAGAAACAAGTATCTTCCCTGCTTATTCAGTTTTCTAGATTCTACTACTTTTAACATTAAAATGAACTCATATCATGCATAAGGACCCTGTGAATTCCAACGTCATCTTTTACAAATAAAGACACAGATCTGCAGAGCTTAAATGACTTGTAGGGGTCACATAGTGACCTAGATCCAAAGTTTTTGACCCTCAGTAAAAATATAAAAATTTCTACACAATATTGCTCTATCACTTACTTACTGTGTGATCTTGGACAAGCTGCTTAACCTCTCCAAGCCTTGGAGGTAATAATACTATGGCAGCTGCCTCACATATCCAGCATCACAACCCCTCAACCCACTTCCGATTTCAGATGCAGCTGTGATGAACACTTCTGTGAGAGTTCACTCTGTGGAAGTTCACTTCTGTGGGAGTTCAAGGTCACCTTATGCTAACAGCTCTCCACCTCAAGCATTCACTGCCTGTCCCTTCCATCCATTCCCCCTCCCTCTTCATCTTCTTCATCTGAAGGGAAAAGGAGGGGCTCTCAGAAGTCAAGCAAGAGCTGGTCACTTACCTCCTTGAGGTTTATTATAAAATGAAGAAATTCTAAAGCAAGTTACAAAAATGATCATATATAAAGACTTTATATTAAACAAATTAGTGACAAAAATGCAGTTCATAACATATTTACAGAATTTATTTTTTAAGGTCATTTCATAGTATACAATACAAAGTGTGGTCCCACAACCAATCACATGTTTAAAGCTGGGGATAAACAACTCATTTCAATTCTGTCCAAGGGTAACTAAGTGAATAATTTATTTGAAAATAACATCAGAGGTCTAAATGTGAAGCCCTTTGGGCATGTGAGGTTGAGGCTGCAAATTCCACCTCACTCAAAGATCTGAGACCAGGGTTCTGTTAAGGAACATTGAAACTGGAATGACTCCAACGTCTGTAGACTAGTGGATGATAATTTTTGGAACATCATACAATAGAATACTACTCACCAATAAAAAGAATTCACTACTGATAAATTCAAAAACTTAGATGAATATTCAGAGCATTATGGTAGAGAAAGAATCCCAACACACACAAAAAGGCATGCTCTATGATTCCATTTATTTAAAATTCTTAAAAAAAGCAAAACTTTGGGGACATAAAGGAATACCTGTGGTGGGTAATTTATAAAGGCATTCCTTTATAGCAACACAAATGGACTAAGCCACTACTGTATCAAAAAGTTTTCTCTTGCCGCCTTGCAGTCAAGCCTCTCCCAGTCCCTGTCAACAACGGATCTGATTTATGGAGGTTGATTTGGCTCACGTTTCTGCAGGCTGTAGAGGAAGAATGGCACCAGCATCTGCTTCTGCTCAGAGCCTCAGGTTGCTTCCACTCATGGTGGAAGGCAAAGGGGAACTGGCATGTGAGGATCACATGATGAAAGAGAAAGCGAAAGAGAGGAGAGGTGCCAGACTCTTTTTAACAACCAGCTCTTGCAGGAACTAACAGAGCAAGAACTTATTACCTCGAGGATGGCACCAAGGCATTCTTGAGGGATCCACTCCAATAACCCAAACACCTCCCATTAAGCCCCACCTCCAACATTGGGGATCAAATTTCAACGTGCACTTTGGGGGACAAACATCCAAACTACAGCAAGTGGAAACGTTCTGTAAATTGATCATGGTGATTATTACATGACAATATAAATTTGTTAAAACTCATTGAAATGTACATTAGACATAGTAATATGTGTTGCATGTACATTATACCTCAATAATCCTAAAATGAAAGTGAACCTGCAGTTACTATTTCTCCACATCCTCTCCAGCACCTGTTGTTCCCTGACTTTTTAATGATCGCCATTTTAACTGGTGTCAGATGATATCTCATTGTGGTTTTGATTTGCATTTCTCTGATGGCCAGTGATGATGAGCATTTTTTCATGTGTCTGTTGGCTGCATAAATATCTTCTTTTGAGAAGTGTCTGTTCATATTGTTCGTCCACTTTTTGATGGGGTTGTTTGTTTCTTTCTTTTAAATTTGTCTGAGTTCTTTGTAGATTCTGGATATTAGCTCTTCGTCAGATGAGTAGATTGCAAAAATTTTCTCCCATTCTGTAGGTTGCCTGTTCACTCTGATGGTAGTTTCTTTTGCTGTGCAGAAGCTCCTTAGTTTAATTAGATCCTATTTGCCAATTTTGGCTTTTGTTGCCATTGCTTTTGATGTTTTAGACATGAAGTCCTTGCCCATGCCTATGTCCTGAATGGTTTTGCCTAGGTTTTCTTCTAGGGTTTTTATGGTTTTAGGTCTAACGTTTAAGTCTTTAATCCATCTTGAATTAATGTTTGTATAAGGTGTAAGGAAGGGATCCAGTTTCAGCTTTCTCCATATGGCTAGCCAGTTTTCCCAGCACCATTTATTAAACAGGGAATCCTTTCCCCATTTCTTGTTTTTGTCAGGTTTGTCAAAGATCAGATAGTTGTAGATGTGTGATATTATTTCTGAGGGTTCTGTTCCGTTCCATTGGTCTATATGTCTGTTTTGGTACCAGTACCATGCTGTTTTGGTTACTGTAGCCTTGTAGTGTAGTTTGAAGTCAGGTGGCATGATGCCTCCAGCTTTGTTCTTTTGGCTTAGGATTGACTTGGCGATGCGGGCTCTTTTTTGGTTCCATATGAACTTTAAAGTAGTTTTTTCCAATTCTGTGAAGAAAGTCATTGGTAGCTTGATGGGGATGGCATTGAATCTATAAATTACCTTGGGCAGTGTGGCCATTTTCACGATATTGATTTTTCCTATCCATGAGGATGGAATGTTCTTCCATTTGTTTGTGTCCTCTTTTATTTCATTGAGCAGTGGTTTGTAGTTCTCCTTGAAGAGGTCCTTCACATCCCTTGTAAGTTGGATTCCTAGGTATTTTATTCTCTTTGAAGCAATTGTGAATGGGAGTTCACTCATGATTTGGCTCTCTGTTTGTCTGTTATTGGTGTATAAGAATGGTTGTGATTTTTGCACATTGATTTTGTATCCTGAGACTTTGCTGAAGTTGCTAGCGGGACTGTAAACTAGTTCAACCATTGTAGAAGTCAGTGTGGCGATTCCTCAGGGATCTAGAGCTAGAAATAGCATTTGACCCAGCCATCCCATTGCTGGGTATATACCCAAAGGATTATAAATCATGCTGCTATAAAGACACATGCACACATATGTTTATTGTGGCACTATTCACAATAGCAAAGACTTGGAACCAACCCAAATGTCCAACAATGATAGACTGGATTAAGAAAATGTGGCACATATACACCATGGAATACTATGCAGCCATAAAAAAGGATGAGTTCATGTCCTTTGTAGGGACATGGATGAAGCTGGAAACCATCATTCTCAGCAAACTATCACAAGGACAAAAAACCAAACACCGCATGTTCTCGCTCATAGGTGGGAATTGAACAATGAGAACACTTGGACACAGGAAGGGGGAATATCACACACTGGGGCCTGTTGTGGGGTGCGGGGAGGAGGGAGGGATAGCATTAGGAGATATACCTAATGTAAGTAATGAGTTAATGGGTGCAGCACACCAACATGGCACAAGTATACATGTGTAACAAACCTGCACATTGTGCACATGTACCCTAGAACTTAAAGTATAATAAATATATATATATAAAGAAAGTGAACCTGCAGTAAATAAGCATACAAAATATATATACTCAAAAATGTATTAACATAAATTTATGTTTTCTCATAAAAGGAAACAGAAATGTCCCTACAGAAAACTTTGCACCTTGCCCGTCTTCTAATGTGCCCTCCACTTCTGCTTTTCTCTATATTATGAGGAGCAAAAATAAATAATTTTCACATAAATCAAGAAGGAAAAGTGATGGACAGAAAGAGTCGAACATATGTGTCCACAAGTGAATCAAATTTAGTGCCTTTCTAAGATGTTTTTCTCCAAAATTATTTCCTATCTTAACCACAACAACAAAAGTTGCAATATTGTTTTCTTGCTGTTTTTTTCAGAAATCTGGGTTCTGGAATACTATTGTAGTTTATACAATTCTAAGAAAGAAGTTCTAGAATTATATGCCAGTGCATTTCAACAATAACAAAATAGTTCTAGTGGCTGAAACCTAGAGAAGTGGGAGAACCGAGAAAGGTTTCAGATACCGTATTTATTCAGACTCAGGAATGCACAGTTGAGACCAGGCGCAGTGGCTCATGCCTGTAATCCCAGCACTTTGAGAAGCCAAAGTCAGCAGATCACCTGAGGTAAGAGTTCAAGACCAGCCTGACCAACATGGCGAAACCCTGTCTCTACTAAAAATACAAAAATTAGCTGGGCATGGAGGCACGCACCTGTAATCCCAGCTATTCGTGGGGCTGAGGCAGGAGAATTGCTTGAACCCGGGAGGCGGAAGTTGCAGTCAGCCGAGATCGCACCACTGCACTCCAGCCTGGTGACAGAGCAAGGCTCCGTCTCAAAAAAAAAAAAAAAAAAAAAAGAATACACAATTGAAGACAGGAAAATGAGACAAGCGTTTCAGAGTGACAAACAAGAAACGAGAGAGTTTAGAATCCCCAGTCTCTGACCTCTTAAATATTTAATTAATATAGACAGAGAGAGAGAGAGAGAGAAAGGAGGGGACTGAAAAAGAGAGAAGTGAGACCAGGCAGCTAAATGATCCTTACCTGATTTTCAAATCCAGTTCATAAGTAATATAGGCCTATAATTACCTTTCCTTGTGCCATCTTTATCTAGCTTTTAATGTGTGCACGTGAACATAGAAAGTGGAAAAATAGACACTGGAGACTCAGAAAGGTGGCGGGGAGGGGAGCAGGGGCGAGGGATGAGAAATTACCTGACTGGTACAATGTACACTAATCAGGTGATGGTTACACTAAATGCCCAGATTTCACCACTATGTAATGTAAGAATGTAACAGAACTGTACTTGTACCCCCTAAGTCCATTAGAAAAAAGAAATTGAATGAGTTGGGAAGTTTACCCTCCTTGTTTCTAAAACCTATATATAAAACAGTAATTTTCTTTCCTTGAAAATTTGTTAGAACTCTCGCATAAAGCCTCCTTTGTCTAGGATTTTTGGGGACTTGGGATGAGGATGAGAATCTTTGATTACCATTTCAAAAACAAATGTTCTCTTTCTTCTTGTACTAATTTTGTGAATTTTATATTTTTCAAGAAACTTAGAACATCTAAATTTTAAAAAATATTTATTAATAGTCATTTTTACATTATTTTGTGAAAGAAGATTCTAGGTTACAGCCCTCCAGAGAACTTCAGAAGCCCTCTGATATCACAGTCTATGCCCTTCTTGGCACCAATCTTGCTTAAGTCCTGATTCTCTCTATTCTAGTACCTAACCTTCAAGACAGAGAAGGTGTTCTTGGCTAGTAAGCATTGAAATCAAAGAGCATTGTAAAAAGCAATTATCTCCCTGCTCAGTCTTATGTAAGTTTTCCTTCTGTTGATAGATCGTCGGGGTTTTCCACAGCTTGAAAAGCAGAGAAATTGAGTAGGACATTCAAAGGTAGCAAATGTGCACTCAGGATTACGGAAAGAAATAATAGCATAGAACACCTTCATTTCCAGGGTCCCCATAGCAAAGACCCACTTCTGTGAAAGACCCTCCTGAGATACAGGCAAATAAGATAATTCTTGACTAAAGACAGTTTTAATCCCATCTATTAAAAGGAAGAGCCAGTTAGTGCTGCACTTCAAATGTTCCCTTCCCCTTCATGTTCAACTCTGGAGTTTCAGCTTTCATCCTCACTTCTAAAGTTCTGATTCTCCAACATCCTAATGAAAATGTATAATAGTTTTAAAAATATACGTAATCCAGATATCAGCTGGCATTGACCTATTTCTTAGTATCTAGATAAAGATAGATTAAAATGTTCACATTATGGATGGTAAAAAAAAAAATACAATCTTAAGCAGCATCCTAAGCATTTCTGCCCATTTCTGGGGCAGGGGTGGGGTGAGGTGGGGGCTCTCGGATGGCTGCTTCTACCTCTGCCTCTGCTGAGTGAGTAGTGGAGACCAGGGATCCACTCACCATCTACTCCCAACTAATTCAACCCTGCTCTGCCCTGGGCTGTACTTTTCTTTAATTTCTACCCAACACACCCTCCAATCAAGGCATTTGAAGTGAATAGAAAATATTATTGAAGGTTTTAGAAAAATCTACATTGTACAACATAAATGTAAAATTCAATAATAAATATTTGTATTGCTAAAGGTCCCTTGGCCATTTCTTCTTTGACTTGGGTACCAGCCTCCCTTCATGTTGTTGCTTCTCTGCTCTTCTTTCTGCTTCCATTTTGCTTCCCCCTCCACCTTCAGCCCCATTTAAATTCCTGTTCATTCCCAGGGCATACTACATCATTAAAACAAGTTTGCTTTGGCTCCTGCAAACCCCACATACCCCACATACCTTATGATCTCACCTTTGCTTCAAGTAGCTTATCTAGGTATTTTTGCTCTTCTAAATATATCTGTAGCTATATTTCAAGACATCACCATTGGATCAATTTTAAGATTTGGGTACATCTGCTCTGTGAAATTAAGTGATACCTTTTTTCTTTCCTTTTTTTCATCCTTTTCCCCATCCCATACTCCTTCCATTTTTACCTCTCCTTTTAGTGTCCTATGTCACCTCCTTGCCATCATCCCATTTAAAAGAGAAAAGTATTAAATGTTTCATTTTCGTAGTGACTTGTTTGCACCATCTCTAGCTAATAGCCAAATGTGAGCTAATGCTATGATGTTTCCTTTTTCTCTGGGGTATTTGCATTCTAGTAAAAGAGCTAGAATGTTGCCAAGCCAACCAAAGCGAGTAAATATGGGGACATCCCAAAATTGAGCACTGGGCACAGTTACCTAAAAATAAGAGCACTCCCATTGGCCAACATTGGGTAAGACCAACAGGTTAGTCTTCCTCTAAACAAGAGATGTGATTTAGAGGAGTCCAAAACTAAGGAAAAAGTAGACAGATGTTGTGACCTGTCTCCATCTCTATTAGAATCTCAGCATCTTAACCAAAGGGCACCTAGATTATGGTGTGCAGCCCAATTACTCATAACCAAGGGGCCTGTTCACTCTGCAGAAGAGGGCCTGGGGGAAAAGTCTTTGCTATGAGGTGTCAGAGTGTGTATTACCCCCAGTAAGGGAAGCTTGCTCTTCCCAGGTCTCTGCCCCCAGCAGAGTCATCTTTCCTTCCCCTGAACTCACCCAGGGGTGCTTCATCTACACCTCCCTCATGCTCTTACCCTCCTTCTACCTTGTCACATTGCCTTTGCACCTTTGCTCCCTGTTAGAAGTGAGTTTCCTGAGGGCCTTGGTACTTGCTCTCCTCTCAGATAAATGTGTGTCTGCTCAAATGACATCTCAGAAAGGCCTTTCCTAACCAGCCTATGTAAAAACAATACATTCTCTATCCCTATCATCTCTCTTCCCATTTCCTGTTTTATTTATATTTATGTTCTTACCACTAATTGCCATATGATCTACTTATTTGTTTGGGCTTTCTTTTTGTCTGTCTCCCAAATGCACTCCCTGGAATACAAATTCCTGAGAAAAGAGACTTTATTGTGTACCCTGCTCTGTTTCAAGCTTGCAAAATAGAGCCCGATACACAGTAGGTACTGAATATTCATTAAATGGATGAACAAATCAATCATATTTATTCATCCATCTATGTATCCCCCACAATGCTTAATTCAGGGCTTAGCATTTCTTGAGAACCTAGTAATTGTTGAAGGGAGGAAAGGGGAAAAGGTGGTAGTGAATAAAAAGGGAGAGAAAGATGGGTGAGTAGAAGGAAGGGAGAGGGAAGGAGAGAGGAAGGAGGGAAGATAGAAGGACTAAATGGCTGAATAAGTGAATAAATGAATAGTTTCTACATAAGCAACATGTCACCTTGGGAAATTATGAGAAAGAATGCAAGTGTCATTAAAAACAACTGGTGCAAGAAAGAAGAGGCCCAGATAGTTGCTCATTTCCTCGGTAGAGTGATTTACTGCTGAGAGTCAAGATGCAAGGAAAATTACTGTAGGAAAACTCCATCCTACAGTCTGGCCAAGTGAAATATTAGACAATGTTAGGCATTAGCACTGCTTGGCCAAGAGCCACGGAACTAATTGTTACTGGTTGTTTGAGCCTCTTAAGATTATACCATTAAAACCTTGCATTTTTAATAAAATGAATACAAGTCTAAGAGCCCCATAATTAGAGATGGTCTAGCAAATTAAGAAAATTACCTTTTTAAAAAAGAATAAATGAAGAAATTGAACAAGTCCAGGAAACTATTCAACTGCCCCTGTATAGGATCAATTCATATTTTCTCTCTGCCTTTTAAAATATCTTTTGGCCATAAAGCCATTCCTCTTCAGCCCCATGTAAGTTTTATCAGCCAAGCCATGCTGATTAGCCTTCATGTTCCAGCTGTTCTACCATTAGGTCCATGTGAAGATGCTGATGAACAACAGAAAGACACTGAAGGTATCCATGAGATAGCAAACCACAGTGCCTAAGAGTTCAGGATCCGCAATCAGATCCCTGGATTCATACCCTGGATCTGTCTTTTAAATGCTGTGTGACTTTGGGCAAGCTATTTGATCTCTTAAGTCTCAGTTTTTAACAGTAAAGTGTGGATAATAACATCTAGCTCATAGGGTTGTAATCAATATAGTATATTCAAGTACTTAATATAGCTCCTAGCAAATAATGTGTCCAGTGAATGTTAGCTGTGTTCTGATTTATTTGTATTTATCCTTTTTTCTCCTTTGACAAGATAAATTCCTTGGAGACACAGCCATGTCTTCTCTTTCCTTGATAATGATTCATTCTAGCCAACGAAATATCCTGAAAAAAAGTGTGTACTCACTTCAGGTGACTCCATCCCCAATCAGTAATCTCCACTTATGTTTTCCTAAGGAGAGCATCCAGTTGTGAAACTATTAGAAAGACCATGGTTTTGCAGGCGGTTAGTATGCGTCTGCATCTTATTTTCAGGTGATATTCTGATCCCCATAATTTCTTTTTCAATTTTTCTCTTTCTCTCCGTCTTGCTGTCATCTTTGACTTCAATTCCCTTACTTCAAAAACTTACATTAAATATTTGCAACCATACTGTTTCCACTGGTTCATGTGTACTCTCATATGAAATTCAAATCACATTTTCCCATAAAACACAAATGCCTAATTGATGAAGGATAACGTGACTTCCCAAGATAGGAGCCCTGATCTCTCCACCCCTCCCACTTCCTGAAGAGTCAAAATGCTACTCCTTTCTCAGAAGGGATGCAAACAAGCAGGGTCGACACCTTGCCCTAGAATACTTCAGCCTGAAGGTGAGATAGCCATGCTGACCGCCTTGACCCTGTCTGCAGTCCTGCTGAGTGATCTTGCCAGGCCAAATGTTCTCTCTTGCCCTTGTTGAAGCTGTAAGAAACCATTCTATCAGCTACACCAACTTCAGCCCATTAATTTTGCCTGCTTTCATGCCCCAGATCCAACAAGAGAGGGATCATACTGCTGAAGCAAAAAGGAATCTGCCACCCATTATGGTGCCCATGTGCACTGTGGCAATGGGAAGACTTCTATAGGAGGAGAATCAAGAAACATTGAGATTAAAAAAAAAAAAGGCTAATTTAAGCCTGCACATGCCCAGAAAAAGGCTCCCAGGTAATAGTTTGACAAACACAATGCATTGGGAAAAAAATGATAAACTTGAGGATTCAGAAAAACAAGGGCACAGTTAGTTTCTAAAGAACAAAGTCACATTTGGAGGTCGCTGAGATAATTCCAGTTGCAATGCATTCCCTGTGGAGGGAAAATCTGGGTTCAAGCAGAAATGCTCCCTACATCTTGAGTATCTAAAAACTTGGATTTACTCGAACTTTTAGGCTAACCATCTGCCAGAAGTTTAAGCCTGTTTTCTTATATAATCAAAACCTGGGTACAGCTGGTATTAATAATACATCTGTATTACCCATAATTGCTTCAAGCTTCATTTTGGCATGATTAAGGACAATCATAATCCTTTGAAAAGTCCACAGTTTATTCTGTTTAAAGCTACTGTTAGAGTTAAAACATTTTCATTTTTCTCCATTCAATTAATCTGAAATCAAACATGCATTTCTTTTGATTGTGTCAACTTTTATCTTTCATTTCCTATACCAAAGTAGTAAGTTTGAGTATTTAGCAGATATAAATAGATTTATATATTTTGGTTGTTAAATACCTTAAAAATCCTTAAAATATGCAAAATAGTATCACACTTATGCAAAGGTCATATGTAAAGTGGCTTCAGCCATCTGGGTGGAAGCTAAGAACTCACAAATAATTGAAGGTCAGAGTCTCTGGCATAAAAAATAGAGGTTGATTATTGCAACTATAGCTGCCCAGTGGGCTTATGTTGTTTCTTTACTGCCAACTGGTCACAGCTGTGAGCAGACAAAACCAGACAGTCTGCCAAAGGGTAGGGGTTATCACTGCCAGTACCCTCCAAAGACAGTCATCACTCTATTTTCAGGCACTTTCTCACACTCCTAGTTTCACATATTTCACTATCATTCTGCCACTCATGACTTCTTTGGAAATAATGAGAACCCCCTCAACAAGACTCACTCTTTCCCACCTTTAGCAGAACTGACTCTACTCATCTCTTGGTGCACTTTCAAGGTATACCTTCTGCATCCTTGAGGAGGAGGAAAAGGCCAAAGAATGATGTTAGTGTTACTGCCTTTCCTTTCCCTACATACAGCTGCAAAAATACCAATTTATGACCCAGCCCTCCAGGGCTCAGCTTTCTTAAAAGGACTATAGTAAACTCTAACTCACCTGCATACCATACTTCCAAAACCAAAGTATCTTTTACATCCTTCAAATCGTTCAAGCTTCCACCAAGAGGGAAGTCTTCTCTTTCTGACATATGCAATCAGCATCCCTTTACCTGTGTCCTACAACCACTCTTCTCAGTATCCCAGTCTTCCCAAGAAAATATGCAGATTATCTGAGGCCACTTAGCCAGAGGCCGACTTTTCCTTCTCCTAGGTCGAAACAAAATGCTTTGCCAAGTGGCTGTAGCATACTTGATCGCCCTCTTTATCACTGAACCATGCACATCCTAAGACATAGCTCTTGTCATGGGCCAACTGTGTTCAGGGCAATGATCCTCCCATGCTATCTATAAGATACTAACACCTGCAACAACCATACCTGTATTAGTCCGTTCTCACGCTGCTAATAAAGACATACCCGAGACTGGGTACTTTATAAAGGAAAGAAGTTTAATTGACTCACAGTTCAGCATGGCTGGGGAGGCCTCAGGAAACCATTAATCATGGCAGAAAGGGAAGCAAACACACCCTTTTTCACATGGTGGCAGCAAGGAGAAACGCAGAGTGAAGCGGGAGGAAAGCCCCTTATAAAACCATCAGATCTCGTGAGAACCCATTCCCATGATTCAATTACCTCCCACGGGGTCCCTCCATGGGGATTATGGGAACTATAGTTCAAGATGAGATTTGGGTGGGGAAACAGCCAAAGCATATTAATGCCGGAGACAGGCTTAGGTCCTGTTGATAATGCCACTGGGAGGTTGCTGAGGCTCCCCTGTCTTACAGCAATAGACTCAAGTCAGAACAAGGCTTTCTATGGCTGTCCTCCTACTACATGGGCCAGACCATACATCAAACTGACACAACTGGCACATGGTGATTATTAGTAAAAGATGAGTCCAAAATGGTATTCTATTGAGAATAAGGAGTGATATAGTTTGGATGTTTGTCCCCGACCAAATCTCATGTTGAATTGTAATCTCCAATGCTGGAGGTGGGGCCTGATGGGAGGCGTTTGGGTCATGAGGGCAGATGATTCATGGCTTGGTGCTGTCTTCACGATAGTGAGTTTTACAACATCTGGTCATTTAAATGTGTGACACCTCCCCCCTCACTCTCTCTTTCTTCTGTTCTTACCATGTTATGTGCTTGCTCCCCTTTTGCCTTCTGCCATAATTGGAAGCTTCCTGAGGCCTCTTCAGAAGCAGATGCTGCTATGCTTCCTATACAGCCTGCAGAACCGTGAGCCAATTAAACCTCTTTTCTCACAAATTACCCAGTCTCTGGTATTTCTTTATAGCAGTGCATGAACAGCCTAATACAGAAAATTCTTACCAAGGATTGGGGCATTGCTATAAAGATACCCGAAAATGTGAAAGCACCTTTAGAACAGGCAACAAGAAGAGGTTGGAAGAGTTTGAGTGCTCAGAAGACAGAAAAATTAGGGAAAGTTTGCAACTTCTTAGAGACTGGTTAAATGGTTGTGACCAAAATGCTGATAGTGATATGGATAGTGAAGGCCAGGCTGACAAGGTCTCAGATGGAAATGTGAAACTTATTGGAAACTAGAGCAAAGGTCATGCACTTTATGCCTTAGCAAAGAACTGGGCTGCATTGTGCCCCTGCCCTAGGTCTCTGTGGAAGTTTGAACTTCAGAGTGATGATTTAGGGTATTTTGTGGAAGAAATTTCTAAGTAGCAAAACATTTACAATGTGGCCTGGCTGCCTCTAACAACCTATGCTCGGAGGCATGAGCAAAGAGCTAACTTAAAGCTGGAAGTATATTTAAAGGGGAAGCAGAGCATAAAAATTTGGAAAGTTTGCAGCCTAGGCATGTGGTACAGAAAGCAAAAGCATTTTAACGAGAGGAATTCAAGCAGGCTGTGAAGCAACCACTTGCTACAGATATTTGCTTAACTAAAAGGGAACCAAGGGCTAATATGTAAGACAATTAGGAAAAGGCCTCAAAGGCACTTCAGAGAACTTCATGGCAGCCCTTCCCATCACAGGCCGAGAGTCCTCTAAGGGGAAAGGATGGTTTTGCGGACCAGGACTCCAACCTGGGTAATGAAGCAAGACCCTGTCTCTAAAAATAAATAAATAAATAATAAAATAAATAAAAGCACTACTTTGTTTTCTTTATCTATTTCTTACTTCCTTGGGAGAAAGGAGCAATTCTTATCTTTTTTTTTTTTTTGGCCCTTCATATTTATTTACATGTTCCATAAATTATTTTTCTTATAATTATTTTGTAGGTATGCTCTAAGATAAGTTCTCTAAAACAAATAAATCTTACTCTACATCTCTTCTTTGCTTTTCCCTATCCTCATTCCTTTTGTTGCTGGATCCTCAAAGGCCTCATTCACCTTTTCACACATTCTCCTTTACAGATACTCCCTGCCTCTGTTTCAGCTGACTTGCCTGGCCGGCATATCTGCTGCTAGTTTCACATGAATACATTCTCTTACAACCTTCTTGTTCTAACACATATGACTCTTTTCAAAATCACAGATACATTATTATCCTGAAAGAACTCAAGCCCAAGAATCCACTGAAGTCGTAATTTGAGTGAGAGTTTAGGCATTTTTTAATTGCCTCAAAACAGGTGAGTTTGGCTTATTTTTTTCAAGTGCAGATGAATTCAGAAGGAAGAGCTTAAGCATGCCCTGCTTAAGAGCACTTTTCTATTGCTATAACAAATTTACAAGCCCTGACATAATTACTTGTTTTTGCTTTTCTTAGATAATGTATCTGTAAGTTGTTTTTTGTACGAGATGCTTTAGACCCATGGCAGTGAAAATCACCTACTTACCCAACCAGCTGTAACAGTCATATATTACCCAAAGAGATAAATCTGAAACAAATACCAGAGGACTGGAAACCTATTGAGGAGAGGTGTAGAGAATAAAGAGTGAGTGAGTTCCAGGGCTAGAATACAGAAGCATACAGTTTGGCCATATGCCTAAAGCAGTTGTGGGAGCTGAGAGGAGCCCATGTGACCAGAAAGCTGCTGAAGATGTCTTCCAAACTCAGTCAATCCCCACTGCACCAGCTTCCTCCCTCTCCCACCTTCCCCTAACCATTCCAACAGATCTCTGGGGAGAGGAGTGGAAATAAGACAGGGGACAAAAGGCAAGCCTTGTATCCAAGGATACCGAGGAAAGGAATAGCAGAGCATAAATTAACCCTAAAGGGTAAGTCTTCAGTTCCCCCAAAGACTGTAGAAACAGGGCCCGCTTCAACCTCTGAAGGAAAATAGAAAGTAAGAAACTGAGGAAGGGAGGGAGAGAAAGAATCAGAATTCCAGCGGGGGAAGCAAAATGTTCACTCAAAACTAGATAGTGTCTCATCAGCATTTCTTTTTTTTTTTTTTTTTTTTTTATACTTTAAGTTTTAGGATTAAGAAAATGCAGCATTTCTTTTATTCCAAAATCTTCCACAAAGTTAAGTCGTATTACTTTCCAAAGCCGGCCTTTGGGTAATTTAAGTACTTCCACCATCGCCACTGGGCAAACTGAAATGTATCAGGGAAACAGAGAGTGCATGCACATTAGGCGGTGTCAGCCCTTTGTAACTGATCAGCAGCCAGCGTTGAAAACTTTCTTTGCGTAGAATTCAGACCTAAGAGATAGCTGATGAATTTTTTCATTTCCATGTTTTTTTTTTATTCCATTGTGTCTCAGAATTAGTGAGGTTTTTTTTGTTTTTGTTTTTGTTTTTTTTTTTTTAATGCTGTGTTCTGCTTTTTTTTTTCATCTGAAGGCTGGTAAACAGGCTGCTCCGGCCTCTGGAAATTTATCACAAATAGCCCAGCGCCCTCTATCGGCCCCCCTGCCACACTGCCTCTTGATGGCCTCTGCAGCTACCTCGGTTGTTTTAAACATTCTGCAACCACGGCTCTGCCACAAGTGATAAATTAGTGGCTTCAGAAAAGCACTGTTCGGGTTGAACACAAATCATTTGATAAACAAAATCAGAAATAAGTAATGGACTCTAAAATCAAGCAGTAAAATTATTTATGGTAGGGTCAATTATGTCATTTTCCTCTTTTGAAAACATTTACTTTGATTTGTCTTAAAAAATGGCTCTGTTACATGGCCGAATTGCCAATAACTGTGGCTTGACACAACTTGCTTCAGAAGCAGACAGTGAGCTGACTCAAATCTAACCAAAGTGACTCAGCAAACAGCACGTGATAAGAAACTGACATGCTAGCCCATAAGAGAAAAAAAAATAGAACAAATTTTCTCCAGGTTCACATCACCTTAAGACTGATCGGGAAATGGGTTTAGGAGTGTCATCAAGTGAGAGGAAGAAGCTCCTTAGGGAGGACAAGTGGACATTTCAGAGATTAACCTCTTCAAACTCCTAAATAATCATTTCTTGGCATGTACCTTTAACCCTATAGTCCTTGACCCTTCAGTTGTTTTTTAAAATGGCATAGGAAGGTCCTTGTTTGTTGTTTGTTTCCATAGAAGACTTTGTCCTCTATACAAGGTTCATTTTACCCCCATACGTGAAGAAATTAGGACTTCTAATTTTTCTGCAAAAAAAAAAATAATAAGAGTAATTTCAATCTGGGACCAGTTAAGTCTCCATATAAAACGGAGAAAGGACATCACCTCCCCACCTCCCTTTCTGATTGATCTGTTCCTAGGGCTTGAGACCTCCTAAGTGAGATTTCCTTGCAACACAATACAGATATCGGGAAATGACTTCTTCTGCCACTAAAATAGTGGATTGTGGTTGTGCCTCAGCAATGTTGAATCGTTTATGTGCTAGGCATTGGACAGGGGTTGGAGGAACAAAAATAAATAAAACACAGTCCCTACCCACAAGGATCTCACTCAACTAGGATACAAAGACAAGTGAACATAATTAGAATATAACACTAAACTCAATGATAAAAATACACAGAGAGTGGGAGCAGAAAAGGTTCAAGCAAGACTCATGATTTCAAAGCAGTAATTTGTACTGCACCCCCAAATTCCTCACTTTCATTCAGTGAGGATCTGGAGACTGCCTGGAGTCCTCTAATTCACCAAGGAAAGAGCTAGGGATAAATATGTTAACTGAAGTATGATTTTCTCATAGTCAGAAACGCATCAAACATAAAAAGCAAGCTATTCAGAAACACAGGAGAGGAGTTTCAAGGAGAGGATGATAGGACATGTCAGACGGAGACGAGGTCAAGAAAAATTCAGACTGAAAGGATTGCTGCATTTGGCAGTAAAAAGGTCATTGCTGAGTTCAAGACAGTCACTTCAGTAGAGTGATGAATACAAGATGCCAGGTTCAAAGAAGATGTATGTAAAAAGGAAATAAACACAGCAGGCACAGATACTATTGTAGGTCACTAATACAGAGGCATTCACCGTAAGTGAGTGCCACAGGAGGCAGCACAGGGGAATGTTTTCCTTGGGGACAGTAGCCCTTCCTGTGGGGCAGAGGCTGAGCATGTGGGCTCTCCAGTCACAAGCACCTGGGTTCAGGTTCCAGCTGTGCCACATAGGTAATCTAGCCACAGCAGGCCTCTGTCAAATGGGATCATCACAGCACATACCTCATAGAAAAAAATACCTAGGATAGAGTAAATCCTCAGTGTAGAAACTGGAAAGGAGTCAGAGAAGCCACCATACGCCTTCAGTTCTAAAACTCCTATTTTAACATTTCTGAAATCAGGATACATTACAGTTTGTCAGCATTTTCCCCTCTTGGCAGAACATAAAATAATGACTCATGTAACAATCAATGACATCTTAGGTTTAATGGAAGAGTTAGTCCCTAACCCTGAAGCAGTTAAGTAATTGGCCTAGCTTTATGCAAACTGGCTCATAAAGAAATGTTAAAGTGAACATTTTGCTTGAATTCATGAGGGTTTTTAGAAGTCTTCTGGGTCCTGGCCAGGCACGGTGGCTCACGCCTGTAATCCCAGCACTTTGGGAGGCCAAGGTGGATGGATCACCTGAGGTCAGGAGTTCCAGACCAGCCTGGCCAACATGGTGAAACCCCATCTCTATTAAAAATACAAAAAAAAATTGCTGGGCATGGTGGTGGGTGCCTGTAATCCCAGCTACTCAGGAGACTGAGGCAAGAGAATCTCTTGAACCCGGGAGGCAGAGGTAGCAGTGAGCAGAGATCACGCACTGCACTCCAGCCTGGGCAAGAGAGTGAGACTCCATCTCAAAAAAAAAAAAAAAAAAGTCTTCTGGATCCTTGCTATTCATAGTATGCTCAACAAGCCAGCAACATCAGCATCATCTGGGAGCTCCTTAGAAATGCAGAATGCCAGGTCCTATCCCATACCTATGGAATAAGAATCCTCATTTTAACAAGGCCTCCAGGCCAGGCATGGTGGGTCATGCTTGTAATCCCGGCACTTTGGGAGGCTAAGTTATGGGGATTTCTTGGGCTAGGAGTTTGAGACCAGCCTCGGCAACATAGTGAGAGACCCCATCTCTACTAAAAAAAGATTTTTAATTTTCTGGGCTTGGTGGTGGTACGTACCTGTAGTCCCAGCTACTGGGGAGGCTGAGGTAGGAGGATTGCTTGAGCCCAGGGGTTTAAGGCTCTAGTGAGCTGTGATTATGCCACTGCACTTTAACCTGGGTAACAGAACAAGACCCCATCTCCATAAAAAAAATAATAATAATAAAATTAAAAGGCCCTAGGTTATTTTTGTATACAATCAAGTTTCAGAAGCATTCTAGCCTTTTTGTTTAGTATTACAGATATTGGTGTAATTAGACATTTCGATTTGTTCCCTTAACTACTCACCCAAATTTTTTTATTTCATTAGAAATATAATGGAAAATTGAAGTTGATACCTTGAAATCTCTTAAGATTTACAGTGTATTTGGGGATTATTAGAACTGGACATGGAAATTAAAATCTCTGAAAAATTGCAGGTAACAGTAACACCAAAGTTGGGGAGACAGAGAAGAGTTTCAATTTAAAAAAAAAAAGTTTTTTTCTGTGACATTGCTGAATTTGGTTTTCAGACGATGTTCCAAATAAACACAACATTTGTACTGTTGACTAAACAGAGTCCCAACCAGACTGAACACTTATTGTGCACAAGGACGGAACATTTTAGGGCTCCAATTAATTTAACTTGACCAACTAGATAAATAACAGGCTACTAAATATTTGATTGAATATCATATAATTAGAAATATGGAATTGTTATGAAATATGCTGTTTGGTGTTATCTACTGTAGAAAACATAAATCACTAATATGAAATTTTGTGATACCCTCATTGAGGATAATAGCACAATCACCGCCAGAGGTAGCACAGCGTTGAGTATCCTATTATTCTCTATGGTGGATTCAATCAAAAGAGAATGTAAAATGAGGAAGCATAACTCTGAAATGGAATAGTGAATCCTCCACATAAGAACCTAGATTGGCTGCCAGATGCAAATAGCTGGAGTGATGAATGTGAAAAGATTAGTGGTCCAGATAAACCCCTGGACGCTGTTACTTTATAGTGCAAATAAATTAGGTTTTCTATAATTAATGTAAGTAGAAGGAATTGGATTTGGCCTCTTTAAAATCTTCTTGGCTTTATTCCACTGAGAAGTCATATGTGCTTCCTTCAACAGCTCCCAGGAACCTGGGGCCCATTCCTAGCTTCTTGCAGTAGGGGTCCTTTTGCCAGCTGGACAGGACCCAGCCAAGCCCACCAGACTTTCTCTCACCCATGGCCTACCTCTGCTCCATGGAAAACACATACCTTCTCTCCTTCACCACCAACAAACTCCAGGATGCAGGCCAATTGCTAGGCAGTAACCCCTTTGCTGCCTCCATCAGCCAAGCAATCTATCTCTGTCCTCTCAGATTCCCTGGGCAGGGTCACCTCCCTGTCTCCTATGCCTGGCAGCAGCAGAGGGCACACAGCAAGTGCTCCAAGTAGTGCTGTTAAATCCCTGCATTAGCTGCTTCCCTCAGAAGCAGACGCCGAGACAGTGACTCAAGGGCAAGTGTATTTAGAAGATGACCTCAGAAAATGCTGATGGAGAGGTCGGAAGCCTAGGTGTGTCAGGTGCTGTGACACAATGGCCAGGCCCCTCAGGGAGGAAGGCTGGAGTGTTACCAGAGGAGCCCCAGCTGTAGACCCACTTTGCAGATTACCTTGGCTGAAGAAAACTGTCTCTCCCAAGATCAGACCCTCTTCCAGGTACAGTCTGCACCCAATGGCTATTCATTGGGGTTATAAACGCCCATCTCTCACCCCAACTTGGGTCATTCTGAAGAGCCATTCCAGCCCTAGAGCTCCCCAAGAGGTTGGCTTAGGCCTCTATTTGGACTGCATTACAGCCCAATTTTTTCCCTCCGCCCCCTGCTGCCTCCCCCTCCCTTCCACAGGTGTTGATCCCAAAATAAGGCCCCAGTAATCATCCTGCACGCTGCTTCCTGGTGAGCCCAACCTGTGACTACAGGACAGAGAAGGAAGCTGATACAGAGTATATTATCAAGCAAATTCCACTATGGGTATCTGGAGCTCTATCCCACTAGAAAACTTTGAGAAACAGCATAGAACAAGTGCCTCAGACTTATCCCATCCAAGGCATGAAGGGGTAGAGGTATTCACTAGCTGAGGACATAATTCGTTTACACAACTGGCTGGCGCACCCCATGCACAGACAGAGCAGGCTGCAGCTGCCACAGAAAGCCTCAGGCAAAAAGTCACTGGTTGGGTGGGAGTCGGGCTGGAGTGCATGGAAACAAGAGATGCCAATGGATCTGGGCAGGCCCTTATTGAGTCAGCTTCCAGCCACCTGCTCCAATTTAGGCCTGAGAGGAATCATCCTCCCAAACCAATGATGCCATGGGCCCAGAAGGAAGGGAGGACTAGAAATGAGAGAGTCTAAGGAATACCTACCACAGTAGAAGAGATTTGGGCTTGGAACACAAAGATTGGCCACACAGCAAGCATTTATTGAGTGAATAATACCTGCCAGACACTCTACTAAGCTATTCTCCCTCATGAACTCATTTAATCACAATTCTAATTCTATGGGTTATTTCTATGTAACAGAAGAGAAACTGAACCTTAAATGGGGGAACCTTCTGCCAGTTAGTAACTTAATCCCAAATCTAACACCAAAACCATATCCCAAAAAAAGAGATTTTTTTTTAAGTAAATTTTTTTTCTTCAACTTTTAAGTTCAGGGGTACATGTGCAGGATGTGCAGGTTTGTTACATAGGTAAACATGTGCCATGGTGGTTTTATGCACAGATCAATAACACCTAGGTACTAAGCCCAGCATCCATTAGCTATTCTTCTTGATGCTCTCCCTACCCACCACCCCCACAGCAGGCCTCAGTGTGTATCGTTCCCCCTCACTATGTCCATGTGTTCTCATCATTCAGCTCCCAATTATAAGTGAGAATATGTGGTGCTTGGTTTTCTGTTCCTGCATTAGTTTGCTGAGGATAACAGCTTACAGCTCCATCCATGTCCCTGCAAAGGACATGATCTCATTCCTTTTTATGGTTGCATAGTAGTCCATGGTGTACATGTACCACATTTTCTTTATCCAATCTGTTATTCATGGGCATTTGGGTTGATTCCATGTCTTTGCAGTTGTGAATAGTGCTTCTGTGAACATACACATGCATGTGTCTTTACAATAGAATGATTTCTATTCCTTTGGGTATATACCCAATAATGAGACTGCTGGGTCAAATGATATTTCTGCTTCTAGATCTTTGAGGAAATTGCCTTTCCTTTTTCTCTGCAACCTCACCAGCATCTGTTGTTTCTTGACTTTTTAATAATTGCCATTCTGACTGGCATGAGATGGCTGTGCTGAAACCATATTCTTAACCAGACTACAACTATCACATCTCTCTAGGAGCAAGAGATAGATTTCTCCAAAAAGGAATGTCTTTAGTGAGTCTTAGGAGCAAAAGTCACTATCCACAAAGCTAAGCATCATCCATGATTTGGGAGCTGGGCGTTCATTGCTCAGTTTATTCATTTGTTTTGTTTTTAATCTTCTCTATTACAAAAGTTGGAGTATGCCTGTGTACACTTCAAAACATCCAGCCATCTGGGAATACTTACATATTTGACATTAATTAATGCAATTAGTCTAACAAGCAAAAACTTTGGGAACTGGTCCATTTACAATCCCCAGTCTTTCCCAAGGTATTTGTAATCAGAGTTTAACATTTACATTTCTAAAGAAGCACCAAAATGCAACAGATACTAAATGCCAAAGAGAAGGTCACACCAAAAGGCAGATTTTTTAAGGAAAATGGAAGAAAGACAATTGAAAGTTCTAAAATCCACAAGGAGAATATAAAAATATAGGAAGAATCAAAAGTAAAGATTTGATGAAGACAATTTTCTTCAGCAAATGGTTCTATGAAAACCTTCCCTCCACCCTGGGGAGCGAGGGTGTTACTGGCTAGCTACCCCTAAGCCTGTTAAAGCAGGTTTAACAGGGCCACTTGAAGAGCTGCATTGTGTCACCTGCTGGTGCCCAGTAGAATAAGAGAGGTCTGACTCCTGCCAGGGAAGTATAAGGAGTGATGTTTCTTTGCTAATGAAATTGGCACAAAAAATAAATGACTTTCTCATGAGCCAGGGGTGATCTGTAGATGAGGGAAAGCCCAGATAGCCCCATCGTGGGTCATGGCTGACAGGGCCACAGAGTGATGAAGGAAACTGCGCAGGCAGAAGCTGTGCATGCACAGTGGCCTCTTGGGGGCTGTGGAAGCAGGCTCATGTGCCCTCCTACTAGAGTTGTGTTGGCAGGGTCCAGGAGGCTGAAGACAAAGACAGGCTGAGTCCAGTGGCAGGTGCCTTTAAATAACCCACAGGTTAAACACCTGCCACCCAAGAGCTCCACCTGAGATGACAGCATTTCCTGAGTCTCTTCCCTCTAATCCTCTCACCACCCAACCTCCGGATCCCATCCAGGAGGGAGCAGAAACTTTGCTTAACAAACTGAGGTTAGGAGTAATGCAAAGCAGAAGAAAAGTAAAGAGCTATGTCTCCATTCCCCTTTGCGAGTAGCCAGCTTGGAAGGTGGGGAGAGAAAATGTCATACCATAATAAGCATGTATTGCCACTAGTTCAAATTATTTTATTTTATTTTTTAAAGAGACAAGGTCTTGCTCTGTCACCCAGGCTGCAGTGCAGTGGCACAATCATAGCCCACTGCAGCCTCAAACTTGTGGGCTCAAATGTTCCTCCCCTCAGCCTCCATAGTATCTAGGACTACAGGAGTACACCACCATGACTGGCTAATTTTTTTTTTCATTTTTTGTAGAGATGGGGTCTATGTGCCCAGGCTGGTTTTGAACTCTTGGCCTCAAGAGTGAACTCTAGTGCCTCAGCCTCCCACAGCACTAGGATTACAGGGGTTAACCACCACCGCACCTGACCTATTTTTACATTTTAAATTGTCAGAGTTGTTATTTATTCCCTAGCACTAAGCACTCTAACTGCCGAATTGTGATTGTGTTGGCAACTTAAAGCAACTGTGACATTGTTATTTCCTGAGACTAACCAAAGAGTCAAGGGTCAGCCAGAGTTTTCATGCAGTGGCAGGCAAAGATGCCTCCCACTCAATAAATGTCATGAGGATGTGGGACAACAAGGTTGTGTCCCAATCACAGGCCACCTCCCACAGGTTAGGCTCAACTTACCAGCTCCATTCCAGCCTACAACATTCTCACTGGCAGTCTCCCCAGCTTCTAAGAACTATAGGAAAAACTGCTATAAAATATTTATGAAGGGTAGCTGGTTTTCACTTCCAAATCTTTCTTGTTGACTTTAAAAAGAAATGTAAGCCGCTACATGTCTAAACTAATGGTGCTCTCAACCACCTACCTTCGAGACCTAAAAAAAATGAACACAAGAGGGAGTGGCAGAAGACCAAATCAAGCTACAGACTGAGAATGGCAGGCCAAGGTAAAGGAATGTGTTCTTCTCCCCTGGCCAAGGTCCCCAGGCTTTAGGAGATGTGTCAGGCTCTACCAAAAGCCCTGGGGAAGAACCTGTTCCTTTCTTCCTCCTCTGACATCAGGATTGAGAAAATTGTTAAATGTTCTTTTCTGGTAAACCATCAAGAGTTAGAACATCTTCCCAGGACTGGGGTTTCAGGCTCAAAAAAAAAAGAAAGAGAGAAAGAAAAAAGTCAAGGAAACATTTATTTACACAGGGCCACAAAACCAGAGAAAAAAACCGAAAGGGGGAAAATACAAGAGTTAAGAGAGCAGAAGTAGGGATCTAGAACTAGAAATACCATTTTACCCAGCCATCCCATTACTGGGTATATACCCAAAGGATTATAAATCATGCTGCTATAAAGACACATGCACACGTATGTTTATTGCGGCACTATTCACAATAGCAAAGACTTGGAACCAACCCAAATCTCCAACGATAGACTAGATTAAGAAAATGTGGCACATACACACCATGGAATACTATGCAGCCATAAAAAATGATGAGTTCATGTCCTTTGTAGGGACATGGATGAAATTGGAAATCATCATTCTCAGTAAACTATCACAAGAACAAAAAACCAAACACCGCATATTCTCACTCATAGGTGGGAACTGAACAATGAGAACACATGGACACAAGAAGGGGAACATCACACTCTGGGGACTGTTGTGGGGTGGGGGGAGGGGGGAGGGATAGCTTTAGGAGATATACCTAATGCTAAATGACGAGTTAGTGGGTGCGGCGCACCAGCATGGCACATGTATACATATGTAACTAACCTGCACATTGTGCACATGTACCCTAAAACTTAAAGTATAATAATAATAAAATAAAATAAAAAGAGAGCAGAAGTAAATAAAGTATCAGCTTACTTCCAGGGTTTTAAGTGGAAGGAGAGGAAAATAAGATCTATATAAAAGAGATTTTTAAAAAGAAGTAGACGGTAAATTCTAAAATATAAGCAAACTACTACGATGCTCTGAGATTCTGAATGCTTATCATTTCTTATTGAAATCCTAATTAACTGATAAATCACAATTCAGAGCTTATCAGCTGTTCTTTATCTGTTAAAAGTAATCCATGAGGAAATGTTATCTCATGGCTACGTACAGGGTCCAAACAAGTGACATTTCAGAGGCTAATCAACATGGAAGGGGGGTGGGGGACATGTGCCCAATTCCACTACAGAAAAATCGCTAAGCTCATGACCCCAATAATTGTTTTGCAAATCATGGAGTGGTTCTTTGTTATAGTGATGGGTAAAACCTCACTATCTACATCTAGATCTGGGACATCTGGCTACCCTAACTAACCTTGTCCATTAGGCAGAGCATAAATCACAGGCCAGGGAGCTATGAGCAGTGAAAGGCACAAAGTTATGAAAATTTATGGCCTTCCAAACATAAGCAAGGGACTACTTCCATGTATACTGTTTTATTTTTAGATCATCTCCCAGCCACTTCTCCATTATGCTTTGAATTTAGGGAAGAGCAAGTTTGACACATTTGGTTACTGATAGCTAAAGCTCATCTTTAAAACAACATTCAAAAAAGGAGACAAAATCCTCGCTTCTGCTAATAACAAATATCATTTATCAAAGAAATGGTTTATTATTAAAACCATTCTAGGAATTGGACCTTGACCCAGCTGATTGGCCTATACATAAAAAGACCCAGAGCAAATGGTTACAGGAAATAGTAATAGGTAATATTATTTTAAACTGTCAAAAATAATAAATTATCAAAAGAAAAAACAGATTATGAATATTGAGTGGGAAAGCAAATTGCAAAATTGAATATATAGTGTGATTACCTTTTTTTCTTTTTTTTTTCTTCCTTTGAGACGGAGTGTCGCTCTGTAGCCCAGGCCAGAGTGCAGTGGCACAATCTTGGCTCACTGCCACCTCCGCCTCCCAGGTTCAAGCGATTTTTGTGCCTCAGCCTCTGGAGTAGCCGGGATTACAGGCACCCACCACCATGCCTGGCTAATCTTTGTATTTTTAGTAGAGATAGTTTCACCCTATCACCCATGTTGGCCAGGCTGGTTTCCAACTTATGACCTCAGGTGATCCACCTGCCTTGGCCTCCCAAAGTGCTGGGATTACAGGTGTGAGCCACTGCACCCAGCCTGATTACCCTTTTTAATGAGATTATATATATATATATACACACACACACACACACACACACTATACACACACACACATATATGTATACACGTGAGAAAAAGAGACTGATAATTGCCTGGAATACTTAATAAAGGTCACCTCTACAGTGTGTACTCCTGAATGCTTGGGTTTTATGCCTTTTTTTAATATATATATAAGCAGTCATTTATTTTTTAATTTTTTTAACTAATGAAAATACTTTTTAAAATATGCTTCCTGACCCTTGCTAGCATGCAAGCTTTGACAGTTTTCTCCCCAGCCATGATAAGAGGACATACACATAGTTTATGAAGAAAATTAGACAATTTATTTAAAGCACCTAATTCCACGTGTCGAATAGCAGATGTTGTATCATCAGAGGCTACTAGTTTTATCGGCTTACAATATTTTCTAAAACAAAGGATTCAAATTGAAATAATATTGCAGATTGTCATTTACTTTCATGTCTATATGAAATCCTTTACAAATAAAAATAAGAATCTTGGCTGGGTGCAGTGGCTCACGCTGTAATCCCAGAACTTTGGGAGGCAAAGGCAGGAGGATCGCTTGGGCCCAGGAGTTTGATACCAGCCTGGGCAACATAGGGAGACCCAGTTTCTACAAAAAATAAAAGTAAAATATTAGTTGAGTGTTGTGGCGCACACCTGTAGTCACAGCTACTCGGGAGACTGAGGTGGGAGGATTGCTCAAGCCCAGGAGTTTGAGACTGCAGTGAGCTGTGGTCACACCACTGCACTCCATCCTGGGCAACAGAAGGAGACCCTGTCTGAAAAAAATAAAAAATAATGAGGATCTTGAGAAAAACGTGTTTAATAAAACAATCTATATAATGAATCTCATTAATAATAATGGAGTGTTACAACATTCTGTTCCTTTTGATATTTATTGACTTTTTACAAGATCATTGTACAAAGTAAAATTTTAGAAACACTATTTCCTAAATCATAATCCCAACTCCAAGTTCTCCTTCCCCTTACCTCCTTCAAGAGCTAAAAAGAAAAAAAAAACACACACATCTTCTTCAGTCACGCAACCCTCTCAACCTACCTCCCTATAGCTCTTCCCTATCACTGCCAACTTTCTTAAGCAAATTAGATTATCTCTACTTTCTTATGCCAATTGACTCCTGAACTCACCGCAGTAAGACTTCAAACACCCCATCCCCAACACTCCAGCATTACCTAACAAAGTCATTGGTGACCTCCATCATCAAATCCAATGTACACCCTTGACCTTGCTAGGATTTTGGACCTCTCTGCTGTATATGACACCACCAGCTGCCTCATTCTCCTGGCAACTCTTATTTCTTGACTCCCCTATGGCAGCTTTCTCCTTTCATCTTCCTCCTTGCTCCCTCTGTTTCATTTGTTGACTCAACTCCCCTGCCTCTGAGTGCTCTCAGATGTTGACACTCTCTCGGTTCTGTCATTCCAGATGATAATGTCAGTAATACAGCAGATCACTTTGCTGCTTTATTAAACACTCCCAACAACCTGCTCCTGCTTCTCTTTGACAGAATAAATAGTCCAGCCCCTTGGCTTCAATTGGGACATCTCTGAAGCGGGACGTACACTGTCTCCAGAGCACCCCTTGGGCTTGAGGCAAAGTCGACCTCCGTGGAACTTTGCTTAACATTGCATTCCTTGCTTGACTTCCTTCCTTTTCCTGGCCCATTTTCTTCTTCCCTACTTGTCTTACTAATTAAATCACTTTTGCATGAATCCTCATCTCTAGGACTGCCCCTGAGGAACCCAACCTAAAGCAGACATTGGAAATCTCCTCTCATATGGCTCACTTTCTCTGGGTGATTATATTCATGTACACAACTTCATCTCCTCCCTATATGCTGCCGTCTTCTAAATAGTCATATTAAGCCCTATCCTCTTTCCTGAGCTTAGACCTGTAAACTGAGCTGTCTAATGGGAGACCTCAAACCTGATGGCCTCCAGACAACTTAAAACCAGCACACGTTTGAAATTGAGCTTATCACCCAGCATGAATTGCCTCTTTTTGTATCCTCCTCTTATGACAAAGTCACACAAACATCCTCCCACCAGGACCAGCCAGGAACCTAGGACTGACCTCAAATCTCTTTCTC
The DNA here is from genome assembly GCF_028858775.2 of Pan troglodytes. Taxonomy (NCBI): domain Eukaryota; kingdom Metazoa; phylum Chordata; class Mammalia; order Primates; family Hominidae; genus Pan; species Pan troglodytes. The sequence continues at coordinate 47,141,024 of NC_072414.2, forward strand.
CCCCATCCCCCCACATCTAACTGGGATCAAGTCCTGTGAGTTCTAATTCTTTAATACCTGTCCTATTAGTCCCCTTATCTCTGTCTCAACTGCCATTGCCTTGGTCAGGTCCCACGAGCTGTTTCCTAGTCTCCCACAATGGAGAGATAGCATAGCGCTTTGTTGTGAGGGATAGCTCAGGCTCTCAAGCCACACTGGAGGGTTCAAATCCTGCCTCCCTCACATACTACCTGTGGAGTGTTAGGCAAGTCACTTATCCTTTTTGTGCCTCAATTTTCTTGTCTGTAAAGAATGAAATAATTGGCCGGGCACAGTGGCTCACGCCTATAATCCCAGCACTTTGGGAGGCCGAGGTGGGCGAATCACGAGGTCAGGAGATTGAGACCATCCTGGCTAACATGGTGAAACCCCATCTCTACTAAAAATACAAAAAAAAAAATTAGCCGGGCATGGTGGTGGGCGCCTGTAGTCCCAACTACTTGGGAAGCTGAGGCAGAATGGCGTGAACCCAGGAGGCCGAGCTTGCAGTGAGCCGAGATTGCGCCACTGCACTCCAGCCTGGGAAACAGACTGAGACTCTGTCTCAAAAACAAAAACAAAAACAAAAAAAAAGAATGACATAATTATCTATCCCCATAGAGTTGTTGTTTAGTTTAAAATGTAAATTAATAAAGGTAAAGTGCTTACAAGAATGTCTGGTACTAAAAATAGTCACAAAGACCAATGGAACAGAATAGACAGCCCAGAGATAAGGCTGCACACCTACAACCATCTGATCTTTGACAAAGCTGACAAAAACAAGCAATAAGGAAAGAATTCCCTATTCAATAAATGGTGCTGGGATAACTGGCTAGCCATGTGCAGATTAAAACTGGACCCCTTCCTTACACCATACACAAAAATGAACTCAAGATGGATTAAAGACTTAAATGTAAAATCTAAAACTACAAAAACCCTCAAGGTAACCTAGGAAATACCATTCTGGACATAAGAACCGGCAAAGATTTCATGATGAAGATGCCAAAAGCAATCGCAACAAAAGCAAAAATTGATAAACATGACCTAATTAAATTAAAGAGCTTCTGCACAGCAACATAAATTATCAAGAGAAAAAATAGACAACCTACAGAATGGGTGAAAATATTTGCAAACTATGCATATGGCAAAGGCCTAATATCAAGACTCTATAAGGAGGGCCAGGTACAGTGACTGACACCTGTAATCCCAGCACTTCAGGAGGCTAAAGCAGGTGGATCACTTGAGACCAGGAGTTCGAGACCAGCCTGACCAACATGGTGAAACTCCATCTGTACTAAAAAATACAAAAATTAGCCGGGTGTGGTGGTGCGTCTGTGATCCCAGCTACTTGGGAGGCTGAGGCACAAGAATCACTTGGACCCAGGAGGCAGAGGGTGCAGTGAGCCAAGATCGCACCACTGCAATCCAGCCTGGGCGACAGAATGAGACCCTGTCTCAAAAAAGACTCTATAAGGAACTTAAACAAATTTACAAGAGAAAAACAAACAACCCCTTTAAAAAGTAGGCAAAGGAAATGAATAGACGCTTTTCAAAAAACGATATATATGCGGTCAACTATCATATGAAAAAATGTTCAGTATCACTCATCATTAGAGAAATGCAAACCAAAACCACAATGAGTTACCATCTCACACTAGTCAGAATGGCTATTACTAAAAAGCCAAAAAATAAGACATGTTGGCGAGGTTGTGGAGAAAAGGGAACATTCATACACTGTTGGTGGGAGTGTAAATTAGTTCAACCATTGTGGAAAGCAGTGTGGCGATTCCTCAAAGAGCTAAAAACAGAACTACCATTTGGCCCAGCAATCTCATTACTGGGTATGTGCCAGAGGAATAGAAATTATTCTACCATAAAGACATATGCATATATATGTTCACTGCAGCACTATTCACAATAGCAAAGTCATGGTACCAACCTTAATGCCCATCAATGGCATATTGGATAAAGAAAGTGTTCATGCATATACACCATGGAACACTGTGCAGCCATAAAAAAGAAGAAGATCATATCCTTTGCAGGAACACAGTTGGAGCTGGAGGCCATTATCCTTAGCAAACTAACTCAGGAACAAAAAAACAAATACCACATGTTCTCACTTATAAGTGGGAGCTAAATGATGAGAACACATGGACACAAAGAGGGGAACAGCAGACACTGGGGCCTACTTGAGGGTGGAGGGTGGGAGGAGGGAAAGGATCAGAAATAATAACTATTGGGTACTAGGCTTAATATCTGGGTGATGAAATAATCTTTACAATAAACTGCAGTGACACAAGTTTACCTAAATAACCAACTGGCACATGTACTGCTGAACCTGAAATAAAAGCATTAAAAAGAAGAAGAATCCCTGGTACTTCGTGTTAAAAATACGAATATTTCTATTATTGTTGTTTTATTGTCTTCTAGTTTATGGCAGCAGCTAATATTGGGGATGAGGGTCTGAGGGCATTACATGCCAATTCAGGAGAGGCCAAAGGTCTGGTCTGCCTGAGGCACAAAAGCAGGACCTCAGTGACTCAAACACACAGAGATCAGCGATAGCACCAGTTTAATTCTTCAGGAAGACCAGAAGGTTCTTAGGAACCATATGAAATTGCCATTTCATATATGAAAAACAGGTGAATTACTGCAATTTCACCTGGTTCAATCTGACACTTTAATATAATACATAGAAATGAGATGTGTTTACACAAGAAAAATACTATCTTTAAACCTATTTTGTTAAGGAACTTTAAAAAGTGGCCCCTCTTTATTAAATAATGTGAAGATTTTTCAAAGCCATGTTCCTGTAGCTATCTGTCATATTCCATCTTCGTCAAGATTAAGACACTCAGTCATCAGCCTCATCGGACTCTTCAGGCAAACTCGAGTCTAAGCTTCTGCTTCTCCAGTCTTCACTGAACAGGTTTCCTTGGGTCTCTGCCATGATACTTGTAACCACCAACTGCTTAATTTTAACCCCTAGATTGCAGAGTTTCTAGCTTCTAAACCTAACTTGGGCATTAAAATTTTAAAGGAGATGCTTCTCCCTGCAGATATTCTTTTAAAAAGCTGATGACAGTGTCCATTTTCACCCACACAGTCGTATCAGCAGGTTTTCTGGTCTATTTTGATGATGTATGGCAACAACAGTGGCAACAGTTGGTGCAGAAACATCTCTATCTCACACAAAAAAAAAACAGACTGATAAAAAAAAAGAGAGAGAGCTTCTAGCTGGGATGCAGAAGATGCAGGGTGTTCAAACAACCAGATGTTCCAATTGTGAGACAACTTGGTTTTCATTATCATGTCTTGTGTGCTCCCACTCCAAGCGAGGGAGAGAATCAAAAAGTTCAAACTCAGTTCATGGCTTCCGGTTGACTGTCAGGAAAGGGGATCATTTTTAAATGATTTCCCTGTGTGGCATCATTCATATTTCTAATCTAGAACACCAGGCACTTCTGGCGGATTCAACAATAAATGGCATTTTAGGAAACTGAAAATGTAAGCCAAACGCGAGTAATAGGTCTAAGGACTACACAGACACATTAAGAGGTAGAGCAAGGCTCTTAGTTTGGGAGACGTTAAATAAAGAGTTGGGGTGAGGAATATTTCCTCTCCTATCTTAAGGCACTGATGAGTTGGACTGAAAAGACAGCCGGGATAGAAGGAGTAACATTAATATTTAGTGGCCCAACTCCAGTGTCCAAGCTAACAACAAGGAGATTGGTTGGCAGCAATCCCAAAAGGTTTGGCCTGGTCAGCTCACATCATCAGAAAAGATGGCAGCAGTAGAATCCTTGTTGTCCCACCATGACGCCAGGGCAATAGGCATCACAGAGGGCATGTGAGCTACACTTTGAGCCAAGGGAAAAGAGGTAGGCAATCCAGAGGCCAGATATTCCATGGGGAATACAGAATAAAGACTATTTGTATTTGTTATTTTAAAATTTATTTTTGGTGTTGGTTCTTTTTTTTTTTTAAGAGACAGATTCTTGCTCTATCATCCAGGCTAGAGTGCAGTGGTGCAATCACAGCTTACTGTAACTTTGAGCTCCTGGGCTCAAGTGATCCTCCTGCCTCAGCCTCCCAAGTATCTGGGACTACAGGCACATACCATTACACCTCACTAATTTTTTAAAATTTTTGTAGAGACAGGGTCTCACTATGTTGCCCAGACTCATCTCAAACCCCTGGCCTCAAGCAATCCTTCCCTCTCCACCTCCCAAAGGAATAGGATTACAGCATGGGTCCATTGCACCTGGCTCTTAAGACGATTTTTATCCCTGTTTTTTTTGTTTTACTAACTTCTTCCCCTTCTGATCAAAGGGGCTTCTGACCACTATGGTCCCAAAGTGTGTGCCACAACAACACACTGATGTGCCACAAATAAGGTACATGGATGCCAGTGTATTGATCCTTTCAGCCCTCAGTGTCTGAGTAGAGCCCAGGGCCACCAGAGTCCTCAGGCCAGTCACCTCTAGCTAGAGTAAACAGCTATCTTGGTTTGCCTGGGACCTTCAGTTTTAAAGTCAGAAATGTCCCAGGCAAACCAGGACCAGTTTGTCACCCTATCTAACTCTGGTCATGAGTACCTTGACACCCTAGTGACCTCGGTACCACGTTGTGCCAAACAAATACTATCTACATGTGCCAGGACAAGGAAAAGATTGGAGAGGCCTTAATCTAGTTTGTAAGAAGACATGCAGCCTATTAACTTTAAGGCAAAAAAAAAGCAAAAACTAGACACAAATTAGGATCACTTAAAACCCAGAGCCTCTCATTCTGCAAGTAAAACCACTTCCAGGGCTGCCCTGAAGAGTATGGCAGCTTGTATGTTCCAATTCCATGCACACTGTAATGTCACTTTTAGGGCAGCAGAGAAACCAGAACCAATAGACTTCCTCCCAGGACAAGCATCAAGCACTGAGGAAAAAGTTCTCCCTGGTAAAGTACATGAACAACCTCACAAAACAGGATCTTCACCCCTCCCTTTACTGTCCTCTCTCCACCCCCTACACTGAACTGTAAGCTCCACCAAAGCAGGTGATAAATGGCTTCAAGTCTGTGGCCACCAGACCCACTCGCCCACTTTCTCATGGTATGTGGCATATTTTGAGCATCCAACAATGTGCCTGCAAACCCCAGCCCAAGGAGATAACTTCAGCAAACACTGTACAAGCCTGAATGTTAAAATTATCTTCATTCTCATCCAAGTAGCTGACCCTTCCCATCAACACAGCAAAAGGAATAAGACAGCATGGTATCAAGTTAATAAACTCAGCACTAGGTTTTGAAGATCCCACACTTCCTTTACCTATCGGTGGAGCTGGTTCCTATCAGAAAAAATATAACAGAAATAACCCAATCAGTTGCCTGGTAATAAACAGAGCTATTAAAAAATGTTTTATGCCAATATACAGTTACTCGTAATAATCTACCTTGAGGATATTCAGAGAAATCAGATACCACACCACCAACCCCCAGCAGTTCAAAAATGCTTTCTGTCTGAATTATTAGAATTCCCTATTATTAATACTGGTTTGCAATCAGGGGCAATTTTGTTCCCCAGGGGACATCTTGGCAATGTCTGAAGGCATTTTTGGTTATCAAGCTAAGAGTAGGGGATGTTACTGGCATCCAGTCAGTAGACGCCAGAGACAATGCTAAACATCCTACAATGCACAAGACACCCCCACAACAAAAAATTAACCAGCCCAAAATGTTAATAGCATTGAGGCTGAGAACCCGTCTTATCATTAATCTCAAGTCTTGATAGCCTCTGTCTTCTGCAGTCTTTATTTACTAATGTCACAAAATGGAGAGGTTTTTGCTCACCAGAATGTCTCTTGGGGAGAGTACAATAATATGTGTTGGAAGAAAATGCTTTGATCATCCGGGATGAAAGTAAGACCTCAAATAGCACATTCAAATAATCAAAAATGCTGGCTAAATCTCTTACTAAGAAGCATGTAGTTGTTCTCACTCTTAAGTGGGAGTTGAACAATGAAAACACATGGACACAGGGAGGAGAACATCACACCCCGGGGCCTATTAGGAGGTGGGGGGCAAGGGGAGGGATAGCATTAGGAGAAATACCTAAAGTAGATGACGGGTTGATGGGTGCAGCAAACAACCATGGCACGTGTATACCTATGTAACAAACCTGCACATTCTGCACGTTTCCCAGAACTTAAAGTATAATTTTTAAAAAAAAGAAGAAGAAGAAGCATGGGGTCTGTTTACTGGAGAACCTTTTGTTTTACTGGACATTGGAATTAGCTGTGGAAGAAAAGAAGCCCAATGCTGCTCAGAAAAGGAAAATGAGAAATAAACCTACAAGGGCAAAGCAACTGAGAAAGGGCTTTGGAGGAGAGCACATCTGTCTAAAGGGATCTTTTAAAAGTTGTTTGTGATGGGGTATACGATATAAATCCCCTCTTCCATCTTTCTCATGTTTTCTACCTCAGTCACTGATTATTTCATACAATCAGAAAGATTTTTGTTGGTTTGTTTCTACTGACCCAAAAGAGACTCTGACTTTGGCATTTTTGTTGGCCCAGAGTCTGATCATGGAAATGTTGAACCTGGGCTACAGTGAACATCTGGGCACAGTTAATTTCTTCAGCATTCACAAAAGTCTCCCTAAATCCTGAACCTCTCCTGTCACTTCAGAAGGGACTCTATTGGGCCAGGAATTATCTGAACTGTGAAAACACTCAGAGATTTCTTACAAAGCAAAACTTGCTCCTACATTACATGTCTACAACTGTCTCAAACACAAGGCCAACAAAGAATGATACTCTGAGTTGTAATAAATAATGTATGTTTTCATTTATAAGCAAAATAAAAGGTAAAGGCAGCCCAAGGTGATACACTGAATGAAATAATGTTGCAGTTACAGCATAGCAAAGTTGAACAAAAGGTAAATGTTGGATGGCTACATCACCCAAGAGAGCCGGCAGAAAATTTAGCCTCTAACACAGCAGGGCTACGGAAGAGGCAACAAGATCTCAATGCAAGGAGGCTGGAGCTCCATCTGAAGTTCCTGGTGCCTGTCTACCTTCTTGGGATCAACACTGCCAGTCGTTCCAAGGGTTGCCCTGAATGACTGTGGTCTGAAAAGAAGCAGGAATGGCATCTAAAAGAAGCCAAGCAGATTAGATAGATTTTTACATTTTGATATAATTTCACACAATTGCATTTGTAAAAACTGAGTGGATTCAGCTAAAATAAATGAGATATAGTACTCAACTATTTACAAAGCACTTCCAAAGCAACCCTTGGAGACAGACATTATCTGGCCAATCTCACAGTAAGCTGGTCTCTCAGCAAAATCAGTAAGATGGGTAAGAGGTTGGAGAGTAGAAGGCAGTGGTGGCAGCTCCTGGAATCAGGTGTCAATGAGGCAGAGAAAATAGCTGCAGTCTGAGCCTTCCAGAATGCCAACACAACCCCACCAAGCTGGTAGACCTGCGAAAGGAGAAACCCTCCCAGGATGCAGGGATTGACTTGCAGGGAACTGCATGAGAACAGAGGATAAGTGAGAACCATAGAAAGAGACTACTGAATTCTCCTTGGAAGCTGGGATTCATACAACTCAACCACTGACATCTCCCAGTAGATCTGGGGAGGGGTAAAACACTCTTTGATATGTAATTGACTTCCCAAGCCAACTGAGCTCTCAGAGCCGTTTCTTCAAACTCAGACAGGAACTGGGGAAAATATCCTAACTAAATATGTAAATAAAAACCCTGAGGCATGAGGGACACCCAGTTGTCAACTCCTAGTTGTCAGGCCTAATAAGACAAGTACACATGTTCTATAGTTCCTAACCTGAGACATCTATTGGTCTGGCTAGCTCTACCTTCTGAACTTGAGACAGATGAGAGACCTTCCCCATGGAAGTTTAGAACTTTCTCTCGGGGACAAGTAATGCTTAGTCTCGACAGCTGGCTGCCTCTGTGTTAGGGGGAGAATGGCAGGAAGCCATTTCCTCAGCTCAGCCAAGTCTGCATCCTTACAGGAAGCCTAAGAGGTGTGTGTTCAGGAACCTAGCTTCAACCCCAAGGGAGATCCCAGAGAAACCTGACATGTAAGTGAGGGTTTAAAAAAAAAAAAAAAATATATATATATATATATATATATATATACCTGTCTCAGTGCTAATCATTCTGTTTTAAGCATGAATGCTCCACTCCTACAGCTCTTTGTTCATATGGAATAAGACAAGCAAGGTTTGTTGATTATTAAAACTTAAAGCTCCCAAGAGAGAAATTTAAAAAGACCTCTGATGCTGGCTGCCTCTAAACAAAGTCTGATTGGGGTCATGTCAGGAAATTTGGGTGCTACCTCTATGTCTGCCTCCAACTCTATGTGACTACCAGACCCTGACTTCCTCACCTGTGAAATGAGGCTGAATGGTAAATATTGTACTTCATCTCTTATGCAAACTCTGATTGACTGGTAGTGGCTTCCTGGATGGTTGCTTGTGACTATTCTGAGGCCAAGACTGGGTTGAAAGGGAAAGAGAATTGTGATGGACTACTGATGTCTGCAATGTACCGAGGATTAGGAAGTATTAACACATAATTGACTATATCTGGAAGTTCCCTTCTGTGGCTCCAGATTTATAAGGCTCTCATTTATGTGCTTTAGCATTACTGAATTAGGACAACTTCTTTCTTCTGGCTTCCATTGGTTGGTTGGTTGGTTGGTTGGTAGGTTGTTTTGGGTCTCGCTGTGTTGCCCAGGCTGGAGTGCAGTTATGCAATATCCACTCACTGCAACCTCTACCTCCCAGGTTCAAGCTATTCTTCTGCCTCAGCCTCCCAGGGAGCTGGGATTACAGGCACACCGGCTAATTTTTGTATTTTTAGTAGAGACAAGGTTTTGCTATGTTGGCCAGGCTGGTCTCGAACTCCTGACCTCAAGTGATCTGCCTGCCTTGGCCTCCCAAAGTGTTGGGATTACAGGCGTGAGCCATGGCGCCTGGCCAGGCTTCTATTGCTTCTGATGATACATAAGCTGTTAATCTTATTGATGTTCCATTGTATATAATAAAGCATTTTTCTCTCAGTGCTTTCATAATTTTCTCTTTTTCTTCCAGCTTTATTAATGGACAAAATTGTATATATTTAAGTTAGACAATGTGATGATTTGATATGCACACACATTGTGAAATGATTATCACAATCAAGCTAATATATTCATCACCTCACACAATTACTATTGTGTGTGTGTGTGTGTGTGTGTGTGTGTGTGTGTGTGTGTGTGGTGGGAACAAACTTAAGATCTACTGTATTAGCAAATTTCAAGTATTCAATACAGCATTGTTAACTAAAGTCACCATACTGTACATTAGATCTCCAGAACTTATTCAATCATGCAAATGTATGCCCTTTGACAACATCTTTTCATTTCCTTCACACTCCCTCTCCCCAGCCCCTGGCAATCATCAATCTACATTGATTGACATTTTTAGATTCCACATGTAAGTGAGATTATGCAGTATTTGTCTTTCTCTGTCTGACTTATTTCACATAGCATAAATCCCCTCAAGTTTCATTCTTGTTGTAGCAAATGGCAGAGTTCTTTCTTTTTAATGCTGAATAATATTCCATTGTATATATGTACATCACATTTTCTTTATCCATTCATCTATCTACAGACACATAGGTTGTGTCCATAACTTACTGTGATATTATATATATGTATATGTGCAGATACATATACACATATGTATATGTGCAGATGCATATACACATATGTATATGTGCAGATGCATATACACATATGTATATGTGCAGATGCATATACACATATGTATATGTGTAGATATGTATGTATATTGGTTTGTGTACACAGTTCTTGGCTCATAGCTCCCACAGCCTTTGTTATTTCTCCCCAAGGCAGGCCGTAGAAACTAAAAATACACTCTTATCTTCCGTCACCTTTCTGTCTTGGAGTGAGCCATAGAGAAATTCTCTGACTTACCTTGTCTGTTTGTAGGTCATAAGATCTCCATTTCGGAAAAAGTCTTGCCCCATACCCTGGAAAAAAAAAGTGATGTGCAGAGAGGCCAAGAATAATCTGGAGAGGTCACACTTGGTTTCCTCCTTCAGTCTATTAATACAAGGTCATTCTCTGCTGGCCTTGTGTTTGAGGTCATGTTTTCATGTTTTCTTGTCCAGTCGCATTTCTACCAAAGTGTCAATAATGCCTATCCAATGAAGTCTCCATAAAAGGCCCAAAAGAAAGGGTATGGAGAGCTTCCAGAGAGCTGAACATGTGGAGGTTCCTGGAGAGTGGCAAACTCCGAGCACAGAAGCTCCACACCCCTTCCCATACCTACGCTATGCATCTCTTCATCTATATTCTTTGCAATATTCTTTAAAATAAAACAAACAAACAAACAAAGCAAGTGTTTTCCTAAGCTATGTGTGCTACTCTAGCAAACTAACAAAACCCAAAGAGGAAATCGTGGGATCCCCAATTTACAACTATCAGTCAGATGCACAGGTAAAACGAGCTGAAGCTTGAGATTGGCATTGGAAGTGAGGTACAGTCTTGTGGGTCTGAGCCCTCAACCTGTAGGATGTAAAAATATTCCCAAGTGAATAGTGTTGGAGCTGAATTAGAAGACACCCAGCTGGTATCCACTGAAGAACTGATTGCATGTTTGCTCATGGAGAGAAATCTTCACATATTTCGTGGTCACACAAGTTTTCTGTGTTAATCGTTGTTGAGAGAACAGAAAAAAAATACTTTCATTTTTTTCCTCTCAGAGTTGGCTATTGTGAATAACACTTCCCTGAATATGCGAGTGCAAATATCTCTAACATATTGATTTCATTTTCTTTGAATATATACTCAGAAGTGAGATTGCTAGATCATATGGTAGTTCTATTTTTAATTTTTTCAAAACACTCCATAGTGTTTTCCACAATGGTTGTACCAATTTACATTTTCACCAGCAGTACAAGAGCTCCCTTTTTTCCTGATCCTCCCTAACACTTGTTATCTCTTATATCAACATTCTCTTCAGTCTTTGGCTTTCAGCATTTTTATTTTAATGTGTATGAGTGTGGATATCTTAGATTGTATCCTACTTGAAGTTTGTTGAGCTTCTTGAATGTGCAGATTGGTGATTTTCATCAAATCTGGGGAATTTTTAACTATATTTCTTCAAATTTTTTAAGTCTAGGGAGTCTACTATTAAGCCTGCAGAAGTTAGCTTTCTATATGCATATGTATGTATCATGTATATCTCTTTATATTAAACAGATATAGAAACATAGCTTCTTTTCCTCTTTGTTTCTTTTAGTACTCTCATTACACATATATGGGTGTGATTATTGGTATCCCATATTCCCCAGAGGCTCTCTTCTTTTTTTTTTAATTCTTTTTTCTCTCTGTTTTTCAAATCCTATAATCTCTAACAATCTATCTTCAAGTTTACGAATTCTCCTGTCAGTTCAAAGCTACTGTTGAGCCCCTCTAATGAATTTTTCATTTCAGTTACTGTACTTTTTAACTCTAAAATTTTCATTTGGTTATTTTTGTAATTTCTATCTTATGATTGATATTCTTTATTTGATGAGATATTGTTATCACACCTTTTTGTACTTTTTTAAACATGGCTTTTTCCTTTAGTTTTTTGGACATACTTATGACAATTTTGAAATTATTTTTAAATCTGACAGCTGGGTCCCCTCACAAACAGTTGTTGTTGCCTGATTTTTTTTTCTGCCCTGTGGAGGGGACACATTTTCCTATTTCTCTGCATGACTTATATTTTTTTGTCAAAAACTGGATATTTTTGGTAACATATTATCACAATTCTAGATACTGATTCCCATCCTCCCCTGTCTGTACTTGTTTTTATATGTTTTGCTTGTTTGTTTAGAAACTTAAATAGGCTATTTTAGTTAAGTCTATTTCACTAACAGAGATGAAGCCTTTGAAATGACAATGATTTTAGCAGGGTTCTCCTTGACTGTTCCTTTATCTAATTTCTGCTAAAATATCTGCCTCATTTCATATCACACTCGGTTGTTAGGATCCACTAATTACCAGCTGATGGCTCTATTGTTTTTGACAATGTCCTTGGACATAAATTGCTCCACAGTCTAAATTAAATTTGGACAGCGATAGTTTTTCAGACCAGTCTCAGAGATTTGTTGTCACCTGAGGAGGACTCTTATCTGCCTCTCTCCAGTTCTTACTGGTAAACTAGCTGTCCTTGGATTAGCTTGTTACTCTTAATTTAGAGGAGCTACCAGCCTCCTCTTATTTGCTTACCACCAAAATTTCCATTGGTTTTGACAGCACCCTTGAGCCTAAACTTCCCCGTAATGTTTTAGATAAAGTCAGTCCCTTTGGGGAAGTTTCCGAGCTCTATTTTTGTATGGACTACCTCCCCCTTGGATGAAATCTCTGAGCCACTACCCAAAGTACTGGGCAGGTATGGAGGTTTCTAGTCTCTTGACTTCCCATTCCTGGCTTGGAACATCTGCCTTATGAGTGAATTGCAGTAAGGGTTATTGGGGCCCCAGTATTCTCATCCTGCCACACCTAGGGTAGATCCTCTGCCCTATGAGTAGCAGATCCTATGCCCTATGAGTGGGAGCTGAATGAAGAAAGGGAGCTTCCCCCACCCAGCCACTGCACCACCAGATTACTGGTGTCTCCCGTCACCAGTAATGTAACCTCTTCAAGTCAGGATTTGAAGGAACAAGAAATTCTGAAAGCCTGCCCCTCCTGGTGAAATACTATCTCTTGATCAGGACCTTGAGAGGGAGCCTGATCTTCTTGGCCACACTGACCTGAAGCAGAGCTTCTGTCAAGCTGACCTGCGAGCAGGAAGGAAGAAACTGGTTATGATTAAAATGCCACAGAATCTTGCTGTTCTTACCAAGTTTTAGCAGATTTACTCTTAAGTAATTTTTAAATAATTGTTTTTTCAGTTGCTGTATGTCCTTAGGACAATTTCCAGACTTTAAACCATTGGGCTTTTTTTAATAGTTTTCAGAAGTTATGCTTATTTCATTAAGGAGTGGGTTCATGGTGCTATCCCAGAAGTAGCACCTGATAGCTGCCTCCTTATCTTAAAAAGCAAACTTACATTTGCTGTAGTTGCATCTATACTTAAACTTGTCACCTCTACCTTTCTTCAGTGAATATCTGATCAGTTACCTGCTGTAATGCAGTTCAAGTTGACAAGTGGGTAAGTACAGATCTATCTTTACTTATCATTCTGTAGAAAGAAATCTTTGTTACTGGAGTCTCTTAATCATTGTTGAACTATATTCTGACAGAACAAAGGAATTCAAACAAGAACACTTTATTACATACCAACCACCTCACCTTTTGTAAGATTTTGCCACTGCAGGTAACTCCCAGGTTTGGCTGTTTCCAAACGATTAACAGGTTTAGCATCAAGACAAATCCCAGTGAGGCAATCATGGTTTCTTCTACTTTGTTTACTCATAAATGTTGATTTTTAAAAAAATAAATTGCAAAAGTAAAGCTATTTTTCTTACTTTCCTCACTGATTTTGACTCTGAACTATCATGGGGCCAAAATGTTCTGTGAATGCATACATATTAACTACCACAAGGCCAAAGTTAAATGGCATTAACTATTCCGATAGAAGTATTCAAAAAAATTAAGGACAACAACGAGGCCAAGAATTGTTATAATACCAGCCTCTGGTAAATTCTATGGTTTTATCAGAGAAACACTCCATATGACCATACAAAATATACTTGCACTATTTCTTTTTTTTTTTTTTTTTTTTTTTTGAGACGGAGTCTCGCTCTGTCGCCCAGGCTGGAGTGCAGTGGCGCGATCTCGGCTCACTGCAAGCTCCGCCTCCCGGGTTCACGCCATTCTCCTGCCTCAGCCTCCCGAGTAGCTGGGACTACAGGCGCCCGCTACCACGCCCGGCTAATTTTTTGTATTTTTAGTAGAGACGGGGTTTCACCGTGTTAGCCAGGATGGTCTCGATCTCCTGACCTCGTGATCCGCCCGCCTCGGCCTCCCAAAGTGCTGGGATTACAGGCGTGAGCCACCGCGCCCGGCCTACTTGCACTATTTCTAAAGGACTTCCAAAATAAGTTTAGATCGCCACCAAATTTACATTAGAAGTGGTAAGAGGGTCCTGGCTGGCCCGATGGCCAAATAGGAACAGCTCCAGTCTGCAGCTCCCAGCAAGACCACCCAGAAGGCAGGTGATTTCTACATTTCCAACTGAGTAGTACCTGGAATGCCAAGACAGAACCGTTCACTCCCCTAGAAAGGTGGCTGAAGCCAGGGAGCCAAGTGGTCTTGCTCAGCCGATCCCACCCCCATGGAGCCCAGCAAGCTAAGATCCACTGGCTTGAAATTCTCAGTGCCAACACAGCAGTCTGAAGTCGACCTGGGATGCTCAAGCTTGGTGGAGGGTGGGGCATCCACCATTACTGAGGCTTGAGTAGGCGGTTTTTCCCTCGCAGTATAAACAAAGCCAAGGGGAAGCTTGGACTGGGCGGAGCACACCACAGCGCAGCAAAGCCGCTATAGCCAGACTGCCTCTCTAGATTCCTTCTCTCTGAGCAGGGTGTCTCTGAAAGAAAGGCAGCAGCCCCAGTCAGTGACTTATAGATAAAGCTCCCATCTCCCTGGGACAGAGCATCTTGGGGAAGGGACGGCTGTGGGCACAGCTTCAGCAGACTTAAACATTCCTGCGTGCCAGCTCTGAAGACAGCGGCAGATCTCCCCACACAGCACTCAAACTCTGCTAAGGGACAGACTGCCTCCTCAAGTGGGTCCCTGACCCCCATGCCTCCTGACTGGGAGATAGCTCCCAGCAGGGATCGACAGACACTTCATACAGGAGAGCTCCAGCTGGCATCCTGGCAGGTGCCCCTCTGGGATGAAGCTTCCAGAGGAAGGCGCAGGCAGCAATCTTTACTGTTCTGCAGCCTCCACTGGTGATACTCAGGCAAAGAGGGTCTGGAGTGGACCTCCAGCAAACTGCAGCAGACCTGCAGAAGAGGGGCCTGATTGTTAGAAGGAAAACAAACAAACAGAAAGCAATAACCTCAATAAAAAGGAGGCCCATGCAAAAACCCCAACCAAAGGTCATCAGTATCAAAGATCAAAGGTAGATAAATCTGAGAAGATGAGGAAAAACCAGCGCAAAAAGGATGAAAATTCCAAAAACCAGAATGCCTCTTCTCCTCCAAAGGATCACAACTCCTTGCAGCAAGGGAACAAAACTGGATGGAGAATGAGTTTGACGAATTGACAGAAGTAGACTTCAGAAGGTGGGTAATAACAAACTCCTCCAAGCTAAAGGAGCATGTTTTAACCCAATGCAAGCAACCTAAGAACCTTGATAAAAGGTTACAGGAACTGCTAACTAGAATAACTAGTTTAGAGAAGAACATAAATGACCTGATGGAGCTGAAAAACACAGCACAAGGACTTTGTGAAACATACACAAGTATCAATAGCCGAATCGATCAAGCAGAAGAAAAGGATATCAGAGACTGAAGATCAGCTTAATGAAATAAAGCGTGAAGACAAGATTAGAGAAAAAAGAAAGCAAAGGAACTAACGAAGCCTACATAAATATGGGACTATGTGAAAAGACCAAAACCTACATTTAATTGGTGTACCTGAAAGTGACAGAGAGAATGAAACCAAGCTGGAAAACATACTTCAGGATATTATCCCAGAGAACTTCCCCAACCTAGCAAGACAGACCAATATTCAACTTCAGGAAATACAGAGAACACCATAGAGACACTCCTTGAGAAGAGCAACCCCAAGACACATAATCAGCAGACTCACCAAAGTTGAAATGAAGGAAAAAATGTTAAGGGCAGCCAGAGAGACAGGTCAGGGTACCCACAAAGGGAAGCCCATCAGAAAAACAGCAGATCTCTCTGCAGAAACCCTACAAGCCAGAAGAGAGTGTGGGCAAATATTCAACAGTCTTAAAGAAAAGAATTTAACCCAGAATTTCATAGCCAACCAAACTAAGTTTCATAAGCAAAGGAGAAATAAAATCCTTTACAGACAAGCAAATGCTGAGGGATTTTGTCACCACCAGGCCCTCCTTACAAGAGCTCCTGAAGGAAGTACTAAATAAGGAAAGGAAAAACCAGTACTAGCCACTGCAAAAACATACCAAATTGTAAAGACCATTGACACTATGAAGAAACTGCATCAACTAATGGGCAAAATAACCAGCTAGCATCATAATGACAGGATCAAATTCACACATAACAATATTAACCTTAAATGTAAACAGGCTAAATGCCACAGTTGAAAGACACAGACTGGCTAACTGGATAAAAGTCAAGATCCATCGGTGTGCTGTATTCAGGAGACCCATCTCACATGCAAAGACACACAGAGGCTCAAAATAAAGGGAAAGAGGATTTACCAAGCACATGGAAAGCAAAATAGAGCAGAGGTTGCAATCCTAGTCTCTGACAAAACACACTTTTAACCAACAAAGATCAAAATAGACAAAGAAGGGCATTACATAATGGTAAAGGGATCAATACCACAAGAAGAGCTAACTATCCTAAATATATATTCCCCCAATACAGGAGCACCCATATTCATAAAGCAAGTTCTTAGAGACCTACAAAGAGACTTAGACTCCCACACAATAATAGTGGGAGACTAACATCCCACTGTCAATATTGGGCAGATCAACAAGACAGAAAATTAACAAGGATATTCAGGACTTGAACTCAGCTCTGGACCAAGTGGACCTAATAGACATCTACAGAACTCTCCATGACAAATCAACAGAATATACATTCTTCTCAGGACTACATTGCACATATTCTAAAATTGACCACATAATTGGAAGTAAAACACTCTTCAGCAAATACAAAAGAAAGGAAATCATAACAGTCTCTCAGACCAGAGTGCAATCAAATTAGAACTCAAAATTAAGAAACTCACTTAAAACCGCACAACTACATGAAAACTGAACAACCTGCTCCTGAATGACTACTAGGTACATAACAAAATTAAGGCAGAAATAAATAAGTTCTTTGAAACCAATGAGAACAAAGACACAATGTACCAGAATCTCTGGGACACAGCTAAAGCAGTGTTTAAAGGGAAATTTATAGCACTAAATACCCACAGGAGAAAGCAGGAAAGATCTAAAATTGACACCCTAACATCACAATTAAAAGAACTAGAGAAGCAAGAGCAAACAAATTCAAAAGCTAGCAGAAGACAAGAAATAACTGAGATCAGAGCAGAACTGAAGGAGTTAGAGACATGAAAAACCCTACAAAAAAAATCAATGAATCCAGGAGCTGGTTTTTTGAAAAGATTAACAAAACAGATGGAGTGCTAGCTAGACTAACAAAGAAGAAAAGAGAAAAGAATCAAATAGATGCAATAAAAAATGATAAAGGGGATATCACCACCAATCCCACAGAAATACAAACTACCATCAGAGAATACTATAAACACCTCTACGCAAATAAATTGGAAAATCTAGAAGAAATGAATAAATTTCTGGACACCTACACCCTCCCAAGACTAAACAAGGAAGAAGTCGAATCCCTGAATAGGCCAACAACAGGCTCTGAAATTGAGGCAATAATTAACAGCCTACCAACCAAAAAAAGCCCAGGACCAGATAGATTCACAGCTGAATTCTATCAGAGCTACAAAAAGGAGCTGGTATCATTCCTTCGGAAACTATTCCAAACAAAAGAAAAAGAGAGACCCCTCCCTAACTCATTTTATGAGGCCAGCATCATCCTGATACCAAAACCTGGCAGAGACACAACAAAAAAAGAAAATTTTAGACCAATATCCCTGATGAACATCAATGCAAAAATCCTCAAAAAAATACTGGCAAACTGAATCCAGCAGCACACCAAAAAGCTTATCCACCATGATCAAGTCGGCTTCATCCCTGGGATGCAAGGCTAGTTCAACATATGCAAATCAATAAATGTAATCCATCACATAAACAGAACCAATGCCAAAAACCACAATGTAGAAAAGGCCTTTGATTAAATTCAACACCACTTCATGCTAAAAACTCTCAATAAACTAGGTATTGATGGAATGTATCTCAAAATAACAAGAGCTATTTATGACAAACCCACAGCCAGTATCATACTGAATGGGCAAAAACTGGAAACATTCCCTTTGAAAACCGGCACAAGACAAGGATGCCCTCTCTCACCACTCCTATTCAACATAGTGTTGGAAGTTCTGGCAAGGGCAATCAGGTAAGAGAAAGCAATAAAGGGTATTCAATTAGGAAAAAAGGAAGTCAAGTTGTCCCTGTTTGCAGATGACATGACTGTATATTTAGAAAACCCCATTGTCTCAGCCCAAAATCTCCTTAAGCTGATAAGCAACTTCAGCAAAGTCTCAGGATACAAAATCAATGTGCAAAAATCACAAGCGTTCCTATACACCAATAACAGACAAACAGAGAGCCAAATCATGAGTGAACTCCCATTCACAATTGCTTCAAAGAGAATAAAATACCTACAAATCCAAATTACAAGGGATGTGAAGGACCTCTTCAAGGAGAACTAAAAACCACTGCTCAACGAAATAGGAGAGGACACAAACAAATGGAAAAACATACCATGCTCATGGACAGGAAGAATCAATATCATGAAAATGGCCATACTGCCCAAATTAATTTGTAGATTCAATCCTATCCCCATCAAGCTACCATTGACTTTCCTCGCAGAATTAGAAAAAACTAAATTTCATATGGAACCAAAAAAGAGCCCATACAGCCAAGACAATCGAAAGCAAAAAGAACAAAGCTGGAGGCATCATGCTACCTGACCTCAAACTATACTACAAGGCTACAGTAATGAAAACAGCATAGTACTGGTACCAAAACAGATATATAGACCAATGGAACAGAACAGAGGCCCCAGAAATAACGCCACACATCTACTGCAACCATCTGATCTTCGACAAACCTGACAAAAACAAGCAATGGGGAAAGGATTCCCTATTTAATAAATGTTGTTGGGAAAACTGGCTAGCCATATGCAGAAAACAGAAACTGGACCCCTTCCCTACACCTTATACAAAAATTAACTCAAGATGGATTAAAGACTTGAATGTAAGACCTAAAACCATGACAACACTGTAAGAAAACCTAGGCAATACCATTCAGGACATATCCCTTTGCATGGGCAAAGACTTCATGACTAAAACACCAAAAGCAATGGCAACTAGGGCCAAAATTGACAAACGGGATCTAATTAAACTAAAGAGCTTCTGCACAGCAAAAGAAACTATCAGAGTGAACAGGCAACATACAAAATGGGAGAAAATTTTTGGAATCTATCCATCTGACAAAAGGCTAATATCCAGAGTCTACAAGGAACTTAAACAAATTTACAAGAAAAAAAAAACCCCCATCAAAAAGCGGGCAAAGGACATTAACAGACACTTCTCAAAAGATGACATTTATGCGGCCAACAAACACATGGAAAAAAACAGCTCATCTTCACTGGTCATTAGAGAAATGCAAATCAAAACCACAATGGGATACCATCTCATGCCAGTTAGAATGGAAATCATTAAAAAGTCAGGAAACAGGCCCGGCATGGTGGCTCATGCCTGTATCCCAGCACTTTAGGAGGCCAAGGTGTGAGTATCATGAGGTCAGGAGTTCTAGACTAGCCTGACCAACATGGTGAAACCCCATCTCTACTAAAAATACAAAAATTAGCCAGGCGTAGTGGCATGCGCCTGTAATCCCAGCTACTCAGGAGGCTGAGAAAGGAGAATCATTTGAACCCAGGAGGCAGAGGTTGCAGTGAGCTGAGATCATGCCACTGCACTCCAGCCTGGGTGACAGAGCAAGACTCCGTCTCAAAAAAAAAAAAAAAAGTCAGGAAACAACAGATGCTGGAGAGGATGCGGAGAAATTGGAATGCTTTTACACTGTTGGTGCAAGTATAAATTAGTTCAACAATTGTGAAAGACAGTGTGGTGATTCCTCAAGGATCTAGAACTAGATCCGATTGGTGCAGCAATCCCATTACTGGGTATATACCCAAAGGATTATAAATCATTCTACTATAAAGACACGTGCACATGTTGTTTATTGCAGCACTATTCACAACAGCAAAGACTTGGAACCAACTTAAATGCCATCAGTGATAGATTCGATAAAGAAAATATGGTACATATACACCAAGGAATACTATGCAGCCATAAAAAAGAATGAGTTCATGTCCTTTGCAGGACATGAAGCTGGAAACCGTCATTCTCAGCAAACTAACACAGGAACAGAAAACCAAACACCACATGTTCTCACTCATAAGCGGGAGGTGAACTAAGAGAACAAACGGACACAGGGAGGGGAACATCACACACCAGGTCCTGTCAGCGGGGTGGAGGGCAAGGGGAGGGATAGCATTAGAAGAAATACCTAATGTAGATGACAGATTGATGGGTTCAGCAAACCACCATGGTACATGTATACCTATGTAACAAACCTGCACGTTCTGCACATGTACCCCAGAACTTAAAGTACAATTAAAAAAAAGTGGTAAGAGAATCATTGAAATCTAATGACAAACCTGCAACTGTGACAAAGTCACTGTCCATGTACACCACATCTATAGTCCATTCAGGTCTGTGAACAATAGGTTGGGTTAGTTTGCACCATCAGTAAAATAATCTGGCAGAAACAATGACCCAGGAATAACTGACAAAAGACAGTAAACACACACTATAAAGAAACTGTTTTATCCTATTTATATGATCTCATACACTATAGGCTGAATATCTGTGTCCCCCCAAAAGTCTTATGTGGAAACCTAAGCCCCAGTGTGATGGCATTAGGAAACTGGGTCCTTGAGAGGTAGTTAGGTCATAAAGGTGGAACTCTGGTGAATGGATTATTGCCTTTATAAAGGAGACCCCTAAGAGCTCCCTTGCCCCTTCAGACATGTAAAACAGAGCAAGAAAATAGCTGTCTATGCAGAAACAAGCAGGTGCTCACCAGGCACTGAATTTGCTGGCACCTTGATCTTGGACTTCCCAACCTCCAGAACTGTGAGAAATGATTTATTTTGTTTAAAACCACACTGTCTTTTACTGTATTTTTGTTTTAGCAGTCCAAATAGACGAAGACATCATGTCTATTTCATTAAATATATTTGAAAAGACAGGAGCCATTAGGTGTTTCACTGGCTTATCTGATCACTGAAAATCACTACAAATAGCAATCCTATGTCTGAAAGGATTACACAACAGCATCATCACACAGTAATCCTGCTCCCTGCTTGTAGGGCTATTATCTCTCCTAGTTTCTGCTGAACCAATCAACTTGAACCTGTTTTTAAGCCAAAAAAAGAAAATAAAAACCAGCCAGCACAATAGAATCCTACAATCCCCTGCAGAAATAATGCTGGAAGTCAACATTTTCCCCATCAACAATAAAAAGCCTGGTACTAATTTAAACCTTCATTGCCACACACCATTTTCAGCTCTCCACAGGACACTGAAGTGGGACCTCTGCTCCTTTAGGAGGCCTGTGTATGATCCTGGCTGACAAACATGGGTGTAAATTCTCCTGAATAGCAATTCCTGGAAGAAGGGGATGTGTAAGGCGACATAACCTCAATTATTCCCTCACATCTTTGCATGTCCTCACTCTAACAGATACTAAGCTAGACCTTAAAATGCAACAGTAAATTAGATACAGGCCTTGCCCTTGAAGAGCTCCCAATCTGAGGATAAAAATCAAATAATTGGGCAGTTCCAAGATGGCCGAATAGGAAGAGCTCCAGTCTACAGCTCCCAGCATGAGTGACACAGAAGACAGGTGATTTCTGAATTTCTAACTGAGGTACTAGGTTCATCTCACTGGGGCTTGTCGGACACTGGGGTCAGGACAGTGGGTGCAGCCCACTGAGCAAGCGTGAGCCAAAGCAGGGCGAGGCATCGCCTCACCCGGGAAGTGCAAGGGGTCAAGGAATTCCCCTTCCTAGCCAAGGGAATTGGTGATGGATAGCACCTGGAAAATCGGGTGACTCCCACCCTAATACTGCGCTTTTCCAACAGTCTTAGCAAACGGCACACCAGGAGATTATATCCAGCGCATGGCTCGGAGGGTCCCACGCCCATGGAACCTCGCTCATTGCTAGCACAGCAGTCTGAGATCCATCTGCAAGGCGGCAGCGAGGCTGGGGGAGGGGCGCCCACCATTGCTGAGGCTTGAGGAGGTAAACAAAAGAGCCAGGAAGCTCGAACTGGGTGGAGCCCACCACAGCTAAAGGAGGCCTGCCTGCCCTAGGGGCAGGACATAACTGAACAAAAGGCAGCAGAAACCTCTGCAGACTTAAATGTCCCTGTCTGACAGCTTTGAAGTGAGTAGTGGTTTTCCCAGCATGGAGTTTGAGATCTGAGAATGGACAGACTGCCCCCTCAAGTGGGTCCCGACCCCCGAGTAGCCTAACCGGCAGGCACCCTCCAGTAGGGGCAGACTGACACCTCACACGGCCAGGTACCCCTCTGAGACAAAGCTTCCAGAGGAACGATCAGGCAGCAACATTTGCTGTTCAGCAATATTCACTGTTCTGCAGCCTCTGCTGCTGATATCCAGGCAAACAGGGTCTGGAGTGGACCTCCAGCAAACTCCAACAGACCTGCAGCTGAGGGTCCTGACTGTTAGAAGGAATACTAACAAACAGAAAGGACATGCACACCAAAACCCCACCTGTATGTCACCATCACCAAAGACCAAAAGTAGATAAAACCACAAAGATGGGGAAAAAACAGAGCAGAAAAGCTGAAAATTCTAAAAATCAGAGTGCCTTTCCCCCTTCAAAGGAATGCAGCTCCTCGCCAGCAACGGAACAAAACTGGATGGAGAATGACTTTGACGAGTTGAGAGAAGTCTTCAGACGATCAAACTACTCCAAGCTAAAGGAGGAAGTTCAAACCCATTGCAAAGAAGCTAAAAACCTTGAAAAAAGATTAGATGAATGGATAACTAGAATAACCAATGTAGAGAAGTCCTTAAATGACCTGATGGAGCTGAAAAACATGGCAAAAGAACTACGTGATGAACGCACAAGCTTCAGTAGCCAGTTCAATCAACTGGAAGAAAGGGTATCAGTGATTGAAGATCAAATGAACGAAATGAAGCAAGAAGAGAAGTTTAGAGGAAAAAGAGTTAAAAGAAATGAACAAAGCCTCCAAGAAATATGGGACTATGTGAAAAGACCAGATCTACATCTAATTGGTGTACCTGAAAGTGACGGGGAGAATAGAACCAAGTTGGAAAACACTCTGCAGGAATTATCCAGGAGAACTTCCCCAACCTAGCAAGGCAGGCCAACATTCAAATTCAGGAGATACAGAGAATGCCACAAAGATATTCCTAGAGAAGAGCAACTCCAAGACACATAATTGTCAGATTCACCAAAGTTGAAATGAAGGAAAAAACGTTAAGGGCAGCCAGAGAGAAAGGTCGGGTTACCCTCAAAGGGAAGCCCATCAGACTAACAGCGGATCTCTTGGCAGAAACTCTACAAGCCAGAAGAGAGTGGGGGCAAATATTCAACATTCTTAAAGAAAATAATTTTCAACCCAGAATTTCATATCCAACTAAGTTTCATAAGCGAAGGAGAAATAAAATCCTTTATAGACAAGCAAATGCTGAGAAATTTTGTCACCACCAGGCCTGCCCTACAAGAGCTCCTGAAGGAAGCGCTAAACATGGAAAGGAACAACCGGTACCAGCCACTGCAAAAACATGCCAAATTGTAAAGAACATCGAGGCTAGGAAGAAATTGCATCAACTAACGAGCAAAATAACCAGCTAACATCAAAATGACAGGATCAAATTCACACATAACAATATTAACCTTAAATGTAAATGGGCTAAATACTCCAATTAAAAGATACAGACTGGCAAATGGGATAAAGAGTCAAGACCCATCAGTGTGCTGTATTCAGGAGACCCATCTCACGTGCAGAGACACACACAGGCTCAAAATAAAAGGATGCAGGAAGATCTACCAAGCAAATGGAAAACAAAAAAGGCAGGGATTGCAATCCTAGTCTCTGATAAAACAGACTTCAAACCAACAAGGATCAAAAGAGACAAAGAAGGCCATTACATAATGGTAAAGGGATCAATTCAACAAGAAGAGCTAACTATCCTACACATATATGCACCTAATACAGGAGCACCCAGCTTCATAAAGCAAGTCCTTGGAGACCTACAAAGAGACTTAGACTCCCAAACAATAATAATGGCAGACTTCAACACCACACTGTCAACATTAGACAGATCAACAAGACAGAAAGTTAACAAGGATATCCAGGAATTGAACTCAGCTCTGCACCAAGTGGACCTAATAGACATCTACAGAACTCTCCATCCCAAATGGGATGACTACTGAATGACTACTGGGTACATAACGAAATGAAGGCAGAAATAAAGATGTTCTTTGAAACCAATGAGAACAAAGACACAACATACCAGAATCTCTGGGACACATTTAAAGCACTCTGTAGAGGGAAATTTATAGAACTAAATGCCCATAAGAGAAAGCAGGAAAGATCTAAAACTGACACCCTAACATCACAATTAAAAGAACTAGAGAACCAAGAGCAAACACATTCAAAAGCTAGCAGAATGCAAGAAATAACTAAGAGCAGAGCAGAACTGAAGGAGATAGAGACACAAAAAACCCTTCAAAAAATCAATGAATTCAGGAGCTGGTTTTTTTGAAAAGATCAAAAAATTGATAGACCACTAGCAAGACTAATAAAGAAGAAAAGAGAGAAGAATCATATAGATGCCATAAAACATGAGAAAGGGGATATCACCACCAATCCCACAGAAATACAAACTACCATCAGAGAATACTATAAACACCTCTACGCAAATAAACTAGAAAATCTAGAAGAAATGGATACATTCCTGGACACATACACCCTCCCAAGACTAAACCAGGATGAAGTTGAATCCCTGAATAGACCAATAACAGGCTCTGAAATTGAGGCAATAATTAATAGCCTACCAACCGAAAAAAGTCCAGGACCAGAGAGATTCACAGCTGAATTCTACCAGACATACAAGGAGGAGCTGGTACCATACCTTCTGAAACTATTCCAATCAATAGAAAAGAGGGAATCCTCCCTAATTCATTTTATGAGACCAGCATCATCCTGATAAAAGCCTGGCAGACACAACAAAAAAAGAGAATTTTAGGCCAATATCCCTGATGAATATTGATGCAAAAATCTTCAATAAAATACTGGCAAACCGAATCCAGCAGCACATCAAAAAGCTTATCCACCATGATCAAGTGGGCTTCATCCCTGGGATGCAAGGCTGGTTCAACATATGCAAATCAATAAACGTAATCCAGCATATAAAAAGAACCAAAGACAAAAGCCACATGATTATCTCAATAGATGCAGAAAAGGCCTTTGACAAACGTCAACAGCTCTTCATGCTAAAAATTTTCAATAAATTAGGTATTGATGGGATGTATTGCAAAATAATAAAAGCTATTTTTGACAAACCCACAGCCAATATCATGCTGAAGGGGCAAAAACTGGAAGCATTCCCTTTGAAAACCAGCACAAGACAGGGATGCCCTCTCTCACCACTCCTACTCAACATAGTGTTGGAAGTTCTGGCAAGGGCAATCAGGCAGGAGAAAGAAATAAAGGGTATTCAGTTAGGAAAAGAGGAAGTCAAATTGTCCCTGTTTGCAGATGACATGATTGTATATTTAGAAAACCCCATGGTCTCAGTCCAAAGTCTCCTTAAGCTGATAAGCAACTTCAGCACAGTCTCAGAATACAAAATCAATGTGCAAAAATCACAAGCATTCTTATACACCAATAACAGACAAACAGAGAGCCAAATCATGAGTGAACTCACAATTGCTGCAAAGATAACAGAATACCTAGGAATCCAACTTAGGTATGTGAAGGACCTCTTCAAGGAGAACTGCAAACCACTGCTCAATGAAATAAAAGAGGACACAAACAAATGGAAGAACATTCCATGCTCACGGGCAGGAAGAATCAATATTGTGAAAATGGCCATACTGCCCAAGGTAATTTACAGATTCAATGCCATCCCCATCAAGCTACCAATGACTTTCTTCACAGAATTGGAAAAAAACTACTTTAAAGTTCACATGGAACCAAAAAAGGACCTGCATTGCCAAGACAATCCTAAGCCCAAAGAACAAAGCTGGAGGCATCACACTACCTGACTTCAAACTATACTACAAGGCTATAGTAACCAAAACAGCATGGTACTGGTACCAAAACAGAGATATAGACCAATGGAATAGAACAGAGCCCTCAGCAATAATACCACACATCAACCATCTGATCTTTGACAAACCTGACAAAAACAAGAAATGGGGAAAGGATTCCCTATTTAATAAATGGTGCTGGGAAAACTGGCTAGCCATATGGAGAAAGCTGAAACTGGATCCCTTCCTTACACCTTATACAAAAATTAATTAAGATGGGTTAAAGACTTAAATGTTAGACCTAAAACCATAAAAACCCTAGAAGAAAACCTAGGCAATACCATTCAGGACATAGGCATGGGCAAGGACTTCACATCTAAAACACCAAAAGCAATGGCAACAGAAGCCAAAATTGACAAATGGGATCTAATTAAACTAAAGAGCTTCTGCACAGCAAAAGAAACTACCATCAGAGTGAACAGGTAACCTACAGAATGGGAGAAAATTTTTGCAATCTACTCATCTGACAAAGGGCTAATATTCAGAATCTACAAAGAACTCCAACAAACTTGCAAGAAAAAAACAAACAACCCCATCAAAAAGTGGGCGAAGGACATGAACAGACACTTCTCAAAAGAAGACATTTATGCAGCCAACAGACACATGAAAAAATGCTCATCATCACTGGCCATCAAAGAAATGCAAATCAAAACCACAATAAGATACCATCTCACACCAGTTAGAATGGCGATCTTTAAAAAGTCAGGAAACAACAGGTGCTGGAGAGGATGTGGAGAAATAGGAACACTTTTACACTGTTGGTGGGACTGTAAACTAGTTCAACCATTGTGGAAGACAGTGTGGCGACTCCTCAAGAGTCTAGACCTAGAAATACCATTTGACCCAGCCATCCCATTACTGGGTATATACCCAAAGGATTATAAATCATGCTGCTATAAAGACACATTCACACGTATGCTTATTGTGGCACTATTCACAATAGCAAAGACTTGGAACCAACCCAAATGTCCATCAATGATAGACTGGATTAAGAAAATGTGGCACATATACACCATGGAATACTATGCAGCCATAAAAAAGGATGAGTTCATGTCCTTTGTAGGGACATGGATGAAGCTGGAAACCATCATTCTCAGCAAACTATCACAAGGACAAAAAACCAAACACCGCATGTTCTCACTCATAGGTGGGAATTGAACAATGAGAACACTTGGACACAGAAAGGGGAACACCACACACCAGGGCCTGTCATGGGATGGGGGGAGGGGGGAGGGGGGAGGGTTAGCATTAGGAGATAAACCTAACGTAAATGATGAGTTAGTGGGTGCAGCACACCAACATGGCACATGTATACATATGTAACAAACCTGCATGTTGTGCACATGTACCCTAGAACTTAAAGTATAATAAAAATAAAAAAATTTTTAAAAATGATCTTGAGACTACCGTTTTGCAGTAAATAAAACACATATATGTATTCACATACATATACATATATATAGTAAAAGCTTAGAAAATTATCTGAAAATATCCACAAGAAGGACATTTTATAGATCAGCAGAAATAGTTTCTATTTTAATGTATGAAAGGCTTTGTTTCTCTGTATATAATTCTATGTTTAACTTCCAAGCCTTAGAATAATGCTAAGATTCAACTGTATCTATAAGCTGATGGTCACACCTTGCATTACAGATACTGCACAAGATCAGACAACAATTTACTTGCACTGTAATTCCAGATGGACTTCAGAACCTTAAGATATTAACAACAGATATCATCTTTGGCTAGAGAATAAAGAATTTTGGCGAGAATAAAGAATTTTGGCAAGAAAAAATCAAATAATTACAGCCTCGTGTTATAAGAGCTGAAAATGAGGCATACATACATGGTACAGTTAGAACTAAGAAGGATGTTAAAATCTCTGATTGAGCAGAGAGGAAAAGGCATCTTCATAGAGTAGAAATTATCAAGCCAAGTTCAAAATACTTCATATCTATTGATTCCTGTCCCTCCCTATCCTCATGTCAGTTACCTTCAATAACTATTCAGCTGCCCACAAGCTGTTACTCACCTCAAAAAAAATCAATGGGTGCCTAGTCCGGGAGGCCAGCAGATGGTCTCCCTCCACTATTAGATGGGGTTAAGAGATTGTTTGCCATTGTTTTAACTCTACGGGGCTAAAACAGCAGAACTCAAAGTCCTTGCAACACTGTCAAACTCACCTTCCCAAATATGCCCTACCAAATGGCAGTATAAAGTCTACTTACATATTGGTCTCCATTTAATCATTTTATCAGATTAATCATCTCTGTCTATTCTCTCCATAAAACAAACCAATAGAGGCACCGTGCATACTGAACAGTCCCAGTATGTCAGCTAGTCAGCCACTCCTGGTACCCCTATACACTTCTGTTTCCCCTGATAAGTGAGTTCCATGTTTACCAAGAGTCACTTGTGTTTGTTCCCAAACCTGTTTGTGCCTGTTGTACTTGTGATCTGAATGGGGATTGTGATAGACAGAAACATGCCTCCCAAAGATGTTCATATCCTAATACCCAGAATTTGTGAATACATTACCTTACATGGCAACGAGGACTTTGCAAATGTGATTGAGGTTAAGGACCTTGAGATGGGAGATTTGCCTGGATTGTCCAGGTGGCCCAATCTAGGCACATGAATCCTTGAAAGTGAAAAGTCCTGTCCAGCTGTAGTCAGTCAGAGAGAAATGTGATGAGAATGGTTCAGAGAGTTTCTGGCTTTCAAGACATAGCAAGGGGGCCAGGAACCAAGGGATGTGGACAGTCTCTAGAAGGTGAAAAAGGCAAGGAAACCACCTCTCCTCTAGAGCTGCCAGAAAGGAATGCAAGAGCCCTGCTGACACCTTGATGTTAGCCCGGTCAGACCCATGTCAGACTTCTGACCTGCAGGCTGTGAAGTAATAAATTTATGTTGTTTTAAGCCACCATATATTTGTGGCAATTTGTTACAGCAACAACAGGAAATGAATTCAGGGATTAAATACCTCATCCTCTCCATGCACACACATCCTCACCTCGGCCTTGCTGCAGCTGCTGTGGTTTTCTACGGGCGTTGAAGGAGAGCCTGTACACAGGTGGTCTGTCATGCTGTCCCCAGGGCCATGACCAGGATGCCCAAATCCTGCATGGTCAGAACTCAGTATGCAAGCAAGCGGGAATGCCAGTCTCCTGACAGCGTTTCAACAACAGATTTGCTAGGTCAAAGCCTACATACATTTCTAAGGAGGGGAAGAACAGGGCTGAGAATGAAGTTACAAAGAATCGAAAGCATAAAAATAAGAGTCATCTTTTTAATTCCCCATACTTAGTGCCTATAAATGTGCAAAGAATTTGGGGGAGGCATGTGAGATAGTGAAACAAGCACAATCTCTAGAAATGGTCAGGACTGAGTTTAATTCCTTCCTTGAACAAATCACTTAACTTGATGGGAATAAAAATGCCAGTTTCCGGAGTTGTCAAGATTATCAATAATTCATGCAGTTCTCCAGGCACATAGGCATTCAGTACATCAGTCACTATTACTGTTACCCATCGCTTGCACCATACGCTGCTTCTTAATTTTTGTTTCTTGGCCTCTAACACTACATTAGGCCTTACTCAGAAGGATAACACCTGCCACATTCAGGGCTTCAGTTTTTCATTCATGTATGTTGCCTATTTGATTTTTACAATACCCTGAGAGGTAGCAGAGTAAACTTTATTGTTTTATAGAGGTGGAAATTGAGGTGTGGGGTGGGTTAGACAGAGTGATTTGCAGGCTGATATTAAGTGGCAAAGAAAAAAAAAATCGAGAAGGCAAACCCTGACTCCTCCTCTAGTACTCGTTCTGCTGTCTCCCCACCTGCTGCCTACTGGTCCTGTCTCTGGTTTCCATATGCAACATGATTCTATTTGTGCAGCTGCTCAGCAAGCTCCTCAGTGCTATTTTATCTGAGGCAGTGTTGAGACGTTCCTATTCCTACACTTGTCATAGTGACAGCCTTACACCTCACTGTACAGTATCTAAGAAGCTGTCTTTCCCTCAGTCATCCATTGCACAAGTCCTCCCACCTATATGGTGCAGAGGAAGCCCTGTGTCCAGGCTGGTAGACAGTGTCCAGGTTTGGACTTGTGGGCAATAGTGGTCAGAGTTGATGGGTTTAGGACAACTGCAGGGTCAGCCCTATAAAGAAGAGTGGCCATCACTCCAATCACTCCGTTGATCTATAGAATGGTCTGAGAGTAGATATGTTTATTGTTGCCTCAGTTTCCCCAAAGGGGATCACTTTTCAGGATGTCATTAGAAATATGGTCCAAAGGCATATGGCACAAGGTTTGATGGCTACCTTTTGCCTCTCTGAATGGCAGCAGTCTCCTTGTTTCATAACTTCAGCACTGTGAGATACATATACATATACACATATATACACATATACATATACATACATATACATATACATGTACATGTACATATTCTTGGTTGTCACATCCATGGGAGGTGCTACTGGCATCTAGTGGGTAAAAGCCATGGATGCTGCTAAACATCTTATGATACATGAAACAGCCCCACAACAAAGAATTATCCAGCCCAAGATGTCAATATTGCTGGGGTTAGCCAGGCACAGCAGCCCATGCCTGTAATCCCAGCCCTTTGAGAGGCTAAGGCAGGAGGATCACTTGAGCCCAGGAGTTCAAGAGCAGCCTGGGCAACATAGTGAGATCCCATCTCTACAAAAAGATGTTATTTTTAATTAGGTAGGGGTGGTGGTGGCACCTTTAGTCCTAACTACTCAGGAGGCTGAGGGGGGAGGGTTGCTTGAACCCAGGAGGTCAAGGCTGCAATGAGCCATGATCACACCACTGCACTCCAGCCTGTATGATAGAGCAACACTCTGTCTCAAAAAAAAAAAAAAAAAAAGTGCTGAGTTTGAGAAAGCCTGACCTATAAGGTTCATTCTCAACATTGACAACCCACTGGCCTTGCCTTATTTCTTTATCTTCTTTCTTTTCTGCTACATTTCTGAAAAACTGACCTGAGGTTTCAGTAACACACCATTGCTAATAATTATCACAACAGTTACCATTTATTGAGCACTTACCATGTGCCAGATATCAACCCTTTAATTATTTAGTCCTCTGAGAACAACCCCCTGAGATAGGTGTTATTTTCATCCCGATTTTACAGATAAGATGACTGAGACTCAGAAAGGTTATAAACTTGGGCTGGGCATGGTGGCTTATGCCCGCAATTCCAGCACTTCGGGAGGCCAAGGTGGGTGGATCACCTGAGGTCAGGAGTTTGAGACCAGCCTGGCCAATATAGTGAAACTTCGTCTCTACTAAAAATAAAAAAATTAGCTGGGCATGGTGGCAGGCACCCATAATCCCAGCTACTCAGGAGGCTGAGGCAGGAGAATCACTTGAATCCAGGAGGCAGAGGTTGCAATGAGCCAAGATCCTGCCACTGCACTCCAGGCTGGGCAACAAGAGCAAGACTCTGTATCAAAAAAAAAAAAAAGAAAAGAAAAGAAAAGAAAAAGGAAGGAAGGAAGGTACGTAACTTGCTAAGTATTACCCAAGTAGAAGAAGGCAGAGTTGGGATTCAAATTTAGGCAAGAATTGATTTTAGAGCTACTGTTCTTAATAGCCATGCTATACAATTACATGCATAATTTCTCTAGCCTTCTTTTGTCTCTGTAAAATTATTTACTGTTTTCCAAACTTACTAATTCATATACCACCCTAATTACATTTTTTAGATTACATGCTCTCAATGTTACTTGCTTAATGTTTGTCTTTAAACCTATTCATTCTTTCTTCATAGCCTCATTCTAAGCAATGATATCTATGAAAATATACATGAGGCAGACACTGTCAAGTGACCACTCCAAAGCCCTTCAAAGCTCCCTTTTTCTCCTTGGGTTGAACCCAGAAAACTTTAACAATATTTAATTTCTAGGACACTAATGTCACAGAGCTGCTGTACCAGCCTCAGACTATAGGGGTGGATACGGGTTTTCTAAGTTCTAAAGTTTATGCAGTTTGGGGAACCTCAACAAAAGAATCTAAGATTAGCAAAGCAATATTGTTAGGCCCTCCCCAGGGCCTTGAAAGGAGCCCATGCAGGTGTGTGGTCCTGGAGCTTATTGCTTTATTAAATTCATGGGAAACTGCCTTTGCTATAATTCCCTGTTATGTAAAAAACACTCCTGTCCCTATGTGTTTAGGCCACTGTTCTTTGGGTTTTCTTTTACACAGACCTAAATGCAATCCTGATTGACACAATGGGTTGGTTATGATTTTTCCTAGTAGACAGTAAAATAAGCACATCATTAAAACAAAAATCTACTTGGTTGTGTACTGGCTGTACTCCCTGGATATGGTTTCCTACACCACTGGGAATAATTCATTTCTCTTTGGGAAATACTGGCCCAGATGCTTGCTGGTGCCCCTTCTCATGTTCTCTGCTCTGGTAAAAGCAGCCTCAAGTGCAAACTCCAGCAAGGGCGCATGAGAGATTTAATCTAAGACCTCAAAACAATTAGAACCAGAAACAGATATATACGCACCATCCTGAGCCTCCAAAGCACCACCCACATGAAGATGGAGGCTAGTGGAGAAGTGGTCAAAGGCTCAGCAACCAGGAGGAAGGTGAGAGGACGGATATGGTGCGCCATCACATGATCTGAATTTCTTCAAAAAGTCAGGAACTGGAAACACCAGATAATGCAGAGGAGAGTGAAAATAGGAGGATTGCTTTAAACTCTGCATAAATGGTTAGCCTCGTTGCCAGGTCTTCATCACCCCAAAAGCTCTTTATATGGCTAAACTATCAACCAAGTGTGAAGGTAAAATAAAGACCTGTTTAAGTCATGTAAGGCCTCAAAGCATGTGTCCTCTGATCACAGCTATATATTCATATAAAACTCTACATAAGCATAAATGAAAATTTTTAATTGTTGAAAAGATACACAAAATCTCAATTTACTTCCAAGACTCGTCATCTCAGAAAGCTGCTGGAGAATGGCCTGAGGCTTTTGAAACCAAATCCAATGAAGAAATGCAGATGTTTTCTTCTCTCTCCACTGTTCTCCCCTTGCTAAAGGAATGAGCATGAGCTGCTATGTAGCTGTGTGAATAGGAGGAGCAAAGCGAAAATTTCCAACAGAGAAAAAAAGATCATTGGTTAATAGCCCCAAAATGTTTTTCCAGCTACACACCACTGCCCGACACTCCCTCCTCTCCCCAGTCCTAACATTAACAGCACAAGATGAATCTTCTTACCTCTTCCACTCCTCTGGTTACACAAGTTACAGCATAAAGGCAAAGATAAAACAACTAGAAGTGAAATGGGCATCAGTGTTAGTGATCACAGAGGTAGAGTCAGCAGTTTGATCTAATCAATTTCAAGATGATTTCTTCTCAAATCTAAGAGATTTGGGGCAAAAATATTATAGGAACAAGGAAACAATGGTTGTGTTATGAAATGTAGGAATTTGATTAACTGAACTGTTAAAGTCAAACTGATTCATTGATATTTGACCTAGAAATAAATCTTTTTTATTATAACTCATTTTAACTTAGCAGACTGACCAGTTTTAGGAGCAAACAGTGAAGTGCTACTTTTTAGTTTTTGTTCACATTGTATCAGTTGCCTTTTAACTAGCTACTAAAAGTTAATTACCACATCTAGGTTAGTAATCAAAACTTTAAACAGTAAAATAATCACCTTCCCCACACTATGATGGCATGCTCATGTTTACTACACATTCCTTTAAAATTTACCTTTGAATCACATTCACAATTGCCACAAAAAGAATAAAATACCTAGGAATACAGCTAACCAGGGAGGCGAAAGATCTCTACAAGAATTACAAAACACTGCTCAAAGAAATCAGAGATGACACAAACAAATGGAAAAACATCCCATGCTCATGGCTGGAAAGAATTAAGATCATTACAATGGCCACAATGCCCAAAGCAATTTACAGATTCAATGCTATTCCTATCAAACTACCAATGACATTCTTCATAGAATTAGAAAAAACTATTTTAAAAATCACTTGGGGCCGGGCACAGTGGTTCACACCTGTAATCCCAGCACTTTGGGAGGCCAAGGCGGGCAGATCACTTGAGGTCAGGAGTTTGAGACTAGCCTGGCCAACATTGTGAAACCTCGTCTCTACTAAAAATACAAAAATTAGCTGGGTATGGTGGCACACACCTGTAATCCCAGCTACTCAGGAGACTTGAGGCAGAAGAATCACTTGAACTTGGGATGCAGAGGCTGCAGTGACCTGAGATTGCACTGCTGCGCTCCAGCCTGGGTGACAGAGTGAGACCCTGTCTCAAAAAAATAAATCAAAATCACTTGGAACCAAAAAAGAACCCAAATAGCTAAGGCAACTCTGAGCAAAAAGAACAAAGCTGGAGACATCACGTTACCTGACTTCAAACTATACTACAATGCTACAGTAACCAAAACAGCATGGTACTGGTACCAAGACAGACACACAGACCAATGGAACAGAATAAAGAGCCCAGAAATAAGGCCACACACCTACAACCATCTGATCTTTGACAAAGCTGATGAAAGTAATGGGGAAAAGACTCCCTATGCAATAAATGATGCTGAGATTACTGGCTAGCCATCTGCCAAAGATTGAAACTGGACCCCTTTTTTATACCATATACAAAAATCAACTCAAGATGGATTAAAGACTGAAATGTAAAAACTAAAACTGTAAAAACCCTGGAAGACAACTTAGGCAATACCATTCTGGAGATAGGACCTGGCAAAGATTTCATGATGAAGACACCAAAAGCAATTGCAATAAAAACAAAAATTGACAAACGGGACCTAAATAAATTAAAGAGCTTCTATACAGCAAAAGAAACTATCCACAGAATAAACAGTCTACAAAATAAGAGAAAATTTTTGCAATCTATCTATCTGACAAAGGTCTAATATCCAGCATCTATAAGGAACTTAAACAAACTTACAAGCAAAAAAATGAACAACCCCCAAGGTGAGCAAAGAACATGAACAGACTTTTCAAAAGCAGACATACATGTGGCCAAGAAGCATATGAAAAAATCCTCAATATCACTAATCATTAGATAAATGCAAATCAAAACAACAATAAGATACCATCTCATGCCAGTCAAAAACGGTGTTACTAAAAAGTCAAAAAATAAGAGATGCTGGCAAAGTTGTGGAGAAAAGGGAATGCTTATACAGTGCTAATTGCACTGTAGATTAGTTCAGCCATTGTGGAAAGTAGTGTGGTGATTCTTCAAAAAACTTAAAATAGAATTACCATTCAATCCAGTAATCCCATTATTGGGTATACACCCAAAGAAAAACAAATTATTCTACCATAAAGACACATGCACATGTGTGTTCATTGCAACACTATTCACAACTGCAAAGACATGAAATCAACCTAAATGCCCATCGACAGTAGACTGTATAAATAAAATGTGGTACATATACACCATGAAATAGTATGCAGCCATAAAAAAAAAGATCATGTCCTTTTCAGCAACAGGGATGGAGCTGGAGGTCATTATTTTAAGCAAACTAATGCAGGAACAGAAAACCAAATACCACATGTTCTCATTTTTAAGTGGCAGCTACATGATAAGAACACATGGACACACAGAAGGGAACAACAGACACTGGCGCCTGGGCCTACTTGATGGGGGAGGGTGGAAGGAGGGAGAGGATCAGAAAAAATACCTATTGGGTACTATGCTTATTACCTGGGTGACAAAACAATCTGTACACCAAACACCCATGACATGCAGTTTACCTATATAACACACCTGCATGTGTACCTCTGAACCTAAAATAAAATTTCAAAAGAAAACAAAGTATTAAATTTACCTTTGAAGTAAGTTCATCATTTCCCATTTCTTACATATGTTGTGATGAAGTCAAGACACCTGTATTCTGAATGCAACTCTACCATCTACCACTATGGGTAAATACCATGGGCCTCAATCTTCTCATCTGTAAAATAATGTCTTTACACAAGATGATTTCCAACGCTCCTTTCAACTCCAATAGTCTATGATAAACTCCTTGCATAAAAATTCCAAAATAGTCCAGAGCTAAGATACTTTGTACTAGAAGTGAATGAAATGCAGACTATGAGGAGTTAGGCAAGAGAAGCATTAGCGCCAAAAAGCCTGCTCTTTCCCCCTAAAGTATGCATTCAATCTTTCCAGGCTGAGAGAAGTTCTATTACAGGAGGCAGTTAGTGGAGAGACATTAGAAAGACCCAGAGAGAGACAGCTGTCTGCCTCACTGAAGATTTGAAACCACTCAATCATTTATTACACAGCAACTCCAAACTGGTGAAATTTTTGTCTAGAGAAACCTCAAGCCTGGTTAACAGAATTAAATCCCTGTTCTGAGTTTTTTGCATCTTACTCACAGAGCCTGAAAAACAGAATCATTTAGGTTAATTTCTTTTAGGTCTACCCAGAGCTTGGTTTTGCCATCACCGTGGTCCTCTTGTATCTACCCTTCTCCTGATGTCTTGTGGCAACAAACTCAGAAACAGTGTCTCCCATCATCCACTTAATGGACTGTTTACTGTTGAGCCCAGACAGGAGGTGTTTCCTAACTTTCTCCTTAGAAAATGTTTTCACTGATACCACAGAAATACGAAGGATCATAAGAAATCACCACATACAATTTTATGCTAACGAATTGGATCATCTAGAAGAAATAAATTCCTAGATACATACAACATACAAAGACTGAATTCTGAAGAAATAGAAAATCTGAACAGATTAATAATGATTAAGAAGATTGAATCAATAATAAAAAAATCTACCCAAGAAAAGCCCGGGACCTGATGGTTTCACTGCTGAATTTTACCTAACACTTAAAGAACTAATTCCAATTCTTCTCAAATTCTTCCAGAAAACTGAAGTGGTGGGAATACTTTCAAACTCATTCTAGGAGGCCAGCGTTATCCTGATACCAAAGCCAGACAAAGACTCTACAAGAAAATTATAGACCAATGATGAACAGAGGTGCAAAAATTATAGACCATGGTGAACAGAGGTGCAAAACCGCTCGACAAAATGTTAGCAGACCTAACTCCACAACATTAAAGGAATCATTGTCATAATCAAGTGAGATTTCTCCCAGGAAAAAATGATGGTTCAATAAATGCAAGTCAATAAAAGTAATATACCACATTAACAGAATGAAGGATAAAAATCACATGATCATCCAAACAGAAGCAGAAATAGTGGTTGACAAAATTCACCATCATTTCATAACAAAAATTCTCAACACATTAGGTATAGAAGAACATAATAAAGGACATATACGACAAACTCATAGCTAACGTCATACTCAATGGTGAAAAACCGAAAGCTTTTACTCTAAGATGAAGGGCAAGGCAAAGATGTTCACTCTCACCACTTCTATTCAGCATAGTACTGGGAGTCCTAGATAGATAAATTAGGCAAGATGTTTTTATTAAGGCACCCTAATAGGAAAGGAAGAAGTTAAATTGTTTATGTTTGCTGATGGCATGATGTTATATATGGAAAACCCCAAATACTTTAGATATTCCCAAAAACTGTTAGAACTGATAAAAATTCAGTAAAGTTGCAGGATACAAAAATCAACATACAACAATGAGTACTGTTACTGTATAGAAATAAACTATCTGGAAAAAAAGAAAATCAAGATAATTCTATTTACAACAGTAACAAAAAAATTTCAATACTTGGGTGTAAATTTAACTAAGGAGGTAAAAAACCTGTACACTGAAAACTATAAAATACTGATTAAAGAAACTGAAGAAAACACAAGTAAATGGAAAGATATTCCATACTGATAGATTGAAAGAATTAATATTGTTAGAATGTCCACACTACCCAAAGCAATCTACAGTTTTAACACAAAATTCCCATCAAAATTCCAATGTCATTTTCCACAGAAATAGAAACAACAATCCTTAAATTTGTATGGAACCACAAAAGACCACAAATAGCCAAAA
Source organism: Pan troglodytes (assembly GCF_028858775.2). NCBI lineage: Eukaryota > Metazoa > Chordata > Mammalia > Primates > Hominidae > Pan > Pan troglodytes. The sequence continues at coordinate 47,179,373 of NC_072414.2, forward strand.
CAATCTTGAGCAAAAAGAAAAAAAGCTGGAGGCATCTCACTACCTGATCTCAAAATATATTATAAACCAATGGTAATCAAAACAGCATGGTGTCACATAAAAACAGACACATCTACAAATGGAACAAGAAGGAAAAGCCCAGCCCAGAAATAAACCCACACATTTGTGGTCAACTGATTTTCAACAAAGTTGCCAAGAATATACAATGGGGAAAGGAGAGTCTCTTCAATAAATGTGGTATTGGGAAAACTGGATGTGAAATTGGATCCTTGTCTCACGTCATACACAAAAATAACTCAAAATAGATTAAAAACTTAAATGTAAGATCTGAAACTGTAAAACAGCTAGAAGCAACCACAGGAAAAAAGCTCTACATCATTGGTCTGGGAAACAGCTTTTTTCTATATTACCCTGAAAGAACAGGTTACTAAAGTAAAATCAAACAAAGGTAATTGCATCAAACTAAAAAGCTTCCGCAAACAAAGGAAAAAACAGAGTAAAGAGACAGCCCACAGAATGAGAGAAAATATTTTCAAAACATGCATCTGACAAGGGGTTATTATACAAAATATATACAGAACTCAAGAACTCAAACTATTCAATAACAAGAAAACAACCAGTTTTTTTTTTTTTGGTTTTTTTTTTTTTTTTTTGAGACAGAGTCTCGCTCTGTCACCCAGGCTGGAGTGTAGTGGCGTGATCGGCTCACTGCAAGCTTCACCTCCAGGGTTCACGCCATTCTCCTGCCTCAGCCTCCCATGTAGCTGGGACTACAGGCGCCCGCAACCACGCCCGGCTAAATTTTTGTATTTTTAGTAGAGACGGGGTTTCACCATGTTAGCCAGGATTGTCTCGATCTCCTGACCTCGTGATCCACCCGTCTCAGCCTCCCAAAGTGCTGGGATTACAGGCATGAGCCACCGCACCCAGCCAACAACCACATTTTTTTAATGGGCAAAGAACCTGAGCAAACATTTCTCAAAAGACAACATACAAAAGGCCAATAGACATGAAAAAATACACAACATCACTAATGATTAGAGAAATTAAAACCCCAGTGAGATTTCATCTCACACCTGTTAGAATGCCTTTTATCAAAAAGATGGAAGATACGTGTTGTTGAGGATGCAGAAAAAGGGGAACTGTTGTACATTGTTAGTAGGAATGTGAATTATATAGCAACTCATAGAGAGTAGAGTCATGGTTGTCAGAGGCTGTGTGGTGAGGTGAGGGAGGGAATGGGGAGTTGCTGGTCAGGGAATACAAAGTTTGACAGTCAGAAGGAATAAGTATTGAGATCTATTGCACCACAAGATGACTATAGTCAATAATAACGTATTACATATTTCAAAATAACCAAGAGAGTAAATTTCAAATGTCTCACCATAAAAATGACAGGCAAAGGAGATGATGGACATATTAATTATTAATAGCTTGATTTAATCATTCCACATTGCATATATCAAAACATCACATTGCATCCCCATAAATGCATACAATTATAGTTTTTTAATATTAATTTTTTGTAAAAGAAAGGGCTGTTTTGTTGCAATTAGCCTTTGCTTTGAACAGATAAAGTACACCCTTCTTAGGATGCTTCTGCAGGCTTCCAGAAGAACCTCTGCTTATTCAGTGCCTCTGTCCTGAGTGACACACCCCAACCCAACTCCCCCTCAACTCTCCACCTCTTTTCTCATTCTACCAGCTCTGTTTCCTGTTTACAGTATTACTTTACCTTCCAGACCACTTCTCCAGCTCCAAGACCTTGTTTCAGCTCTGGACTATGATTTGGCACTCAGTTCCTAGTTAGGATGCCTCTTGCCACTCTCAGTAAATATGCTGTTCAATTCAGCCTGGCCCATAAGTGGCCTGCAGGTCCTTGTGGCCAAGGTCCCCACCCTGTGGCCAAGGCCTGCCCACAAGCAGAATCTATGCCACTGAGAATCCAGTCAAGCAGGGAAAGTCCCTACAGCAGCTCCATAAAGCTGCAGACTTTGTGAAGGAGGAAATCTGAACCCCGATCCAGAACAAATGCCTGAGACAGCAACGTCCTGTCCCCTGTCTGTGCTGTTGGTGCGATACCTGATGATAACCAACTCTTGGTCTTGAGGAAAGGGAGAGAGTCATGAATAGTGTTTCATCTTAAACAGCTCCCCAAGGCCCACAATAATGGTTACTACAAACAAATGCCCATTTTTGGATGAGTGACTGAACACTGGTTTCCCCTATGGCAAATGGCCAGTGATTGAAAAAAGGAATCCTAAATTATATTGTATGCAGCCTTACCAATGGAAAATCAAATGAGAGTCCTCAAAAAAAAAAATAAAAATTTGTTGTTTTTTTTTTGACCCAGCCATCCCATTACTGGGTATATACCCAAAGGATGATAAAACATGCTGCTATAAAGACACATGCACACGTATGTTTATTGCAGCACTATTCACAATAGCAAAGACTCGGAACCAACCCAAATGTCCAACAATGATAGACTGGATTAAGAAAATGTGGCACATATGCACCATGGAATACTATGCAGCCATAAAAAATGATGAGTTCATGTCCTTTGTAGGGACATGGATGAAGCTGGAAACCATAACTCTCAACAAACTATCGCAAGGACAGAAAACCAAACACCGCCATGTTCTCACTCATAGGTGGGAATTGAACAATGAGGACACATGGACTCAGGAAGGGGAACATCACACACTGGGGCCTGTTGCGGGGTGGGGGGAGGGGGGAGGGATAGCATTAGGAGATACACCTAATGTAAATGACGAGTTAATGGGTGCAGCACACCAACATGGCACATGTATACATATGTAACAAATCTGCACATTGTGCACATGTACCCTAAAACTTAAAATATAATTAAAAAAAAAGAAATTTGTTCTTTACTGCTGGAATTATTCACAGGAAATAGAGCCTAGTCATTATCTTTTGATACCAAATAAATGTCTACGAAGGGAAGATAAAACATTATTTCTAAGGATATAGCTGCCTTTGCCCATTCTCCTATGTATTTATGTTCTAGGTAAATGTATTTTTATTTGACTAAGAAACATTATTACAATATTGGATTCATAAAAGTAGTTGGAATTGTATTTGCTCATTTCCTACTTAATAATATTTTGAGAAATCTTGGTCATTTAAAACTCTTTAAGCATAGTGTTGGAGAAATAAAACTACCTGCCAGGAGCTCAATTTATTCAAGCCATTCTAATTATCTCTACACTAGGCTGCTACCAAATGGCGTCTGTTTTTACAAAACAAAGATTTTGAAGAGGAAACGTTCCCCTTGCAAGTCTGTTCAAACTATCCTGTCCCTCTTGGAAAGGAGCAGTATAAGCCTCCTCCCACTCTTAGCATCTAGCTGTCCTTCTGAACACCAAAATATGCTGGAATTCCAACAGAGGAAGCTCCAGCATGTTTCTCTGAAAGGCTGGGTTATCTACAAACTGGTCCAGGTCAAAGCAGGAGATGTTATTATGCTGAAACAGAGGTAGCATTGTGTGATGACATGAAAACATCTAAGAGAATGGAGGCCTGGGTTCCAGCCCTAGGGCTACCTTTAACTGGGTATGTGACCTTGAGCAAGTCTGTGGGGCCTTTATGAGTTTCAGTTTGATCATCTGTCCTAGGGGAATAATAATATGGGCCCTTCAAACTGTGCAGGGTTGTAACACACCTTAAATGAAAGAATTATGCAACTGTACCCTGAAAAAGTTTAGATCTCTGTAAAAATGCCAGGTTGCAATCACCACTGAATGAAATCTCATGGTATTTGGGGAGACAGCTAATTCTAAAAGTTACAGAACCTAAGTCATATTTGCTCTATTCCCTGGTATATAATCTGAAATCGCTTCTTGATGCTTTATTGATGAAAAATATCCCAAGTCTTCCTCGTAAACACATTTTTCATGATTATTTTCTTTCACAGTGTTTTTCTACTCAAAATCAACAGCTGAATAATTCAACCCATGTCTGTAAGCCCACTGCCTTCTGTTGGCAGGACTAACAATGGAGATGGGAAAAAATGAGGGCAGAAGAGAGCAAAGCCATCCCTTTTTGTATTTCCATCAGAGACCTTGTGTGGAATCTGTCCTAGGTCCTTAGCTTCTCTTATTGGTGAAAATATTCCCTGTTACAGCTCTTGTCACTGCCTTGGAGACATTTCACCCTGACTGGTAGGCTGTCACATTGCTGTCAGTGGCCTCAGCGGGTTCGCCTACCTGCTTGTATTTCATTTCACATCCGTGCAAATTGCAGCAGTAAGGTCAGCCAGAGAGATGCGCAGCCTTTCCACCGCACCTTCAGCAGAAGCCCACTTCATGCCCTCCTCCATTCCTCAGCCTGGGTCCTCAGGCCCTTATTTTCTGCCCAGTTCACACAAACCCTATTACTTATTTTTCTTCTCTCCAGCAGGGGAGCAAAGCTACATTGCCGTCTGGAAGCACAATTCCTCCTGTAGATCAGACCGAAAGAATGTCTCATCTTCCCAGTAGTTTTTCCCATCTTTAGAAGAAAAATCCAAAGTGACTTTGGCTGTGGTCAATCATTAGCCCTGAAGTCACCAACTTCATTTGTCTGTTTTACTCTTAAAATCAGGGTGACAGAAATGTTCTCTTGGCAGCTGGCCAGCCCTTCCAGTATCATTGCTGTGTCTTCAGTAAGCATGAAGTTTGGGGTTAGAGTTGAGAGTCCTGGAGACCTCAACATCTTCCCAAGGCTAAAGTTCTTCCAGCATCTTGGGCAGGTTACTAGTTTGCTTCCCTTTGGGAAAAAACTCGAGTATACCAGATTCTTGGGCAAATACGGGTTATCAAAAATGAGTCAGTCCTTCAGTAGCATGTAAGAAAATGTATATGACTTTCCTCTTGATCACCATCTCCCAAAAGAACAGTGTGTCTTTTAAATGATTGTTTTCCATGGCAACTTCCTCTACATTGAGAGTCACAAGAGTGGTCCAAAGTTGGCCCAAGAAAACCTGTAACTTTTACTCCCAAGTTGATTTTTCAAGCATCTCAGACCATTACAGACCAGGTCAGCTTTCTCAGCTCTTCTCTAGTGAGAAAGGGTCTCCGGAAAAGTCGGTGAGGACAGCTACTCAGGTCTTCCATGGTCAGCTTAGGAAAACAGATCAAAATATTTTATGAGGTGTAAAAATAAGCCATGAAAAATTGTATACTTCAGCAGAAAGCCAGTGCTAAAATCCCAGTACACTGAAAAGTTTCCCTGCAGTAATATTGGTCCACATTTCAGAAGGCTAGAGGGAAAACACTAAGAAATAATTTTCTTGTTCAAAGAATAATTCGTTCTTTGGTAGAGCTGCAAGTTTAAGCAGTATTTCATAATGGAACCCCTTGGGAAAGATTTGAAACAAAATAAGCTACATTCATTCCCTCATTCATTATTCAACAGTTATTTATTGAACACCTACTACATGCCAGGTTTGTTGGAGACTCAGTGAGGTTTCCAAAGATGAATCAACCCTGCCTGGATCCCAAACTAGGAATTTGACCAAACTCATTGAAGAGGAAAACGTCAGCATTAGCAGTAACAACATAAAACTTCCTGTTTATCAAGTGCTAGGAACTATGCTGGATATTCTCTTCCCAACAGCCCTACCAGAGAGGTACAAGTGAAGTCAGTGAGGTTAAGAGACTTCTGGTAAACTGGCCAGCATATACACAGCTAGTGTGTGGCAGAATCAAGATGCAAACCAAGGCCACTCTGACCCCAAAGCTTTTGATATGATAAGCACCATAAGGTTCACTCTGAGAAAGCTGACTGGCAGTGCTAGAAGGGGAGAAATTACATCTCAGCCTTTCTTTAACATGGGGTATCAAAAGCAATGTTAATCTAGACTTGGTGGTGTCACCTTAATACACATGTAACATACAACTTTTCTCATCCTAGGAATGAACCTGGCAGCTCACTTCAGTTTCTCATGCTCACTTATTTTTGTAAATGTTACTGATTGGGTTATGGATCTTAACATCTTTGGACTGGCTACTTTGTCCTGACCTCTCCCGTGGCAATCAGTTCTAATTTCATTGAAAATGCTGCAAGTTCAGTCTGTCCACTTTCCTAGATCCCCTTTTTCTTTCCTGGCAGAAACCTTTACCATGTTGTTCCCACGGGGTTATTCCATGTCCTCCCATATTAGTCCATTCTCACGTTGCTATGAAGAAATACCAAAGACTGGGTAACTTACAAAGGAAAGAGGTTTAATTGACTCACAGTTCTGCATGGCTGGGGAGGCCTCAGAAAAATTACAATCATGGCGGAAAGCACCTCCTCAGGACGGCAGGAGAGAGAATGTGCCAGCACGAGAAATGCCAGATGCTTATAAAACCATCAGATCTCGTGAGACTCGCTCATTAACACGAGAACAGCATGGGGGAAATCGCTGCCATGATTCAATGACCTCCACCTGGTCCCACCCTTGACACGTGAGGATTATTACAATTCAAGGTGAGATTTGGGTGGGGACACAGAGCCAAACCATACTGCCTCCTTTCCCTAAGAACAGGATCAATCCAGATAACCTGAATATTCCATTCCCACTGACCACAGTGATTGGTTCAGATACGAGAATAGGACCCACTCATACCAATCAGTCTGGAATGCCAAGGAAGAGAGTCTCTTGCCACTGGGTGGTAAGTTGGAAGAGTGTGAGTTCAGAGCTCAATTTGCCATCTTTCCCCACATACACAGCTGACGGACAGAGTGCGTGCACCCTGACAACACCACAAAGTGTCTGGCCCCTCGTACCTGAGGCTAACTGCACATCTGGTCTTTTCAGTGTGGAATGCCAATAAGTGCCTTCTTTCTAGAAGCTCTTTTGAGTTGGGTTTCTGTCGCTAGAAATCACAAAAATTCTAACATATTAGGGCAGTTAGTTGTCTACAGAATTCTTTGATTATGTGTGCCCCATCACTAAAAAATTTTGCTCACCCTTAGTATATGTACATTTATTATATACTTGTATTGTGGTACAAACATTACAAAGCATACACAAAACATATATGTTATAAAAGGATGATTAAAAGCTAAATATAAATAATAGCTTAATGTTTTCTTTCTGAATCCCTTTGAATTACCTTGCAAGCCCCTGAATAGCCACATCCCACTTTAGAGACCACTTCGTTAAAGAATAGTACCAACCTAATGGTTTACAACCTGAAGCCATATTGGAAGGCTTTTCTTCAGAATGCCAGTGTTGTCAATAATATGACTGCAGTCTAACATAAACCTTCAGAACCAAATTCTCCTATTATAAGCAGATGCCCGATCATTAGCTTTTAATTATATATTTAAATTGCAAATATTTCAAAAAAGAACAGCATTCCAAATTGACACATCTGGAAGTCCGTGGAAAGGGAAAATGATCTAAGCAATAATTCTGGACAGAGCCATGTCTACTGTCTTATACCTAGAGAGCAAACAGGAAGAAACACTATTCAGTTTCCTGAGGTCTCTGTGGAGGCAATCAATGCAGTAAGAAGAATCATAGCAAGAGTGTCAAGGCCCATGCCTATGAAGAAACACCATCTTTGTACTTATAAACTGCTCAATAAAAGTTTCCTAAACAGAGTTAGGAGGATAAGAGATATTGGGCAGTACTGAGAGGAAAATCAGAGCTCAGGACTTAAAAAATAAAGCAGTTTCTATTGGTGATGCATTCTAGCCTGTCGCTTTGCTGGTGATTGGTAGAGATGAAAGTCATTGAAACTTGGAAGACTTGGAATTTTAGAAAATGGGATGATGAGGAGCTCAATAACGTCCTCTCCTTTTCAAGGCCATCGCTGAAACCCTCGCTGCCCTCCCTATGGAATTAACTTTCTCATAACTTGACTTTGGTGCCTGTCACACTGTGTCATAGCTAGGTGGCCTTCGTCTAGCTCTTTCACCTAGCTGTAGGTATTTTGACTACATTTCATTCATCTCTGCATCCCTAAGGCTTGCTTAACACAGGACAGGGCAACTTCTGTGATGAACAAATGCATGCATTACCCAGCTTAGAGCCAAAAAAAAAAGAAATTTATTTAAGGCTTTTGTTTGGCAAGAGATAAAACAGTAAGAAGTCCAATGTACAAGGAATACCATTCCAAATAGAGAACTTTCTCATCTCTACCTGAAGATGAAAAGTGGGTAAGAAATGGTGAGCCTTATGTGAGTCACTTTAAACCCATATGTGGTAAGACCTGCAGCCTGAGTCTACTGCTTCAAAAGGCAAGAGGTACCTTCTTATACCTTCTTATGCCTTCTCAATGACACATTAAAATAAGGAAAATAATAATGGAAAATATTCAATATATGTGATAAGCTCGTTACGTGCATCAACAAAAAATATAAACATGTACTATCATCCCCAATTTACAGATGTGAAAACTGAGATTTGCAGAGGTCGTATAACTTACCCAAGTTAACAAAGTCAAAATTCAAACACAGAATTGTGTGACTTCAAAACTGTGCTTTATTAGAGGTTTCATTTGTTAAGCAGCCCCTCTCCTCTAGGTGGCCCTAGCTGTAATCCCTCTCAACCAGGATGCAGGATTTGATCCTTGGGTCCTTGTTGACTACGTTCCCATTTAACCCCTTTGCTGACTGACACTGTCTTTCTGAGCCTCTAGGATTGGTAGGACAGCACCTTTAGGAGTCCTGATTCTAGCAACTCTCTGCTGCCCCCACCTGGCACCCAGAAGCACATACTTGATCATTTCAACCTAATAAATCCCTCACTAGCACTATCCAATAGCCACAATATGTAGCTAAGTTTTCAAGAAACTACATTAACAAAGTAGAAATAAATGGATGAAATCAATTTTCATTACTTTGTTTGGGACAGGGTCTCGCTCTGTGGCCCAGGCTGGAGTGCAGCGGCCTGACGTGATCTCGGCTCACTCCAACCTCCAAGTCCCAGGCTCAGGTGATCCTCCCACCTCAGCCTCCCGAGTAGCTGGGACTACAGGCGCATGACACCACGCCCTGCTAATTTTTCTATTTTTAGTAGAGACGGTTTCGCCATGTTGCCCAGGCTAGTGTCAAACTCCTGGGCTCAAGCAATCCTCCGCCTTGGCCTCCCAAAGTGCTGGGATTACAGGTGAGAGCCACCACGCCTGGCTACATTTTTATTTAAACGTATATATCCAAAATATTATTTCAATACCAAAAATTAATGATATTTTACACACTTTTTCCATCAAAATCTGGTATATATTTTTACAATTAAAACACATCTCAGCACCATGGGAAAGGTATATTTAAACACACACACACACGTAATTAGCTGCTTTTTAAGCACTCAGTTGCCACGTGTGGGCTAGTGGCTGCTATAGTCGACAACTTACCCTGAGACACTAAATCCACTTTTCATGTCTGATGAAATAAGTAAAGTGTTTCTGTCTGGAGAGAAAATGGCATTACCTAATTTAAATACTTAGCTAATGTGTTCCACCAAATCAACCTGGATTATGATAGAAGTCTATTACTTGAGAGGCAATCTTAACATAATGAGGAAAGCACGGGCTTAATGGTCAGATGATCTCAAGTTCAAATCCCAGCAAAACAACAGATGAAAGGATCTTCACTAATTGTAATTGTGAGAAAGCAGGCATTTATTTCATGGAAAATTAACACTCAGCAAATGGATAACAACTTGTGGTACATTTATATGATGGAATATTATACCTCATTTAAATTAATAAGCTAAGTGTACCTGTATGCACAACATGGATATAACAATAATAATGTTTCGTGAAAAAATATATGATACAATAGGACATCCTCATGAGACCATTTTTTAAAAGTATAAGTACTTGCAAAATAATATAATATATTGTTTGTGGATATAGACTGATGAAGCTAAATTATGAAAACACGCCCGAAAAGGTAAATATCCACTTCAGAAGAGTGGTTCTCCCCCCACCCACCACCCCCACCCCAGAGAGCAGAGAAATCTGCTGGCCCCTCACAGGGGACCAAAGGAAGGATGCTCTACAATCGGGGAAAAGGGGCTATAGGCCCTGGGAAAGTTGGCTTGCCGCTCTTCTCACAGAAATGCCTCTTTTTTTTTTTTTTTTTTTTGGAGACTGAGTCTCGCTCTGTCACCCCAGGCTGGAGTGCAGTGGCACAATCTCAGTTCACTGCAACCTCTGCCTCCCAGGTGCAAGTGGTTCTCGTGTCTCAGCCTCCTGAGTAGCTGGGATTACAGGTGCCTGCCATCATGCCCAGCTAATTTTTGTATTTTTTTTTTTTTAGTAGAGAAGGGTTTTCATCATGTTGGCCAGGCTCAACTCGAACTCCTGACCTCAAGTGATCCACCCGTCTCAGCCTCCCAAAGGTCAGCCACCACAACTGGCCAGAAATGCCTCTTTAAAAAGACATCTGATGAAATACTATAATTTCTAAGTGTTTGGATGTTGTTATAATTATTAATCATTGATACGTTAATCATTTCAATTTAGCTTCTTATCCATCACTACAATTCTTAAGAATAAAATGTCTGCCCAGAGATAAGAATGTGGAGTTGGAAGATGCTTTATTACTAGAAATATTAAATCAAGATGAAATTGAGGAGTTGTTCCAAGACAAAAATGTAAAGGCATTTTCTGGCCCTTTCTATTGAAAACTAAAAGGAATTTGAAAGGGTAGTTATTGCTGTTAACGTTTCACTGCGCGACAATTTAAGGAATTTACTTTGTTATAATACATCTGACATTGCCTCAACTCCCGTTCCAATCACAGAAATGCCTCCAATAAAATACCCGCCAGGAATTAAAAACACTTTATTATTATCATTATTCCTTTAAAGGGGATATGGGGAGTTCTTTGTGCAGTCCTTGTGATTTTTCTCTAAGTTTGAAATTATTTCAAAATAAATTTTAATTTAAAAAAAGGGGGTGGTTCTCTAGGGGTTCTCTGAATGGAGAGAAATGGAACACAGTGTGGAAGGGGAGACTTCAACTGTATTTGCGATGATTTATTAAGAAGGAAGAGGAGGAGAGGGAAAAGAAATTCTAAGACCAAAACTCGGGCAGTTAACAAATGACTACACGTCAGGAAGCCCCTTGCCTGAAGAACACCATTTGTTCAGCCTCTCTCTCCTGTTAGTTTTGAAGGAGCAAACCCATCCAGTGCAATTCTTTTTTTTTCTTTCTCTCTCTCTTTTTTTTTTTTTTTTTTTTTTTTTTTTTTTGAGATGGAGTTTTGCTCTTGTTGCCCAGGCTGGAGTGCAATGGAGCAATCTCGGCTCAACACAATCTCTGCCTCCTGGGTTCCAGTGATTCTCCTGCCTCAGCCTCCTGAGTAGCTGGGATTACAGGCATGTGCCACCACACCCGGCTAATTTCCTATTTTTAGTAGAGATGGGGTTTCTCCATGTTGGTCAGGCTGGTCTTGAACTCCCAACCTCAGGTGATCCGCCCACCTCGGTCTCCCAAAGTGCTGGGATTACAGGCATGAGCCACTGCGCCCGGCCACAATTCTTAATCTAGAGAGTTTCAGACAAGCTCCGAACCAAAAATCTGTTTTCCAAGGTAGCCCACCTTCCCACATGGCAAATCTGTCCTTCAACGACACTGGCTTGGAGAAGGTTCGAGAAGCACAAAGGGGTAATTGCTAAATATTGAACTTACTACCTAGACAAGTCTGGGAAGAAACAACTTTCTGAACCACCTAATAATTTAAGTTAAATGGAGCATGAAAAGGAGTGCCTCCACAGTTTACTCAATCTGTAGGATTTCTACAGAGAGCTATACCCAGAATAAGAAATTTTTTAGTAATTAATGCAAAGTCGCTTGTCCTGCAGGCATTTGGATTTTAATACAGTGCTTACAGAGGATTTATTCCTAGACATCTTTTTTAATCAACATCTCCTAACCCATCTGTGCTTCTGCAGTGAGGTTTCTAATGCTGAAGTGCTATGACTATTTCCATTTGCTCCATTATAATTATGCAAAACCATGTGTTTTGTTCTGCCTGATCCCAGTTCAATTTAAACACTGATTAAATTGGAAATAAATTAATGTGGTGCAAGTGTTGATGGAATCATCATAAACTGGCACTTACCCCTGGAAACAAACCATCCTCTAATGAATTAATTGTACTCTTTATTTAGGGAGAACATTAGATGTAATCAAATGGAGTGCACACATATTCACAGGCCCAAATAAATGGGTATGTTACAAGTGTGATAGTAAATTAAGTTAATTTCAAGAGGCTCTCTAGCACAGGATACACAGGCTGTAATTAGAAAAATAAGGAGTCCAGTAAAAGAAAACATATGATCTGCCTTGCCCATTTGACAACACCTTGTCCTTCCAAGGTAATGTGACTTTCAATCAAAGAGAATGGGGATGATTAATTCCTTGATGAATAACATGTATACATTCAAAGTAATGGAAATTCTAGATATTCACCAGAGAAAGTTTCTGCAGACACCACAGGAGTCTTCTACAAACCAATATAATGCCACAGGCCCTGGGTTCCTTGCAGATAAAATTTGGAAGCTCATTAAAGGTATTTTATGGCTAATCTTTATTTCCATGAGCGTCTTATAAAGAGGAGATAGCTAAATTAGCAAGTGCATTTCCACTCCTAGAAATCACAATATTCCAACCCAAACAGTGAGACAACTCTAACCCAGCTTTTCTGGAGATGAGCCTGCATTGGACCTGAAAGGGTGGAGTTCTCAGCAGTTGAGGCATTCTCTGGGCACCCTGCCTATCTTTGGGGACCCTTGCTGAAGGATGGAAGGGGTCCCTCTAGTTTCCTTCAATTAGAACCCATGAACTTCTAAGAACACGCTATTCAAAATAAGGAACAGATTACTTTCCTGGATGGATAGAGCTCACAATTAAGTGGACAAGTACAGCAACCCATGTTACGGGAGTAAACCAGGCCCAGGCATAACCCAGGTTCCCTCCAAATAGAGGCATCACAGATACAGGCAATGAGGTGTGCACAGGTAAGGAGAGCAGTAGGAAAATAACAAGATGACCGAAACTTTTTAAAAAAAAAACCTTCTCAGGCTGAGATAGGTCCAAAATTTAGCACATTTTAAAATAGTTTTTGTTTTTAATTACAAAGTCAGTACTTCTCATTTAAAGCAACATCTGAATTAACAAATAAAAATAACATGTAAAACATCCATAATGCTATTTATTCAGAAAATATTTGTCCTTGCAATGGTATTTGTAATTGTTTAAAAGCAGGATTTCTAAATCTCAGTACTACTGACGTTTTGAGCCAAATAATTACTTGTGGTCGGCGGCTGTCCTGTGCATTGCAGGATGTTCAGCGGCATGCCTGACTGCTAATCACTAAAGGCCAGTAGCACCAACCTCCACCCTGCTTGTAACAACCTAAAGGGTCTCCAGACATTCACAAATGGCCCCTCAGAGGCAAAAATCACTCCTGCTTGAAAACCACCCTTTTAGAGGAATCATATCATACAATTTTGAAACCAGCAATTTTCATTTAATGTATTGTAAGCATCTTTCTATGTCATTCGACACATGACTGCAGCATCTAATTTAACTAGTCCTTAATCAGTCCTTAACTTTATTTAACCAGTTCTTCTTTTCAATGTTGTGCTAAAAAATATAGTGAATATTTTTGTACGTGCATATTTGGGCACATAATTATTTCCTTACGATATATTTCTTAAGTACAATTTCCGAGTCAAGTTTTTGTATATTTTTTATGTCATTTTTCTTTTAAAACCCTTAACACACCTTGTATCATTTTCCATTTGTGATTGGTGTCAGCCTCTGTGACTTTCTTTCCCTCACTATTCCATGTGTGCAAGGATTGCCATCTGTTCCATTTACTATAATATCCCCACCATGTCTAGAAGTGCCTGGCACATAGTAGCACCTCAATAATATTCATTGAATGGGTGAATGGATAAGCGAAAAAATAGCAGTTAAACTTTCAAACACTTTGCAGGTTGCTAGTTTTGTAACTCACTCATCTTATCCAAAAATAAACATTTGAAGTTGATCCCAAAGTAATAAATAGGCTATAAATATATCTTGCTTTTAGAGAAGAGGGAAGGGTATTAAGAAGAGGTAGATTAAAAGTCCAAAACCTAGATAGGAGCGGTAGATCACGCCTGTAATCCCAGCACTTTGGGAGATTGAGGCGGGTGAATCACTTGAGCCTAGGAGTTCAAGACTAGCCTGAGCAACATGGTGAAACCCCATCTCTACTGAAAATACAAAAATTAGCTGGGCAAGTGGTGGCAGGTGCTTGTAGTCCCAGCTATACTCAGGAGGCTGGAGCAGGAGAATCGCTTGAACCCAGGAGGCAGAGGTTGCAATGAGTCGAGATCGTACCACTGCATTCCAACATGGGCAAGAGTGACGCTGTGTCTCAAAAGAAAAAAAAAAAAAGTCCAAACCCGAACACTTGGGTTTCAAGGCTGCAGTTAGAGTGAAGAGATTTTGGTGGAGATAGGGAAGCAATGAACTATTTATTAAATCCCCGTAGCTCCAGAGCTTCTTTAAAAAGTAATACTTATTTACTACCCTCATGACTGTAAAGCTCCCTTCCTGGGAAGAAAATAATAAAGACAGAAAGTGGCTTATTTGTTTTTATAAGTCAGCTAAGAAATTCAGAAGATGCTGCTTTGACTAAATCATTTGTGTTTTATGATGGAAACCCTCCAAAATGAGATTGAATAGTTCATCTGCACTAACACACTGTACCTGTCCATATCTCACTAATGGACCTTGAACTCCAATGTCATTGGGGAAACACAAATCTGATGGTAGAATGTCTTAGTCTGTTTGCTGCTGCTAAACAGACTACCTGAGACTGGGTAATTTACAAGGAAAATAAATTTGTTTCTTACAGTTCTGGAAGCTGGAAGTCCAAGGCTGAGGGAGTCGCATCTGGTGAGGGCCTTCTATCTGCGGCATTCAATGGCAGAAAAGCAAAGGGCAAGAAAGCACATGGGAGAGACAGAGCCCACTCCCAGAGCCATTTTTTAAAGGCATTAAACCCACCCACAAGAGTGGAGCCTTCATGGCCTAATCACCTGTTAAAGATACTGTGTCTCAATACTATTACAATGGCAACCAAATTTCAACATGAGCTTTGGAGGGAACAAACATCCAAACTGTAGCAAAGAGGTTCTGATAAAATGCTTCAAGTAATATTCCACTTACTGCTATGCCTGTCCACAGATGGTACAACTCACTTATCTTGGAATAAAAACCCCAATGTCTTCCCTGCATATGTCCTCTTCACCTCCTTTTAAAGTTAGGTGAGTTTTTGTGTGGGTGATAAACCATGCACCAATGTAAGGACAAGATTATGATGAGTGCCTCATTTAGGATCCAAGCAGAAATCTTAGCCAGGCCTTCATAATTGGGAGAATTAAAGATAAAATATGTAGATCCTGGCAAATGGACCATGCAATCCTCACTGTTTAATTCCAAGGTCGCATCGACCCAGAGAGAATATTAATCAAACTCCAATAAAAAATGAAAACGATTGTCTTTGTACCCTGTTTTACAGCTCAAGGAACATCCAGCTAACTATCATAGTGCAGTCATATTAGGTATTTGGAAAATTACGTAACTGCTACTGTAGTTATCCAAGCATCAATCTAAAAATGTTCTCATTATTTTGGTGAGCCACTTGATAACATAAAGAAATACAGTGTTTCACAACATGCCTCTTGAAAAGGCACTATTTGAAAACACCTTTACATTAATTGCCTAAACTAAGAAATTCTAGCTATTACATAGATCACTAGTTCTGAACCTTGGGAACACATTAGGATCACCTGGTGGCTTTTTAAAACTACCAGCACCTGGGCCCCAATCCCAGAGATTTTCATTTAATTATTCTGGGAGAGGCCCAGGCACTGGCAATTATAAACCTGCCCCAGATAATTCTAATATGCAATCAGATTTGAGGCCTCTCTCTCAATGCTACTGGAGCTCATCCTCTGCTGCTTTGACCCAAATCCTCCTGGATACCTAATCTCTAATGGAGACTTCTCAACTCAAAGAAAGAAAACTTGTTCAGTAAGGTAAACTTTATTTCTGGGAGTCCATATAACTAACAGTGGGGATGAAATATTGTCATGTGTGTGATGCATTGAGAGAACATGATCTTAGATTCTTTGCCACATCAGTTGTTAGGAAGACAATTCAAATGGCACACTAGTAGTCGGGAGGATAAGGCAGGAAGATTGCTCGAGCCCGGCAGTTTTACAGTGAGCTGAGATTGCACCACTGCATTCCAGCCTGGGTAACAGAGCTAGACCCTGTCTCTAAAAAAAATTAAAATTTTTTAAAGAAGAAATCAAGTAACACATCAGGCAACTTCAAAGCCTACTTCTCACCTTAGATGAACCCTGACACTTAGCATCCAAACTTTCATGCCCTGGAACAAAGACAGTATTCTTATCGGCAATAATCTCAACAATTTGGAGAACTTGAAAATTGGCACAAGGGCAATAAATATTAGATTTAAATGGTCCTAAAAGACATGATCTATATCTAGAATACACTTCCCTATAATTCAAATTTCTCAAATATAACACGAACTAATTATTTTGTTGCTAAATGAGGCAAGCAATGCCTCACACATAGCAGACACACAATAAACATTTTTTAATCTAATTAATGCTGAAATTGCTCATAAAGTGGGTATTGATAAAATTTAGAATTCTTATTTGATAACAAGATTAGCAGGCATTTCAGCACTGACTGTAAGACAGTTCCTCCGACAATTATACTAGAATTAATATCGTTGCTGTACTAATTTTTTTAACAGTAGATTTCAAAAATTGTCATTTCATTAAAGTTGCTGTCTTAATTACACTTAACCTCAAATGATATCCCGTCAGTCCTGAAAGAACTGGGAAGAAAAAGTATCCATTCTTGTCACAAGAAAAATTAAACTACTCCATAAAATCTATCATTTCCCCAAGACATTTTCTTTTACTGCTAGATTTTTTTCCTCCAATGAATAAAAAACATATATTGAGGACCAACCATGTGCCAGGCAGGCCCCATGCTAGATGCTGTTTAGGATATCGGCTAGTGATTAGGAGTCAGACAGACCGTGCTTGAATCTAAGCTCTGCTAGTTGTTAGTGATATAGATCAAGTTATTCAATTTCTCTAACTTTCCTGTTTCTCATCTGCACAATAAGAAGGGCTAACTTGAGGGGTTGTTGATATTGGGAGACAATATATGCAATGTACCTGGCCTTAATTATTGCTCTGTCATTGGAATCTCACAACTCTGGGACTAGAGGGTACTATATCCTGTTTGCAAATGTGTAATCAAAGGCACTAAGAGGTTGTGACCTAGATACTTTATCTTTTGAGATGCTTTCTCCCTACACTTTTTTCGGGGGGGTTGGGGGCAGACAATCTCTCTCTGTTGTCACCCAGGCTGGAGTGCAGTGGCACAGTCATAGTTCACTGAGGTCTTGATCTCCTGGGTTCAAGCAATTCTCCTGCCTCAGGCTCCCAAGTAGCTAGGACTACAGGCATGTGCCACAGTGCCTGGCTGTTTTTTTTTTTTTAAAGAGTCAGGGTCTCACTATGTTGCCCAAGCTGGCCTTGAACTCCGGGCCTCAAGTGGCCCTTCCGCCTTTGCCTCTCAAAGCACTGGGATTACAAGCATGAGCCACCGTGCTATTTCCATTGTATATTCTTTTAATGCATCTTCTGGTAATTCTTGTGTTTCTAGAAATGGAGAAATTGTATCTCTACAGAGTCAGAAAGCTTCTAGGTCTTGTGTTCTGGCAGCATGAAGAATCTGAGAATAGCGAAGAAAAACTCAGGGGATAGGATTGTGTGCAACTGTAGCTTAACACAGCATGAACAAGCCTTTTGTATCCTCATCTGCTTTGGGATGGCATACCCTTTTAATCAGGTGAACTGCCTTTAATAGTTGCTTGCTGCCTGCATTGCGTTTTCTGATACCATAAAAGGAAATACGTGACAAAATCCTGAAGTACAGACTAAGGAACTGTATGGGGCAACTGATTAGAATAGCATTCGCACTGGTGTTCCTCTTAAGATTCCAAGGCTTGGTGTCGAACCAAATGTATAGACACTTTCTAAAATATAGTACACTAAACAAAACAAGTATGTAACAGTTGGCATTCTGAAAACAAAGAGTTTCTTACAATACTAAGGAGCCAATGTCCTATATTTTTGTCTTGAAGAAAAAAATCTCTGTTTCAACAGATTCTCCCTAATTCGTTCTCCTTATTTCTAATTTTATACTCTGGCTATTGAAGTAAAGAACTATTTCCATCAACAAAGCAAGTTCCAGACAAAAGTTCTTTAAGAAACTTGCCAAAAAAACAGCTCATGCTGTCTTTCCTGGGATTCTTCGACATGTGAATGCTCCAGCCAGACCCAGAAATGCAGCTTTGTTTTACTACCATTCGATAATGATCTAAGCAGCAAAAATCAGATATGTAACCCTAAAGCCAGCACTGCTCCCCAGCAAGCCTTCCCAACAGCACAGATTTCATTAATGTCACAGTCACACGGGCAGCTTCTGTTCTTGGTATATCTCTCTGTTGTTAATTTATTCTTTGTATCTTTCAAATTACTGGTTATTTTTAAAATAGACTAATGTAAACCTAGCATATGGCTACACACTCATTTTCCATTAAGTTGACATTGACTGAGCACCTTCTATGGTCCTGGTACCCAATACATGCCTGGGATAAGAAACAAACAGTCCCCGCACTCTTGGAAATTATGATAGAAATGCATTACCTGGATATGTTGGAGGATGCCTTCCAGTTAAAATTTGGGGCTGCAAACTTTGATAAAAAGGAACTTATTAGCAGGATCATAGGGAGACACAGAATCAATCAGAGGCTAAAGAAAGAGACCAGGTAACTGGTACCCCAGGGAAGATCATGCGGCAGAAGAATCACCTCTCCCACATGCTAGCTTCAGTTGATTAAGATTAAAACGGGAGAGCTTAAATCAGAGGTCATCCTATAGCAGCATCAGAAGGTAGACTCTTATTTAGCATAAGGAATACATTCTTCAAAAGAAGTAATTTCCCCTTTTGTAGAAACGATTCAAATAAACATGAAGACATGCAAGGTACAATTTGTGGATCTCCTGTTCAATCCTACAACATATTAATCAAGGAATATAGACTGGGAAATCCTTCCAGAGTCCTTGAAATTTAGTTTTTAAGTTTTTAATGTTGATGTTTTCCCCTTGTCTTTTCAACACAATTCAGCAAGCTGCCATGTTAACTTTTACACAGAACTCTGCATTGGATATTAGAATTTACATTAAGCTGTGAGCAATTAAAGTCTGATGTCTTTTTCCAGATCTCCATTTAAAATGTAAATTAAAGGGCAGAGGGAAAAGTAACTTCCCTTATGTCACTTAAATTATCCCTTAAGATTACAGGAAACTATTCATTTTTTCAAACTAAGAGGAACCAAAAATGTATTTCCCCTTCCCACTCTTCACAACAGAAAATGCTGAGGCAGTGAGATGCTCTTCTTAGGAACAGAACTTTCTGGCTGACTTGAAGGCTAAAATTGATGTTTTAAACCATACATGTCCCTGTTTTTGTTGATTAAGTGGACTTCACTCAATTTAGCCACAGCTATCTCCAAACCTTAACACTCTCCACCTTTCTCCCAAGTCGAATCTCATTGCTGTTGCTTTGTGTGGCCACACACAACCAATCCTAATAGCTAACATTTTAACACTAGCTTACTATGGTGGTGGCCTTTAAGTATTTTACATGTATTAGCTGATTGAATCCTTGCAAAGAATTCCAGGGTTGGTCCTATTATTATCTTCATTTTTCAGATGAAGAAACCAAGTCACAGTCGAGTGTCACTCTCTTAGCTGTTATCTGGACTTGTGAAGACTTGATACACAAGGCTCTGGATAAAATCCTACATAAATGCAGGGAAACAGACTTGTATAAACACAAATCACTAACACCTTGATATTCTAGTTGTGTGGTAAAGGAACAAGTTACCTAGTCCTCAAATTTTTCTACCTATATATTTAAATGGGAATAATGCTATCTACTTACTTAATGAGATACTGTGAAATAAGCCAATCTTCTCAAACTCTTCTAAACTCAAACTCTTCTAAACTTACTCTTCTAAACTCTTCTCAAACTCTTATAGATACAGAAGTTTATCTACAAGATAAACTTCTTCCTAAGGTTTCTATTTTTAAGAAATAAGAATTTTCAAAAATAGTTTTTCTGTATTCTTACAAGGTATTGTAAGGTATATGTGTTAAGGATATTCCTTCCCATGATTTCCAATCCTGTATTGTTCCAACCTGGGCAAAATGGTGAAACTCTGTCTCTAAGAAAAAAAAAAAAATAAGACAAAAATCAACCAGGCAAGGTGGTGCAAGCCTTAGTACCAGCTACTTGGGAGGCTGAGGTGGGAGGATAACTTTAGCCAGGAAAGCAGGGGTTGCAGTAAGCCAAGATCACACCACCGCACTCCAGTCTGTGCAACACGGCCAGACCCTGTCTCAAAAAAAAAAAAAAGTTCCCTGTAGTAAACATTATGCTTTGTTTCACTGCTAGCTACTCAGCACAGGCCTCTACCAAACAAGCTAAAACAAGGTAGCCTAAAAGTATTATACCGTAACAACTTCTCAGGCAACATTTTCATGGGAAGTGATCCAAACAAGCTTAGAGGGTTATGGTGGGATGAAAAAAAAAAATTATGGCATTTGTATCCATATAGTTTAGAATGAGATCTGGGTTCTCAAAATACTATGAAATCATGACAAGGAAGAGAACTGTTTGGATGCTAAACTTAAGATGCAACATCAGCTCTTCAATTCAGCCCAATTTCCCCCAAATTGATGGTCGCAAAGCAAGGGCAGCTTGCTCCTTCGCTGGCAAGGTAGGACACTTGTTTCCTAATAAAACATAACTTTCAAAATGTTTATTTCTTTAAAAAATGAATACGGTATGTAGTAAAAACTCAAGAAATTTTACAAATGTCTTTCCTCACATGTATCATTTCCCCTAATCTTCAATCAATAATATTATTTACAAATAAGAATACCCAGGCAAAACCACACTGGAACTCAGGTCTCCTAATACTTGGTCCAGGGATTGGTCTACAGCCTTAGTTTTACCATCTAATACTGAAACAAAAAATGAGCCATTACTTTATAATTATGTAAGGCTAAGAATTAGTGATTTTAAACTCTACTCTAAAAAAACCATTATGCAAACTGATAGTTACTTAATGTATTTAACATACTTAAAACTGTAAACAATGTAAAAACACAGAAACATTAGGTATTAAGTATCTATTTCTCTTTAATTAAATGTATCTCCTACTTAAATGGGATGTGTGGAGGAAGATTTCTTCTTCCAGGTCATCAATATTTCGTATCTTTGTTTAGTGCCTTTAAATAATAAATATCAGCATTACTTTTTAAATGGTTTTATTTTATGTACAAATAATGAACATACGTTGTACCCATAAATTCTACTTTCCAAAAACAGGAGCTTTTTAAAAGAAAACCACATAATAACTTTTAAAAGGCGCTGGGATTCCTCTGCTTCTAGATCATTGCTGGGCTAGAAAAATAAAGTTTGTTCCACCAGGAATCACAAGTTAGAACTGAGTATTCTCCAAAGTGTAAATTCTAGAGTGTAGTGTCACTCCAGGCAAAGATTATTCAGTTCTCATCCCCAGCATCCACAACTACCTATCAGAAGGGTTAAACCAGGTCAAAACAGTCCAGCATAATTAGGCTTCATCAAACAATGTCATTATGCTCTTCTAAGATGCAAATAAACCAAAACAGGAAATACTAAAATAAAAATATCTGACACTGCCATACAAATTGTTAGTTCCTTTTTTTATCCCCCCTTCTATAACATTAACAAAGGGAATATTTTACTGCAAAGAATATTTTATTTTATACATCACTAGCCATGAATTTTTGCCATTAGTTACTATACAAATGCTGCCCAGTGCCATCATCCAAATAGCACAACCATTTTACGTCCACAATTCACTTCTATAGTTATAAGTAGAATTTTCATGATTTACTTAAGTACATCTATCAGTAAAGATTTAACACTGAGATGCAATCTAACATCCGTAATATCTGATATTATGTAGATGGCAATGGAGGAAACACGTCTTTTAATCGCTTTTCATTTAAGTGACCTTATGTAAAAAATAAAATAATTCAGCAGTTCCAAGTATCCAAAGGGCATTTTCAAATGTACATAAAAGAAATGGTTACAGAGATTTTTAAGGAGCATCTTCCATGTCCACATCCTCTTGTAACTGCTGTACCATTTTCTCTTCCAACTGTTTCCCTTTGCCTTTAATAAAAATAAGTAAAAAATAAACAACTTAATTCAATGTAACCTTACAGAATTCACATCAACACTTTATAAAGGATCTTGCATGTTTTCAAGTAATATTAGCCACTCCTAAGAAATTTAATAGTAGCTAAACTAACATAGGTCTTATGATATGCCATGCATCAAATAAACATTCTACATACATTTGCTCATTTCACCCTCATAACATCCCCCATTTTAAATATGAGAAAACTGAGGCTCAAAGACAGATTAACTTGCTGAAGGTCACTCAACTAGAAAGCCATTTAAGTCAAAGCACTGGCATGTGAACCCCAGCCATCTGGATCCAAGGTGCCTGCTCTTAACACTGCTCTATCTACCTCAAAGAGGATTACCTAAAAACTTAGATAACAATGGTTCATTTCTGGTGCTTTTTGACTATCAGTTTGTTATCATGTATATGTGAAACAAATGCTCCAGAATTTTGTCTATTTTGTTTTAATAAAATTTGGTACAAAAATAATACAAGTAGATTTACACAAATGTACTCAACATGTGATTACAGAATTTGACCTTTACTAAGATTTCTTTCCCTTTAAGTGATCTACATAAGTAAATTGCATAAAAGACTGTACTGGTGTTAGCTGAGCAAAAGAAACAGTAGTCCAAATTTTAGTATCAGAATCATCTGGGATGTTACTGAACAGTGGCCCAGACTCAAAGAGCCTGGGCCTATGTATTTATACTAAGTTCCCCAAGTTGGTAATTCTGATACCAACCAAAGTTTGAGAACCACTAATAAAAAATATTGTCCTTTAATCAATACAAGTGCAAGACACAAATCATCTACAAAATTATTACGCAAATCATTTTGCATAACTTGGGGGGATATGGAACATAGAATTCAATGAAGGGAAAAAAGAAACACCATATAAATAGACTGACTGCAACTGGGAAATACACTGAATAAATTACATTTTTATAGACCAAATCATATCATAAATTTACTATGAAAGATAATATTTATAGGAAAAAATACCCAAAGTTAGTTGGTACCCAAATACACAGACCACAAAAATCTAGATGTGCAATGTAGTACTCACCTGCAAGAGGGGCTCGGATAAGATGGATGTTTTGCTTGACTTCTTTGATATCCTGAACTTTCTGTAGCTCTTTATTTTTCTTCAATCTACAACAAAACATATTAAAGCCAAAATTTCAGTTACTAACACTGCTTTAAGAGGCATCAATTCACAATACAGCTTCTAAATTTTGTTACTTAAGTTAGCCCCACAGATGGGGAATGGAAACATGATGGCTGCCCTTCTGTTCACTCCCCTTTCTTCTCCCCACAACGCCCCCCATCCAGCAGGAGCATCAAAACCAAGTGAACAGAGCCTCTCAGTCCTCTCACATTACTCCCAAATGGGAAGTGGTGAACTTAACCTAAAAGAGATATATACCTTACATTTATTCCCAAATCTAAGGTAAGGTCACCTGTTAAGCCCTCACAAATGTACATTTTCTTCTCTAACAACTCAAACTCAAAGTGGTTTTTTAGTTCGTAATTAGCTCAAAATAGGATTCCTACCCTACCACAACACTTATTCATTCATTCATTCTTTGTACCTAGACTGGCACAAAATGGGAGCTCAATACATATTTGCTGAGTAAATGAAGGATGTGAGTCATGAAAAGAAGCAGTGCTCTACTACATAAAACAACCTTTAACTGTTACAGTGCCTAGATCTTTTCTCCTCAAATAGATAAGTCTCTGTTATATAATTTTTAAAAAACCATTGGGTAATTACAAGAGCAGAAAACACATGATATTCAATAGAAATGCTAACAGACTAGTTTTCAAACATTTTTGTGAAATGCTTTAAAATTTTTAAGCCAGAAAGCTGCTGGCACGTGCTTCTTTTCCATGACATATTCCATAGCAATTAATTTAAAAGCTAATGGTCCTGCTCTGAAAAAAATAGCTGATTCCAAGCTGGGGAAGAGGAAACATCTTGTTAGCTATAAAACATGAATGCACTCAAAGAATGAGAAGAATTGTCAAAATAACATTACAGTCTGCCTGAAGGAACTCCCACAGGCCAAATATGGGCCACTTAGAACTTCAAAATAAATAATGACAATAAAGAATTATAACCCAATATATACCATAAGAATCCATGAATACACACAGATGTAATATGAATAAAGGAATGAATCTTGAAATTGATGGAAAAGGGAAAGCTCTTTCTTACATGAGAAAATCAACTAAAAAATGTAGAAGAAATGGTGGAATTAGAAAAACCACCATTTGGCAACAATCACAACAATAGTAGTAACTGATTCAGGCAAGACTCTAATGAAAACCAAAACCAGTAGGTACAAGTTTGAGGAGTAATAGGCTTTTTATTGAATCTCTATGTATCTCCCCCAAGATACGTACTGATTATAAGAAAAACAAAATAGTAATCTTCCAGTGGAGAAACCTGACAGACATCACCTTAATCAAGTGATCAAAGTTAACATCACCAGCAAGGTGACATCATGTGCTTCCCGATATGATGCATGAGAAGGATACGCCATCATTTCTGAGACATCCCTGCCAAAGGTGCCTAGCCAAAATCTAATGAGGAATATATCAGACAAACCCAAATTGAAGAACATTCTATACAATAACTTGACCTATAGTCTTCAAAACTATCAATGTCACGTAAAATAAAGATGAGAAACTGTCTAGATTAAAGGAGCCTGAAGAAATATGAAGGACTTTGTGTTGCTATGGACGTAATCAGAATAACTGGTGAGGTCTAAATAAGGTTTATAGATTATATAATAGTATTACATCACTGTTAATTTCCTGACTGATAGATAATCATACTGTGTTTATTTAAGAGAATGTTCTTATTTTTAGGTTCCATACACTTAAGTATACTTAGAAGGAAAAAGCATTATGTCTTCAATACATTGTGACAAGGATAAAGTAAATGTAAAATGCTAGCAGAATATACAAGAGTTCTTCATATTATTCCTTGAAGTTTTTGTTAAGTCTGAAGTTATGTCAAAATAAAAAATTTTTTTTAAAAATACTAATGCCTCTAAATATCTACTAGTAATTATTTTCCAAAAGTTACTCCATACAAATATTCATACCTGTTCATTATAAATTTAGCTTGGCGCTTCTGTTTGATCTCTTCAACTCTCTTCATTGCATCAACTACAAAAAAATTCATGAGTTAGCAAATGTATGCACATTCAAGCGGTATGATCAACAACTGCATTAACAAACACTTCTTTATTATTCTGATTTAGAAATGAATTTACATGAAAAAAATCATTACAAAAACAATCCCTACTCAAAAAGCTGAAGAAGGTATATACTCATGGCCAACATGACTCTCAACATTCTCTTTCACAAGTATCATTTCTCTAATTTTTATCTGACAAAAGTCTCTACTGCTGTTAAATTTTCCTTCCACTTTAAACCAATCCAATGCTTTTCAAATTTTACTATAAAGAGAACTTGGACTATTGACAACTAATCCCATTCTTAACTTGTAATTGCCATGAATAAAGACAGCATCTTTCTGGTTATGAACACTTAAAAGTGCCTGGGATATGGTCAGCACATGATATTGGCAGAATGAACCAAACAATCAATACTAGTAAGTTCTCGACCACAAAAATCCAACTGTTTTAGAAAATGCCTACAGGAGTGTTGGCTAAAAGGGGGCTGAGCCCAACTATGCTCTAAAATTTCTATCAGTACTATCCAATGAAAGACAAACCACATATGAAATTTTAAATTTTCTAGTAGCCATATTTTTCAAAGTAAAAAGGAACAGGAGGAAATTAAATGATACATTTTATTTAACCCAAATTTCCAAAATACTGTCACTCAACATGCAATCTATATGAAATTACTAGTGAAACATTTTATCCCTGTTTTCATATTAAGTCTTCAAAATCCAGCATTCATTTCACATTTACAGCACAACGCAATTTAGACTGGCCACATTTCAAGTGCTCAGTAGCTCAGACACTTCTGATCTAGTCTAGCTCTTTAAAGTGTAGTCTGTAGATCTAAAGAATAATAAGATATTTATATAGTCTTAAAGTATCTCCCAAAAGTATACTTATTAATTAAAAAGAGTAAAACAGTAACTCTTCAGTGGAAAAACCTGGCAGACACCACCTTAACCAAATGATCAAAGTTAACACTGCTAGTAATGAACTAATGGACAGCTTGTGTCTCCTGACAAAACACACTGAAAAAACTCAGCATCAAATCTCTGGTGCTCTTGCCAAATGTGCATTATCCAAACCTAATCTGAAGGAAACACCAAACAATCCAGTTAAGAAATTTTATACCAAACGCCTGGCCCATATTGTTCTAAACCGTCAATATCATGAAATATAAGGACAAACTCAGGAAATGTTCCAGATTACAAGAGATTAAAGAGACATGACATGTACTATTCTTACAAATTTTGCTATAAAGGATATTACTGGGACAATTGGAGAAATATGAATAGGACTAAGATTAGGTAATAATAGTCTATCAATGTTAATTTCTTGATTTTAATAATTACAGTGTGGTTATGTGAGAGAATGCTCTTATTTCTGGAAATACATATTAAACTAGGGATCAAGAAGTATTTTGCATGCTTAAACAGTTCAGAAAAACATATACTAAAGGGACAAAGGGAGAAAGAAGAGAGACAAAGAGAAAAAATTAATTTAACAAAATGTTAACATTCAGGGAGTCTGGATGAAGGATATCAGGGAACTCTACTCCTGCAACTTTTCTGTAATCTGAAATTAGGTCAAAATAAAAACTTTTAAAATGTAGCCTGGGACCAGTAACAGTGGCATCATTTGGGAGCTTGTTAGAAATGAAGGATTTCAGGCCCCACACAAACCTACTATATCTGAATCTACATTTTAACAAAAACCACCAGGACAATCTTTGAGACCTCTAGTATTAAAGCAATGTTTGTATAAATAACTCTAAGAAAATGTCAACTATAAATATGCGTATGCTGTAGCTCAGAATTAATAATATGCTGGATATGTAACTTTTTTTCTTTGTCTTTCAGCAAAAATAAGGACAAGTTCTAGTACTCAAAAGCATTTCCACACTTTAAACTTATTTAGAAGGGAAATAAACACAAGTGGCAGGAAAATCCCTTCCAAAGAATAATATGCTGTATTTCCAAATATTCCAGAATACTGAAATATTTTGAACCTAAGAAGCATCTAACTGTACAATTCACAACTGCAAAGATATGGAACCAACCTAAGTGCCCATCGACCAACAAGTGGGTAAAGAAAATGTGGTATTTATACATGATGGAATAGTACTCACCCAAAAAAAGGAATGAAATAATGTCTTTTACAGCAACTTGGATGGAACTGGAGGCCACTATTCTAAATGAAGTAACCCAGGAATAGAAAAGCTAACACTGTATGTTCTCACTTGTAAGTAGGGGCTAAGCTATGGGCACGCAAAGGCATACAGAGTGGTATAATGGACTATGGGGACTCAGAAGGGGGAGTGGGGTGGGGTAAGGGGTAAAAACTATAGATCGGGTACAATGTACACTACTCAGGTGATGGATGCACTAAAATCTCAGATTCTGACAATCTACAATTAATCCACGTAACCAAAAAAACCACTTGTACCCCAAAAGCTATTAAGATTAAAAAAAAGTTCAACAAAAATATGTAAAAAGTTAAAATAAAAAATAAAAAAAAATCTGACGGATATTAAAAATTCACCTGCAACACAGACAGCCATGAGGGACAAAGTGCAAACTATTTTTCCTGGTATTTTTGAAATTCTAACATACTACTGTTTCTACAGACATCAGTACCTTAACAAAGGTTGTTTAATCCATATCCTCACACAATTTGATAATGTAAGCAATGAATATACAACTCTTGTCAACAGATTAGTTTATAGACCAAATGATACTGAAATATGAGGGGTGTGGAGAATCAATGAATCTCTTAGAAGAATAATATATTGTTGTGGAACACTACTGAAAACAACTTTTCTTAATTGTATAAAACACCAGGAAACAATCTTAAATTCGAAAGACTCTCATACTATATACCTAGCACTCATACTGTACACTTAGCAGATCTTCTTAGAAAAATCTATTTTTAGGATCCCAGTAAAAAGGAAAGCAGAATCAGTGCAGGAAAAAAAAAATCAAGAGCACTGCTTCTTACAGAATTTACAGATGTATAAATGTGGGGGGCAAGAGAATGAGACTCTGTAATAAAACCTAACAGAAACAATAAAATAGGAGTACTCAGTAAGTGCACCTAGAGGGCAGAGACTGTGTGTGACCTGTTCATCTTTGTATGCCACAGGCAGTGCTTAATAAATGTGCACTGAATTAAAATAAATTAAGAACTGTAGAGAACATTACCATTACAGTATGTGAAGTCATACAGAACACAGCAGTATTTCTCTCCAGCAATGTAAATAACATGACACCAGCATGGAGGACCATGGAACTGATTATTCACGTATCGCTAAAATTGGATATGCAACTCTTTTCAACAACAACCTAAATACCCACTAACTAAAAGTAGTTACAAAATATGTAAAAATGATCTGGAGCTGCTGTCTTCAAGTAATAACAACAACAACAAAGGTCAAAATGAAATAAAACTGAATGAAGTCCAGAAATGCCTCGGGACTGGCCAAGTGCGGAGGCTCACGCCTGTAATCCCAGCACTTTGGGAGGCCGAGGCAGGCGGATTGCCTGAGCTCAGAAGTTCACCACCAGCCTGGGCAACATGGTGAAACCCCGTCTCTACTAAAATACAAAAAAATTAGCCGGGCGTGGTGGTGTGTGCCTGTAGTCCCAGCTACTCGCGAGGCTGAGGCAGGAAAATTGCTTGAACCCAGGAGGCGGAGATTGCAGTGAGCCGAGATCCCACCACTACACTCCAGCCCGGGTGACAGAGCAAGACTCCCATCTCAAAAAAAAAAAAAAAAAAAAAGAAATGCTTCAGGACTTTCCAATAATGTCCTTGATAAGGGTGCCTTTTGAAATCAATTTAAGAATCCTATAAGTTAATCTCTTTAGAAATCCTTGAGTTTGAATAAGTGTTATTTCCTTACCAAATAAACCCAATAAAAATCAACTACTTTTCAGAAATTAACTCCTCCTCTATTATAAAGCAGAAGGAAAAGACCTCATTTTTTAAAAAGGGGTTGGGGGAGACCCAAAGGGTACAATAATTAGGGCTAAGTACAGAAAAGGCAATTCCAAATCTAAACTCCAGTTTCTCCACATGGTCCTAGATAAACAAAGCTTTAGAACAAGCTTGACCAACCCACGGCCCAATATAAATTCGTAAACTTTCTTAAAACATAAAGAGATTTTTTTGCAATTTTTTTTCCCCTTAGCTCATCAGCTATCATTAGTGTTAGTGTATTTTCTGTGTGCCCCAAGACAATTCTTCTTCCAATGTGGCCCAGGGAAGCCAAAAATTGGATGCCCCTGGTTCAGAAGGTATAAATACTACCACAAAGGTCCACAAATTTTCAGTTCTTCCCCTGAAGTCTCGTGACTGACTGGAGGACAGAAAGGGATGCCCTGCCTATGATCCATTAGCAGAGTAATAAAGTTTGTGGAATTCTAAGCCTTACAGACTCTGGTTAACAAACCACATCACCCCCACACCCAATACTAGAAATAGCTACAGGCTGCATAAAGGTAGCCATGGGAAGAAAAGAAGGCCGGGCCGGTGCCAGGCATGGTGGCTCACGCCTGTAATCCCAGCACTTTGGGAGGCCAAGGTGGGAGGATCACTTGAGGTCAGGAGTTCAAGGCCACCCTGGCCAACATGGCAAAACCCCATCTCTACTAAAAATACAAAAATTAGCCAGGTGTAGTGGCATGTGCCTGTAATCCCAGCTACCTGGGAGGCTGAGGCAGGAGAATTGCTTGAACCTGGGAGGCAGTGATTGCAGTGAGCCGAGATCGTGCCACTGCACTCCAGCCGGTGGGACAGAGCAAGACTTTCCAACTCAAAAAAAAAAAAAAAAAAAAAAAAAAAGGCAGGGCCAAGGGTCCCAAACATACACAAATGTGGTAGAATCTACAAGCTAGCTCAAGGGATTAACTTTTTCTACATATGAGACTTTTTTCATTAAACTTTCTGCCTATTTCAGGGAAAAAAAACAAAACAAAACAAAGAAAACAAGAACTAGATATTATTGCTTTTAATTTCAGAAGATTATAACTTCATTTTTTACCTAAGTCAAACACTTAGAAATTCTCTCAGAACATTTGTAATGATGACCTTAAGCACTACACTTTTTAATTTTAAAGAAGCACTGAATTTTATAAGGTATACAGAATACAAGTTTATATCCTAAACTATATGGTCTAAACATGTAAAGTGTGTTAGGTTTCATGTGTATTTTAACCGTCCCACACTCACCCTAAAACAGTATTTTCCGTCTCTATTTTTTTCAGCCATTTTTATGTTTTTACATCTCTGTGTGGGCACTTCAAGTAGTATCAAAGTTAATAATTACATTATTTTAAAATGAACACACCAGCCAATTGTAAAAAAAAAAATGATGAAAGATCTGACTACAACAGAACCATTAAAATGAGGATAAAATAATAAAAGCCAAGGAATGATAAATGGAAAATTCAATATTTAAACAACAAACTGACACTTAAAGTTATAGTATTATCCCAAACCAGTCTCTCCTCAAAATTACTGGTATTTCTTTGTGACTTACTAGTTTTATTCCATAGCTCTCGCTGGTATTTGATAGGTTCATTTCTACGTTTTTCAAATTCAAATGAATTATCCTGTAAGAGGGAACAGAGGAGATAAAAATAAGGTTTTAAGAAAGGTAGAAAGGAAATATTTCTTAAAACATCTTCCTTTTCGTAAGTGTTCTGAATGAACATACATCTAGATTCACCCCTCAGGGTATCTCAGAGAATATAGGTTTTCAAATTTTTTCTCCTTTACACACCTCCCTATTGAAGACATCTCTCCATATACTAGTGATTCTCAAAGAGAAAGGAGGAGACAGTAACACCCCCATCCCTCAGAAGGGCATATAACAATTATCAGGATTACAAACTGAAAAACCTTCCCAATGTCCCATTCCCAGATAAGATTCAAAGCCAGAAAACTTTGAATTATGTTGAACCATATGAAACTGCCATTTTTTACAGATCAAAAAAAGTCAACATCAAGAATTCCATGTTCTTCCTGTAGGAGACAGAAAAAAAAAAAGAGAGAGAAAACTTCATATGGTTCAACCTAAATATCTATGTTATAGCAAAAAGGTATGAAAACTATATATAACTTCAAATAAATGAGGTGCTACTCTGCAGAATAAAAGTCAGGCCCTACATTTCTTCAGATCCCCTCCAAACATGGTTACCATTGCTAGTGGCTGGTATTTTTACAGTTAATGATCCTTTTAATCTTAAAACACACAAAACAATTTTGGAAAAGCTACAGGTATTTCTTGGTTTTCAAATCTATCTGACAGGCATATAAAACAGCATTACCTCTGGATTTAGCTACTATTTCTTTTATATATACACACCTTTATTCAGATCATAATAACCTCAGCCACGAGGTAAATGGTAATCAGTAAATGACTGTGACTGGCAGTGTTTCCTCAGGCAGCTGCCACTTGCATTTGGGCTGCTATGCTTCTTTTCTTCCAGAATGAAAATTATTTTTGTGACAGTAATTATGATTTGGCCTTGCATCTGGTCAAACAATAGTCTTCACATTCATTGCAAAGCTCTGGTATTAAGGAGGCCAGGAAAGGGCTTCATGGAAAATGCTTGTAGATACTGCCCTTTAGCAATAAAAAGGTGGGAAAGGGGTCATAGGTTTGGTGGGTAAAGGAAGCCATGGATGGAGGGGACAGTTTAAAAGATCTTCCTCCCTCAAAGGTAGCCTGTACTGCATTTTCATGTCCTTCCTTTGCAGGGACTGAACGTGGACAGCTTCAAAATACCCTTTTATCAATTCAATATAACAATATAATGATGGAGGCTCACTCCATTAAATCCTCTTTCCCCCTGACTTCTCTCTAGTTCTCCTCACACCAACACTACTAATTTCTCTGCTCTCAGATACAAAGTCCTGCTAAGGAAATCCAGAAACTGATAAATGAGTCTATTATAAACTTCACCTGAGCCTTGACTGCTGTTCAGAAATCCTTTATCTCTTAACTTCATCTCAAAATCTTTCAGTAGCAATTCCCAACTTCATCCCAAGCCATTTAAGTGATTTTCCTCTTTGTCTGCAAGAGCTAAAAATAGTAGCTCCACAGAATTACAGTTTTAAGGATCATGTGAGAATGAGATTATTTCCAGAGCCAAATACAAATAAGGTACTTATTAATCATGTTATAGGCGGCCTTGTTATGATTGATTAGATGACATATACCCTTCAAATACTAAAACTGTGAAACGTGTAAAAACTATATTGATAGCTAACCGTACTCACCACTGTAAGCTCTTTACCAGCTGCTTTCCGGAATGCTTTGGTCCACCTAACTTTGCGAGGATTGCGCTTCTTTTTAAAGTTTTTATGACATTTAGATTTGCAAAATCTGAACACCTACAAGAAAAGTTAAAATATTGAGAAGTCAACATTAAAAACTTTTCTATCACAAGACATTACCCCTGCTAGACAAAAAATACTCTCCCTTCTACTTAAACTGCCATTTAGAAATGTGTAAGATATATCAGATTAAATGGAAACAACTATTTTTTGACTAG
This sequence comes from Pan troglodytes, assembly GCF_028858775.2. Lineage (NCBI taxonomy): Eukaryota > Metazoa > Chordata > Mammalia > Primates > Hominidae > Pan > Pan troglodytes. The sequence continues at coordinate 47,212,506 of NC_072414.2, forward strand.
CAAACATCATCCCAACCAAAGGCTAAGGGCCCTGAAAATATTATTTTAAATTACTAATCATTTATATAGAATAACAGTAAAATTATTTCAAATAAAGGGAACAGTTTTAAGTAAAGTCATTTATTTAAGTCCTTTCTTAATTCAGGATAATTTTCAAAATTCACTGTCTCTACACCTCAATGGGGATAAAAGTTTCAAACAACCATTCTGAAATCTCCTTTGGGTCTTTCCATCTTCCTTGTTGAAAGCACAAAATAATTTCAAAAGCAGCTAAAACTGGTGATATAACAGATTCGTTTTCGACTTACTCACAGATCTGCTAGCAAGATTCTTTACTATTTTAACTCTCCACCTTCATCCTACAAGATTTAATCCTTTAATAGTGCTAACTTACAACTGATGATGCTTCAACATGTCCCTGAAATGGCTTATTAGGACTCATTTTATAAATCTAACAGTATTATTTTGTTACTTTGTAATGCCTTAGAACACACTGCATTTGTGTATGCCCTGGAGGAAATGGGAAGAGAAAAAGTAATTATTTGGGGTTTGTGGATCTTGGTAAAGAAAATTAAGTTGAATTATCATACCTAAAAGGTATGACAGATAATAGGTCAAAGTAAACAGTACAAACACTTCCAACTAAATAAGCCTGTGTATGTATCACAAATCATAATACTTTTCACCTTTTATATATGTTGCCCTAAGGGGAACTTCAAGTAGGTCACTACATACAGTAGGACAGTTTTCTTAGAAACTGTTGCTATTAGTTTAATCTGATCCAGGCCCATACCTCCTACAGAGCCTTCTCCTAAGAGACTAGAGTGAAAGCATGTCTATATCCTTGAGTTAGTTTCAAATAGACTAGAAAATATAAGAACTACTAGTCTCCTGGAGTAGCCTACTATGAAATCACAAATAAAATATGAATATATGAAAATCATTGTGAAATGAATTATATTTTGAGTATTTTCAGCCCAAAATACTATTATTTTTTAAGCAAAAGCCTCCCACATTTAATATCTACTAGATATCCCTTAGGCAAATTCCTTTTTCTACTATTTATCTAATGGGAGGACTAAACTTGTTTTGGCTCCTCTCAATTCCAAATAGACCCAATGAGGAATCTACTTGGTTCCTTAACTAATAGGTATTACCTGAAAGGCACAATGAAGGATCTACAGAGACCTGGAACCAGAGGAGGTGCAAAGGGGATTCAATCAGTAAATAAAGAGCATCTATGTGCCTGATGTTGTACTAGTGCTAAGGATACAAGAACAATCAAAATTTGGTACTCTACCTTGAGAAGCTTAGTCTAGCAATGTCATAATCTCACTTTGCAATCAAGAAAGATCAAGATCTGACTAGGATATAAACAATGGGATAAAGTTATAATCATGTATAATGTAATATGTAAACACATATGAGGAAGTGGTTAAATCTATGGTGGGGTAAGAGGTGGATGGCTTATGTGTCAGGCAAAGCTTTATGGTTTCAAGTTTCTCTTTTAATTTAGTCCCCTAAATGCTAACATGCTAACAAATGATCCCCCATACCTTGGACTCAAAGTTCTTCAAACCTTTCTTATTCCACTAATTCAACATTTATTAAGCCCTCGTTAAGAATGTATTTTCCCTGTTTGCAAAGTATGTGCAAATATAGAGAATTAGCATTAATTCTACCCTTAACCCATTTATGCCTAAGAGTAAAAGGTGAAGTTTCTATTAATAACAGTCTCAGAAACTAAGAGAATAAAGGCAGAAAGACTAGTTAAAGCCTGGGAAACATAGCAAGCCCCTGTCTCTACACACACACACACACACACACACACACACACACAATGTTAATCTCCCCGTCTCTACAAAAAATTTTTTTGATGTTGGGCATGGTGGTGCACACCTGTAGTCCCAGCTACTCAGCATGCTGAGGAGGGAGGACTGCTTAAGTACAGGAGACTGAGGCTGCAGAGAGCCATGATCACACCACTGCACTCCAGCCTGGGCAATAGACAGTGAGACCCTGTCTCAAAAAAAAAAAAAAAAGGCTAGATAAGAGGCTATAAAAGTGGTAAGAGCCTAATCTGAACTAGGACAGGAAAGTAGAAAGAAGGCAAAGACACCACTATCTTCGCAGAGGCAGGATAGGTAAGACTTGATAACTAGATACAAAAGGTGAAAAGATTCAGACGACTCTCATGTTTCTAGCAGAACTATCCGGGCACTTAAGAGTGGTATTAATTCACAGAGCAAAAAGATCTGAGGTACTAAGGAATTCTCTTTCAGTAGGCCCACTGTACCTACTGTTAGGTACATCCAATGGAAAATTCAGATTTGGAGCTCAGGAGATTTAGGTTTGGAAATCAAGCATAAAAAAAGATGAGATACTTGTTCTTTGTTAGTGCTTCAGGCCCTCTATCTTTTATTTCCTCCAACAACTCTCTTCTGGATCCACTGGTGACTCCCAACCAACTCAACACTGTCCTTATTCTTCATCAACTTAACTTCCACTGTGTCTACCAAATCAATACCCAGGTCTTGACAGTTCTCACGATCTGTTGTTCTAATTCCAATATCCAGCCGACAAGCATCCTGGACGAAAATCACAAAATCGTAACGAGATCATGTATAAAACCATACTGCCTACTCTGAATTAGACCCCAACCTGGCAATCTTTTGGTTCATTTTTATAAACTTCTTATCATGTTCCTGAGAGCAAGTATTCAAAATCTTCTAGGTTCTTTTACGTTATCAAACATGGCTTTGGTCCCTCACTTTCAGCTGAATCCCTTGGATCTAATTAATGAGGTCAATATCTTTGATCTGTTACAGAGATATAAGGTGAAGAAGTCAGACTTGTAATTATTTAGCACGTCAAATTAACCTTAATATACAGATTCTTAGACCCCCTTCCCCTCCCCCAAAGATTCCAACTCAACAGATCTGGTGAAAACCAGGAATCTGTAAACGCCCAGTAATTCAGAAGCAAACGTAAGAGATCAAATTCTGAGAAACAATGTGTTTCTCTGAGAAAGAGAGGAACGGGATTCATTCTGTAATGACAGGACAAATTCATGTACCATTCAAAACGTCTTTCACAACTAGGACTCATATTTATTATTTACGTTTACAGACTTATTATACTTGTAGCCCTACGCCCAAGGCTCTATCATCATTTACAATCCAGTCACTTCCTCAAACAAATGTATTTGCTCCGTTCTCTGCCTTTTCTCAAAATGTTCACTTTCCTTCCACTTAGAAGGCCCCCTCCGCTTTCTTCCGCAAAATTCAGGATCCAAGATAAATATCACCTCCATGCTGAGTCTTTCCGTACAGGACCCTCCCCAACTCACCCGCAGTAACTTAATACATAACTCTACCATTAAGCAATACGGAACACTTCCATCAACCTCTACACTTTAGTATGGACCTTAGTATAATGCCTGACAGGGTATACACTCAACAAAGTTTACTGGATTCAAGAATTTGGCCCACGTACATGAGTGGCCAAACAGCCCTCACAGACATCCAAGATTCCTGGTAGGCGCTAGCTGGGATCGCTCCTGAAGTTCCTCGCTGCCAACGCCACCCAAGGGTGGCCTGGTGGCCAGCGCCGCTCGGAAGACGGGCAAGGAGAAACCCCCGAAGCGGAACGTTGAGAACGGAGGCCCAGTTAAGCCACCCTCCCAGGGGAACAACGGGAGGAACCCGGGCCAAACATGGCAGACGCAGAAGCACCCAGCACCGAGCCGCCGCGCCCAGGAACCGCGGGAGCTAGGCTGAAGCAAGAACTGGTGTCGACCGCCTCACCTTGCAATCGTTGCGGACGAACATCATGCCGTGTCCAGGATAGATGGGCCCCGAACAGAAATAACACTTTTCGATACGCATGTTGAACCCGCGTGTGACCCCACCAAACAAACGCCAAGCTTGAGAGGAAGTGATGCAACCCCGTCACCGGAAGTTACCTTCTTCCCCCTTCCCCGACCGGAAAAAGGCAAGCGCCCTTCGTTCTCGCGGTTCTGTTAGACCAGATGCGAACACGACTGTGCCTCCGGCGGCCGTGTGGTCAAAAGCGCTGCCGTTTGACGCAGGCGCAGAGCTGCAGACTAGACCTGTTCGCTGTTACTTTGGGGAAATGTGGTTCTGCGCCCCCTTGTGAACTTACTCTCACAGCACCTAGTTTTTTCTCTCTGTGTGTCGGCATTTATGCACGTATTATGTATCTTTGGTTTGTGCTTTGCCTCGGAGTGCTCTCGAGAGCACTCTCTTAACTCATTTGTCTACTGCCTGCCCTAGACCAGCCCTCGATTCTCGTCCCACAGTGATTTGCAGGGTGTAAGCGGCGAAGACCCTGCAATCCAGCGTTGCTTCGAACATTGCAATGAAAATGGTTGAGTTGCTGATGCTCCAAGGACTTTACCAGCAATTTTTTTAAATATAAAATCGTGTTATCCGCCTCCCCCCCCCATTTTAATTAATATACATATGTAGTAAACAAATATTTTCGCCGGAAACTACGACTCCCTCCCTAGACCTGCGGTCTTCCTCCCCAGGGGCAAAACAGTTCCATTTATTACCTGCCAGAGCTTTTCTGTGCATAGGCAAACATGTATATTTGTGTGTTTGCCTGTCTCTACGTCCTGTTCTTTATAATACTAGTTAATATGCTATTTACTCTTTCCTGCATCTTGCTGTTGCCTTGTATCCCTTCATTGGAATGTGAGCTCCATGAGGGGCAGGGATTTCAGTTCGTTTGGTTTACAACTACATCCCAGTATCTAGAACAGTCCCTGGCACATAATAGGCATTTGATACATATTTTACTGTAAAAGGGTATTTAACATTCTTTTTCATATATATATGCCATTGTATGAAAGTATTTTAATTGGTCACTAATCGATGGGCATTCTTATCTTTTGATATAATAAGTATCTTTATTGGTACGCTTTTTCAAGAGAGGGTTTATGTAGAACTGCTGGATCAGAGGAGCTGGATATAGATATATAGTTTTAAAATTTGGCAGATAATACTAAATTGCCTTCCAAAAGTTTTTACCAATTAACACTCAGCATCAACAAATAAGATGTCTGTTTCACTACCCTGCTGTGAAAAGTGATCTTTGCCAACCTGAGATGAAAATTTATCTTATTATTATTTCGACTTGAATTTAATTACAAATGATGTTAAGAATCTTTCACAATGTTTTTCAACTTTTTTCTGTGAATTGCCTGTTCAGGTTCTAAGCAGTTTTCTATTCTTTCGTTGATTTTCAACAGCACTTTACACGTTAAGGTTAGTCCTTTGCTGACATGCATTTAGAAATTATTTCCCTATGAATGTTTTAAGCTTTGCTCATGGTATTTTTCCATGCAGAAATATGTTGTTTATATATTCAGATTTATCCAATTTTTTTATGATTTTGGATTTGGTACTTTCCTTTAAACTGCACTTCTCACTCCAAAATTGTTTTTCAAAATGTTTTCTCTTATGTTTTGTAGTTTCATTTTTTTGCATTTGAATTTTCAACTCGTCTGGAATTTAAGTATAAATGACATAAGACTCCAGTGTCTTTCCCTCAGTGCTGTATGTTGATAAAGCATCCTTTCCCCCACTCACTCATAATGTCACATCTATGGCTCCATTTCTGGACTCAGTTCCATCGTTTTATTTGTTAATGTGCCACTGCCCAAATATTTAAATTATTGTCATTTTTTGAATAACTGGGTTTACCTCCTCTCCCTTTCTATTAGTTTTCATGCTGCTGATAAAGACATACCCTAGACTGGGCAATTTATACAGGAAAGAGGTTTAATGGACTCACAGTTCCATATGGCTGGGGACACCTCACAATCACAGCAGAAGCTGAGGAGGAGCAAGTCACGTCTTACATGGATGGCAGCAGGCAAAGAGAATGAAAACCAAATGAAAGGCGAAACCCCTTTAAAATAATCAGATCTCGTGAGACTTATGCACTATCATGAGAACAGTGTAGGGGAAACTGGCCCCATGATTCAATTATCTCCCACCAAGTCCCTCCCACAACACATAGGAATTATAGGAGCTATAATTCAAGATGAGATTTGGGTGGGGACACAGCCAAACCATATCACCCTTCCTTCCTTGTCCTTCTTATTCATTTTTTATCTGGCTGTTCTTCAACATTTATCTTTTCATTTTAACTCTAGAATCAGTTTGTATAGTTATAATCTTCAAATACACACATTTTTCCTTTTATTGGATACTTTTTCTTGTCTAGTCATTCAACCAGTAATTCCAGAGTAATGTTAAATAACAAAGGCACATACCAGAAATTTTAGTAATAAACATCTGCCCAATACTTTATTGTCAACCAAGAGACTGAAAATTATTTTACTTTTCTTTATTCTTCCTCTCCTATCCTCCTCAACAATTATGGAAGAGCCTCACCAATCTTTGCAAACTTTACACAGTTCCTTCCCAACTCTGTTTGTTCCTACTACTTCACCAAGAAATTTTATACCCTTCCCATATACATGAACACCCAGGTTTACCCTCTTACCTTTGATGTCAGAGGCCACATCATTTATCTGTGTTCTTAATTTCATACCTTAAGGCTTCATCTGAGACTTTGTTCCCTTCAGTCCATGAACATATTCAGTGCTTCACTTTAGAATGAATGTGTGTATAGCCAGCCTTAGAAATTGTTTTTTTTCTTTCCACCTATTTTAATGGAATACAAGATTGAACTGAAATCTTGGAAATATGATTCCATTTATCCTTCTTAGGGTTTATGATTCCTAAATCTAAGGGTATGGGTCTTTTATCATTACTGGAAAATTCTCAGCTATTATCTTTTCATATAGTGCCTCTTCCTTCAGTTTCTCTAATTTCTCATCATAGAATTCCTACTAGATATAAGTTGGAGCTTTTTTTCTTCCCTCTGTGTCTTTTAACCCCTCCAGGACTTTCTCCTTATCTCTGTCTGCTGAATTATGGGTAATTTCCTCTGACCTGCCTTCTAGAATTTCCTCTTCAACTCTGTCAAACCTGTCATTTAACCTCTAACCATTAAGTTTTGAATATCAATGGCTGTATTTTTCATTGTTGGAAGTTTTTGGGTTTTTTTTTTTTAATTCAAACCAGTCTGGTATCTTTAATATTGTCTTCTTTTCTGGATTTTTTAGTTCCTTTCATGTTTGTGATTATCTTAAACACTTTGACTTTATGGTCTGCTTCTGATAAGTATATTATTTGAGGTTCTTAAGTGCCAAATCCTGCTGGCTGTTTGGTCTGCTGGCCCTTGCTAATGACTGGAGGTAAGAATGAAGAAGAAATAGATTGTAATTTTTCATTGTAATCTTATCCATAGTAGGGTGTTTTTTGGCCTGTGCAGAAATGTTCCATCTGCAAACATTTTTGCTTTGCTTCCACCAAGTAATCCAGAACAAATCCCTTCTTTAAAATGTTAATTTTTGTTAATTTCTTGATTGAACATACCCAGAAAAATTAGGTATTATACACTTTAACCTTAAACCTGTGTTCAAGCCGACTTGTGGTTGTAAATTTTCACAAGATATTAAAGACATAGACTAGGTTGGCCGGGCACGGTGGCTCACGCTTGTAATCCCAGCACTTTGGGAGGCCAAGGTGGGTGGATCACAAGGTCAGGAGTTCAAGAGCAGCCTGGACAAGATGGTGAAACCCCATCTCTATTAAAAATACAAAAATTAGCCGAGTGTGGTGGCGTGTGCCTGTAATCCCAGCTACTCGGGAGGCTGAGGCAGAGAATTGCTTGAACCTGGGAGGCAGAGGTTGCAGTGAGCCAAGATCTCACCACTGCACTTCAGCCTGGGTGACAGAGCGAGACTCCATCTCAAAAAGAAGAATAAGAAAAAAAAAAAAAAAACCATAGAGCAGGTCCTGGATTTCTGTGTGTTTGGGGACAAAGGGCTGCAGTTTCATCACCCTATTCTCAACAGGCCCAAGGTTTTCTTTACTAATTCTTTGTAGCCATTATAACAAAGCATCCTGATTACCGATACTGGCAAAACCAAACCAAAAGCAAACCACAATCAGCATCAGGTTGTTTTAAGTTCCATCTGTTGTCTGTTTTTAAGGGGAAGGAGGTGGTCTTAGGGCATTGCCCATATTTTTGTGAGAAATCATCGGTACATTTTTAAAAAATATGTTCATACTTTATCCAGCATTATCTAAGTATCTTATAATGGAAGAGCTTATAAGTTTTATAAATACCTATATTACCAATAACAGAAGAGCTGGAAATACCACCATAGAGATTTCCAATTTATAAAAATACTAAGTGAAACATGTCTTAAATAGATTGTTAGCCATCTTGACATCAACTTCAAAAGATCAGAAATTATCTCTCAGAATTCTTAATTTTTTTTTTTTTTGAGATGAAGTCTTGCTTCGTCACCCAGGCTGGAGTTCAGTGGCATGATCTTGGCTCACTGCAACCACTGCCTCCCGGGTTCAAGCGATTCTCCTGCCTCAGCCTCCCCAGTAGCTGGGATTACAGGAATGAGCCACCACGCCCAGCTAATTTTGCATTTTTAGTAGAGACTGGGTTTTACCATGTTGGCCAGGCTGGTCTCCAACTCCTGATCTCAGGTGATCTACCCACTTCAGCTCCCAAAGTGCTGGGATTACAAGCATGAGCCACCACACCTGGCCTAGATTTCTTGATTTCTTACAATGAATTAGTATGGACTTACTATATGTGAACCTTTTTAAACATTTTTAACGCTGTTTTTATTTTCAAATTGCATTCTTCTGTCTTTTAACATTAACAGTGGCCCCTTTTGAAAACTCTTTCTCTTGACCCTGCTGCCTCTTTAAGTCCTTTACTCAGTCAATTAACAAACATTTGAGTACCTATTGTGTACCAGGCCTTTTTCTGAGTGACGGTAACAGTTTTGAAGAAAACTATCTAAATCCCTGTCCTTGTTTGTGGAGCTTGTATCTTAGTGGATGTAGACAAATATATAAATATGTCAAGTGAATCACTTGTCAGCCTCTTGGCTAAGAATAATTGTACATACATCAGGTGGTGAAATATTTACATTGAGTGATATGAAGAAACGCAAAGCAGAACAACAGGTCAAGGAGTGACAATCTGGTTGGGGCCATGAATGGGAGTGACTGCTCTTTTATATAAGGTGGTCAGCAAAGTTCTTTGGACAAAGTGGCATTTGAGCAGTCTTAAAGGATGGGAGAGGTATACATGGAACACTAGCATTCCAGACAGAGGGAACTGCAAATGCAAGAGATCTGAGGCAGGAACATGTTTGACTGCTCCAAGGAGGCCAGTGTGCCTGAGAAGAGTGAGTTGGACAGTGGTAAGAAATAAGGTCAGAAGGTCAGAGAAGCCATCTCTCCACATATACCCTCCTCATCCAATCCATGACTGTACCCGCCCCAGCGTCTCTTGCATCATCTCTCAGCCCTGCCTGATCTTAGTTCAGGCCTTAATCATCCTTGTTTTGTTTATCTGAGATTGTCTACTACAACACTTCCCAAATATAGGTGCTCAATACATGTTTGATAACTTTTTTTTTTTTTTGAGACAGAGTTTTGCTCTTGTTGCCCAGGCTGGAGTGCAACCTCCGCCTCCTGGGTTCAAGCGATTCTCCTGCCTCAGCCTCCCAAGTAGCTGGGATTACAGTCATGCGCCACCACGCCCAGCTAATTTTGTATTTTTAGTAGAGATGGGGTTTCTCCATGTTTGTCAGGCTGGTCTCAAACTCTCGACCTCAGGTGATCTGCCTGCCTCGGCCTCCCAAAGTGCTGGGATTACAGGCGTGAGCCACTGCGCCCAACCTGATAACATTTTTAATTACTTTTCCAGAATATGTTGTCTTGGCTGGCCCCTCAGTGAGCACCTAATGGAACGCGTATCCCTGAATTTCATTTCCTTTGGCATTACAACCTCTGGTATGAAACTTTGTGATAATAAATACAGTTACATTCACACACAAATTTGACAGACTAGACCACTTTTTTATTACAGCTTAATTGGCACATGGTTCACTGAAGATACACTTCACTTTTACATAGGCTTGTAAATAGAAAAATACACTGATGCACAAAAAATATAGTACTTCAATACCAAACTTAAATGATTTCCAAAAAGAATACAGGTTATTTCAATAATTAAAGGTGGCTTTTGTGTGTGCACTATATCATGTATACACTTAATTGTATGTTTAAGGCCAGTGGAATCTATAGCTAATTACTCATTTGGTTCTTGAAAACTGAAACATGCAAACATTCTTATTTCTATGTTTAAAGACATTTAATGTGTTATTCTAACACAAATACACCATATAGAATATGCCCTTATATGTAGCTGTAAGATTATGTTGTACTGCACTGAAGTCTTATGGCAACTATATAAGGCACTGCAGTGTGATTATGACCCTGCTCTTTTTTTTTTTTTTTTTTGAGACAGAGTCTCCTCTGTCACCCAGGCTGGAGTGCAGTGGCGCGATCTCGGCTCACTGCAAGCTCCACCTCCCAGGTTCACACCATTCTCCTGCCTCAGCCTCCTGAGTAGCTGGGACTACAGGTGCCCACCACCACGCCCAGCCCATTTTTTTTTTTTTTTTAGTAGAGATGGGGTTTCACCGTGTTAGCCAGGATGGTCTCGATCTCCTGACCTCATGATCCGCCCTCCTCGGCCTCCCAAAGTGCTGGGATTACAGGTGTGAGCCACCGCGCCTGGCAACCCTGCTCTTGAAATGTCTAAATCTTTTCCTCACTAGCATATACAATTCAAATGCACAGGCCTCCGTGACTTCTTTGGAATTTAAAAGAAGCCTTCATTTCAAGGATAGAAATATGTAAAATTTTACCAACCATGGCTATGTTTGTTATGGGAGTAGTGGAAGGACAGTGGGAAAAAAATAGGTTTTTTCATGATACTTATATTTTTCCTTTTTTAAAAATAAATTTAGGGGGTACAAGTACAGTTTAGATACATGAATATATTGTGTAGTCGTAAAGTCTGGGCTTCTAGTGTAACCATCACCCAAATATACTTGTATTTTTCTAATTACAGTTCTACCAAACATTTGCCACCACAAAATACATGTATTTTTATTCTTTATTTAAATTATGGTGAGTGATATTTCTTCCTAAATAGCCATTAAGATCTCTGGAAGTTTTGATCTACTTTATTCAAACCACTTTAATAAATAAGACTTTTCACCTAAATGAAATACCTTTGAATTTTATAAACAACTTCCATGAAACATATATTAAAACCACCTTTAATTTGGTATGAAGACACTTTGGCAATGCAGCGGAATAAATGATCTTGGCAAGACCCAGCAAGTACAGTAAATGCTCGTGAGCTCTATGAAAAATATAGGCTATAGAATACTTCATTTTTCTTTTATTGAACTACAATACAAATGTGACTGCTTCAATATGAACATCTATCTTCCACCAAATAGCAAACAGGCATCTTATGTAATTAAAGACTAATTATTTCAATTCCACCAATGGAAAAGCAAAACAAGTTGCAAATATCAACAATACAGAGCCTGCTGGTAAAGACAGAGATGAGTAATTTATAAGCTAATAAAGCTGCAGCCTGAGGATGCCAGATCAACATTATAAATATGAAGAAAAAGAAACTAAATATTTACTCATCACAAATAACTCGGCATAAGCACCAGCTATGTTCAGGTGCGGCCAGCACATAGGCCAAGTATAAATGTACAATCACAGTGAACTAAAGCCATAAAATCTAGTTCCCTGACCCTTCAATCAACCATTCAGAGCAATGGGAATATAGCGGGGAGACAGAAGTCCCACTTTGGTTGCTCATATTACATTAAGCCAGCCTGCCCCACCCCAATCCCCTTCCCACCAACAAAAAAGTCACTGTGAGTGTATAATTGGTCAATCCAGTTTATCCAAGGTCTATAGATATAGCCATGATTTGTCCTATATTCATGTTAAATAGAATGCTTACATAAAATTAATACTCAAAGACATTGAGCTGATGTGCATGTATATTCTCTTATTTAACATTTAAGTGGCTTTAATGGTATTTTAGAATGTCACCTATGGCATGAGTCTTTAAATCTGGATTGAAGACTGTGGCGGTTTTATAACTGCATGTAAGATCTTAAATGTAAGACTCTGGGCCTACCTACATTAAGGCAGGTGACAGTACCCTCATTCATTCTACATAATAAATACACTCTTCTGTGACTGCAAAATTCTGAATCCTTGAATGATCTACTATAATAGGCTAAGGTTTTATAAGGCACTTCTGGCTCTGAAATATTTCTCCTAACTCTCAGGCTGAATCTTAAAGAAATATTTACAAAGCTGCAACAAATTAATTTTAGAACCGGATGCTTTATTCGTAGGTCTAATGGGGATGGTGAGAAGCAATTTGTACACAATGCCCATTAATCTCTCACTGTGCCATGTATCAATCATAGAGAAGATCCCAGGCATGGGCCACCTGAACTACTATGTCGCTTACTTGACTTCTCAACAGCCACATGCCCCTTTCTCCTTTTCTTCACTTAACTGATCCGTAGAGGCATGACCATTTGATCGCACCACTCCTTCAGGAATCCAGGACTTGTCCACACACCGTTCCATTCGCTTCATTATCAGGTCCAGAAGCATCTCAATTGCTTGGCTTATGTTTGTCCCATTGGCAGCACTAGTTTCAAAGTAGGGGATTCTGGAAGACAGAGACAACTGAGGTAACAACATGTGGAGGGAAAGGACAGTGACCTTTGCTCTTGATAATTCAAATTAGAGAATCGATAGAATACAAATATACAAGATGACAAACATTTTACCACCCCAGAGTACATTAAAAAGTGAAAAAGACAATAAAATACACTGCATTTCCAGTAGATATGCAAAACTGGAAATTTTAGACTCTTCAAAATATCAATTTTCGGCTGGGCGCAGTGGCTCACACCTCCCAGCACTCTGGGAGGCTCAGGTGGGCAGATCACCTGAGGTCAGGAGTTCAAGACCAGCCTGGCCAACATGCGGAAACCCCATCTCTACAAAAAATACAAAAATTAGCCAGGAATGGTGGCATACACCTGTAATCCCAGCTACTGGGGAGGCTGAGGCTCAAGAATCACTTGAACCCGGGAGGCAGAGGTTGCAGTGAGCCAATATTGTGCCACAGCACTCCAGCCTGGGCAATAGAGTTAGACTGTCTCAAAAAAAATCAATTTTCATTTTTTTAAAGGACCAGATTTATTCAATATATATTTTGGCAATACATATTGATTTACTGTAAAAAATTTATAAAAAGATATAAGTAGGGGATTCTGGAAGACAGAGACAGAATTAAATCTTCTTTCGTTTAAGTTTTTGGAGGGTTTTTTGTTTTGAGACAGAGTCTCTATCACCCAGGCTGGAGTGCAGTGGCACGATCTCAGTTCCCAGGTGACTTCCCAGGCATCGATCCTCCTACCTCAACTTTCCAAGTAGCTGGGACCACAGGCACACACCATCACACCTGGCTAATTATTGTATTTTTTTGTAGAGACAGGGTTTTACCATGTTGCCCAGGCTGGTTTCGAACTCCTGAGCTCAAGCTACCCACCCGCCTTGGCCTCCAAAGTGCTGGGACTACAGGTGTGAGCTGCTGCACCCGGCCTAGTTTTAAGAATTTAAAACTTGATTCTTGGTATGAAAGCCATTTAAATTCCTCTAAGTGAAAAGTAAAACTTTAAAAGTTTTAGAAGAAAATATAACAGACTTATCTTTTTGACATTGGAATAAGAAAGGATTTCTTAATATAGCTATAAAAGCTCAAACCACAGAGAACAAGTTTGATAATCTTGACAATGTTAAAGTTTAAAACTTTGGTGCCACAACATATATCATAAGCAAAGTTAAAAGATGAGCGACAGGCCAAAATGCATGGCATTTCATATAACTTGCAAACGGGTTAGCATCCGAAAAAATAATTCCTCAAATGAATTAAAGTAATAAACAAGATAATACAAAACAGACTAAGGATATGCATGGGAAATTCTAAGAAATTACATTTATGAAAAAATGTTCAACCTCACCCAAAATAAGGGAAATGCAAGTTAAAATAATGGTAGATTAACTCACACCCATCAGATTGGCAAAAATATAGAAATCTCCCAATATCAAGTATTGCCAAGGAGAAGAAAATAGGAACTTGCATTTACTGCTTATGTAAGTATAAACTGTTATAACTACTTTGGAAAATAAGACGGTAATATCTGGTAAAATTGAAACATGCATGCACTATGACCCAGCAACAGCACTCCTGGGTATACATCTAAAGCAGAGCCAAGGCATGTTGATGGGCAGGAAGTGAGTTACAGGGATACATGAGACATCAGCAATCCCTCAGTCCTTAGGGCAACTGAGAAGGTCTTAGGGCAGCCAGAGTCCCTGAACCAGTCTCCTCCAAACTTGAGCAGGCTTATCTATTTATCCCAGTGAGCTGTACAAATATCATTTTCTGCAGGTGCCATCCTATGAAAAATATTCAGAAACCCTGTGCTGGAGCAGCACTATCCAATAGAACTTCCCACAGTGACAGGAACTTTCCATATGTATATCATCCAATACAATAACTACTAGCCACATGTAGCTATTGAGCACTTAAAATGTGGCTAATGCAACCAAAAACGCGACTTTTTTGTTTTTGTTTTGGTTTTGGTTTGTTTTTTAGAGATGGAGTCTCACTTTGTTGCTCAGGCTGGAGTGTAATGGTGTGATATTGGCTCATTGCAACCTCTGCCTCCCAAGTTCAAGCGATTCTCGTCCCTCAGCCTCCCAAGTAGCTGGGACTACAGGAACAGGCCACCACTCCCAGCTAATTTTATCATGTTGGCCAGGGTGGTCTCAAACTCCTGACCTCAAGTGATCTGTCTGCCTCCACTCCCAAACTGCTGGGATAACAGGCATGAGCCACCACACCTGGCCAAAAAACCTGAACTTTTAATTTTAACTTAAATAGCTACATGTGACCAGTGGCTATCATACTGGATAGTGCAGCCCTAGAGAAGCTCTCACATATGTACACGTGGCATCGTCTAATGGAATAGATATTGCAGAACTATTTGTAATAAGGAAAAAATTTACCTAAACGTCCATCAATAAGCGCATGAATAGTGATATTTTTATACAATGAATTATGCAATGCTTAAACTGTATCAACATGGCAAAAATTAAACATTGAATTAAAAAACCAACTTGTATGATACAAGATCATTTGTGTGAAGAACACAATTACACATCATTATAAAAACATCTATGTAGTAAAAGTACAACTTCTTGGACTAGAAATATATAATTTTGACTGCTTTTAGCTAAAAGTAACCGAAAATTGTGGCTCAAAGTGGCATGGATCACAAGTAGGAATTTATTGTAATGCATAATGAACACAGAACTAGAGAGTTTCCAGTGTTAATTCGGTTGCCAAATGGTAGAAACAAAGAGCCTAGATTCATCTCATCCTTCTGTTCTGCCATCCTCCACATGTCAGCTTTCTCCACAATCTGACTCCCTTCATGACCCCAGAAGTTAAAACATTCCAGGCATCACATCTCAACACACCAAAGTTCCAAGGAAGAAAGGACTCTTCCTCTGTGTGCCTCCCTCAGGAGAGGAAATCTTTCCCACAAGTCCCTGGAAGACTTTCCCTCATGTCTCATTGGTCAAAACTGTATCACATGCCAATGCCTAAACCAAACTCTGGCAAGAGGAATGGTACACCATCATCACTGGCTTAAACCAATCAGTCTTCCTGGGCTGGTGGCTGGCACCTGCCTCTCTTAAGTAGCATGTCCTCTAGAAGCAGAGTAGATAGCTAAAGAAAATTGAGATTCTATAAATAAAGGCATGAATATTGTCTAGGCAACCAACAACATCTGCTATAGGAAGTAGACATAGTGTGGTTCCCTCTGAGGAGGTAGGAAGGAGAATGGAATCAGCAAGGAATTTTAAAAGGGACTTCAATTGTATCTGTAAGAAAATTTTATTTTTTATTTATGCATAATATAGTTTCAGAGTAAATATGATCATTTAATACACTGATATAATGTGTAAAGATAAGTATACTTGGGATTCCCATAATCTTAAATATTTGTCTTTTCTTTATACCAGAACGATTGGAATTTTTGCCTCCTAGCTATTTCAAGATATACAATAGATTGTTGTAAACTATAGTCACCCTACTGATCCTTCTAACACTACATCTTATTTCTTCTATCAAACCATATGTTTGTACCTATTAATCAATCTCTCTTCATCCTCCACTCCCTCCTACCCTTCCTGGCCTCTGGTATTCTCCAGTCTACTCTCTATCTTCATGAGATCCACCTTTGTAGCTCCCACATATGAGTAAGAACATGCAACATTCGTCTTTCTGTGTTTGGCTATTTCACGTAACATAATGATCTCCAGTTCCATCCAAGCTGCTGCAAATGATGGGATTTCATTCTTTTTATGGTGGAATAACATTCCATTGTATATATAAACCATATTTTATTTATCCATTCATCCATTGATGGGTAGATTGATTGCATATCTTAGCTCTGGTGGATAGTGCTGCAATAAACATGGGAGTACAGAGAGCAAATACCCTTTTGATATATCTGATATACATCTCTATATATCTTTTGGGATATATATATCTCTCTCTCCTAAGAAAACTTACATAAAACTTTTAAGAAAACTTCCACTAATATATATACACATATATATGTGTGTACATATACATATATACACACATACGTGTACGTATACACATATACACACGTGTACGTATACACATATACACGCGTGTGTACGTATACACATACACACGCGTGTGTACGTATACACATACACACGCGTGTACGTATACACATATACACACGCGTGTACATATACATATACACACATGTGTACGTATACATATACACACGTGTATGTATACATATATACACACGTGTGTGTATATATACACATATATGTGTGTACACATGTGTGTTTATATACATATATACACATATACACATATGTGTATATATACGTGTATATACACATATGTGTATATACACGTATATATACATATATGTATGTACATGTACACACATACGCATATATGTGCGTATGTGTGTACATGTACATATATACGCATATATGTGTGTACATGTACATATATACGCATATATATGTGTATGTGTGTACATGTACATATATACGCATATATATGTGTATGTGTGTACATGTACATATATACGCATATATATGTGTATGTGTACATGTACATATATACGCATATATGTGTGTGTACATGTACATATATACGCATATATGTGTGTATGTGTGTACATGTACATATATATGCATATATGTGTGTATGTGTGTACATGTACATATATACGCATATATGTGTGTGTACATGTACATATATACGCATGTGTGTGTACATGTACATATATACGCATATATATGTGTATGTGTGTACATGTACATATATATGCATATATGTGTACATGTACATATATACGCATATATGTACATATACATATATACACATATGTATATATAGTGTATATATGTGTATGTATACATACACATGCATATATATGTACACACATATATGTGTGTATATATACATACACACACATATATATGTACACACATATATGTGTGTATATATACATACACACATATATATGTATGTGTATGTATATGTATACATACACACGTATATGTATGTGTGTGTATACATACACACGTATATGTATGTGTGTGTATACATACACACATGTATATGTATGTGTGTGTATACATACACACATGTATATGTATGTGTGTGTATACATACACACATGTATATGTATATGTATACACACACACGTGTGTATGTATACACACATATATGTGTAAGTATGTATATATACACATATATATTAGTGGAGTTGCTGGATCATATGGTAGTTCTATTTTTTTTTTTTTAAGAACATCCATACTTTTCTCCACAGTGCTTATGCTAATTTACTTTCCCACCAACAATGTACGGGTTCACCTTTCTCTGCATCCTCACCAGCATCCACTATTGCCTGTATTTAGGTGTGTGGTTTTTTTTTTTTTTTTTGAGGCGGGGGGGAATTACTGCCTATATTTTGGATAAAAGTCATGTTAACTGGATGAGATGTTATCTCATTGCAGTTTTGATTTGCCTTTCTCTGAGTAGTGATATTGAGCATTTTTTCATACACCTGTTTGCCATTTGCAGATCTTTTGAGAAATGTCTATTCAGATCTTTTGCCTATTTTTAAAACAGATTATTTGTTTTTGCTATTGAGTTATTTGAGCCCCTTATATATTCTCGTTATTAATCCCTGATCAGATGGGTAGTTTGCAAATATTTTATCCCATTCTATGGGTTATCTCTTCATTTTGTTGTTTCCTTTGCTGTGTAGAAGCTTTTTAGCTTGATATAAATCCCATATTTCTATTCTTGTGTTGGTTGCCTGTGTTTTGTGGTCTTACACAAAAAGTTTTTGTCCAGACGAATGACCTGGAGTGTTTCCCAAATGTTTTCTTCTAGTAGTTTCATAGTTTCAAGTCCGACACTTAAGTTTTAATTCATTTTGAGTTGATTTTTATATATGGTGAGAGATAGGGGTCTAGTTACATTGTTCTGCATGTGGCTATGTAGTTTTCCCAGCATCATTTATTGAAGAGAATGTCCTTTCCCCTCTGTTCTTGGTACTTTTGTCCAAGATGAGTTGTCTGTAAATGCATGGATTTATATCTGGGCTCTCTGTTCTGTTCCATTGGTCTATGTGTCTGTTTTATGCCAGTACCATGCTGATTTGGTTCCTATAGCTTTGTAGTAAACTTTGAAGTCAGTGTGAGGTCTCCAGCTTTGGGCTTTTTTCTTCAGGATTTTGTCAGTTATTGAGGGTCTTTTGTGGTTCCATATAAATTTTAGGATTTTTTTCGATATTTGTGAAGAATATTATTGGTATTTTGATAAGGATTGCATTGAGTCAGTAAATTGCTTTGGGAAGTGTTATCATTTTAACAATATTAATTTTTCGAGTCCAAAAGTATGGAATATTTTTCCATTTTTGGTGTCCTCTTCAATTTCTCTCATCTGTGTTTTATAGTTTTCCTTGTATAGATGCTTCACTTCTTTGGTTAAATTGATTTCTAGGTATTTTACATTCTTTGTAGCTATTGTAAATGAGATTGCTTTCTTGATTTCTTTTTCAGATTGTTCCCTGTTGGTGTATATAAATGCTAATGATTTTTGTATGTTGATTTTGTATCCTAAAACTTTACTGAATTTGTTGATCAGTTCTAAATGTTTTTTGGTGTAATCTTTAGGTTAGAAAAAAACTCTTAAAGCAGGCCTGTGGCAAGAAGGCCCAGAAAAGTTAAGCGGTCTGATCAATGTTATTCAGCTAATAAATGACAGAGAAGCAAGCAGGCTCTTCCTGTTTTCCTATACAGGTCCTCATATACTATACTATGTCTTGTAAAACAAAATAGGAAATGTCTTCTCAGTGTTTAGTTCAAAGAATACTGATTTCCAAAACTACTAACTAGAAGAAAAAAACTGGGTGAATTCAAATTTTGCAACATGCTATTTTATTAAATGAGTTTCCTGGACTATAACTTATTATTTTTTTTTTTTAGCTTTTCCCCCTTTTTTGCTTCAGGGATTTCTTGTATATGCTCTTCAGAGTGTTCTGGTTTGCCTGAATTGAAACTAGCTGATATATATGAGTCATTTAAAATTGAAGGAAAAAATAACTAAAATTATTTCTTGAGCTACCCAATACTATGTGTCTTACATACATGATTCACTAAATATAACCACTACTGTATTCAGGTACACAATATTCCCATTTCACAAATGATTAAACTAAGGCTGAGAAAGATGAAAGGAACTTGCCCAATTCACAATGCTAGAAATTAGCAGAGTTAGGATTTGGGTCCACAGCTAATTCCAATGCAGCCAGTTTAACCATAGGTTCTACTGGTTCCAAACTAGTATGAGGATTTTCAAAATAAATAAATCTTATGCACTGTACAAGAAGAAAACGCTGGCTTTGGGGAGTATTCAGAGGTCACTGGCCATGTTTATCAAAGGCTTTGCCACTTACCAACTCCAGACTATATTTCTGGACCATACACTTGAAGACATTCTGAATTTTACAGCATGAAGTTGCTCAAGAGCAACAAATCTTTTTTTTTTTTTTTTTGAGACAGAGTCTCACTCTGTTGCCCAGCCTGGAGTGCAGTGGCGCCATCCTGGCTCACTGCAAGCTCCGCCTCCCAGGCTCACGCCATTCTCCTGCCTCAGCCTCCCAAGTAGCTGGGATTACAGGCGGCTGCCACCACGCCTGTTTAATTTTTTGTATTTTTAGTACAGACGGTGTTTCACCATGTTAGCCAGGATGGTCTCGATCTCCTGACCTCGTGATCCACCCGCCTCAGCCTCCCAAAGTGCTGGGATTACAGGTGAGCCACCGCACCCAGCCCATCAAATCTTAAGTGTACATTTGTTTTGTTATCCAAAGACCTGTGGTACAGGTGTAATTTTTAAATAACTCACAAAGCATTGCTTCAAAACTGTATAGCTGTTTTTCACATAATCTTGAGAAATCAGTCTTCTTGTCGAAGTCATCCTTTATACATTTGAGATGGTCTTTGCAACAGGATTAATCAAGTGACAAATTCACCTTGCTTTTCAATAAAGCCATGAAAGTCGTGATAACATTGTATTTCCTTCAACTGTTGACTTCATTGCCACCACTTGTGAGGAATCTAACCAAAATGTTCTTAGATATCAAAACAACAAAGCAAAGTTATTTTATTATCTCAGGGAGTCCTGCAATTGAATTCAGTAAAGTATTTCTTAAATTTATTAGAACTTTAAAGTCCTCCACGATTACTGTTCTTGAAGAATGTTTTTGTTTTTCTGTATTCTCATAGCATGTTAACAACTACATCAGTTATTCTGATTACAATTTACCTTACTCTTTTATTCTTTCTTGGCTAGTAACAGCTTCTATATGAGAGCTTGGTAAAGTTTTCTTTTTTAACTTGTTAATGCTTTTACAGATCTTTTCAGAACTCTTTCACTTCTGATGTTACTAAGAAGCATATTTAGATCAAGGGTTCCCAATCCCCAGGCCACAGACTGGTACCAATCCATGGCCTGTTAGCAACCAGGCCACACAGCAGGAGGTAAGCAGGGGGCCAGCGAGCAAGCGAAGTTTCATCTGTATTTACAGCTGCTCCCCATCACTCACATTACCACCTGAGCTCTGTCTCCTGTCAGATTAGCAGCATCATTAGATTCTCATAGGAGCACAAGCCATATTGTGAACTGCCCATGTGAGGGATCTAGGTTGCACTCTCCTATGAGAATCTAATGCCTGATGATCTGTCACTGTCTCCTATCACCCCCAGATGGGACTGTCCAGTTGCAGGAAAACAAGCTCAGGGCTCCCACTGATTCTACATTATGGTGAGCCGTATAATTATTTCATTATATATTGCAATGTAATGATAATAGAAATAAAGTGCACAATAAATGTAATATGTTTGAATCATTCCAAAACCACCCCCACCTCCACTGGTCCATGGAAAGATTGTCTTCCATGAAACCAGTTCCCAGTGCCAAAAAGGTTGGGGACCACTGATTTAGAGGATATATGTGTAGGGACATAAGGCTATTTTTCCAGTATGATTCCTCAGTAATGCTGTCTTATTATTTGATAACTTCCTCCAGGAGGTGATAAGGCCTTGCAACTGAATCTCTGCAATTCTCTGTTTTAGCACAGCTATTAAAAACTGGTTGAGGCTGGGCGCGATGGCTCATGCCTGTAATCCCAGCACTTTGGGAGGCCAAGGTGGGCGGATCATAAGGTCGGGAGATAGAGACCATCCTGGCTAACATGGTGAAACCCCGTCTCTACTAAAAATAAAAAAAATTAGCCAGGCATGGTGGCGGACGCCTGTAGTCCCAGCTACTCAGGAGGCTGAGGCAGGAGAATGGCATGAACCCGGGAGGTGGAGCTTGCTGTGAGCCAAGATCACGCCACTGCACTCCAGCCCGGGCGACAGAGCGAGACTCCGTCTCAAAACAACAACAACAACAACAAAAACTGGTTGAGAAACTATCACCTCATTTGAGTGTTTATCCACCCACCTGTGAGTTCTGCAAGGCAGAGTTGCTCCCCTAACTCCACCATGCTCATATTCTATCATCCTTTTATTTGCTGACTCTAAAATATCTTAATCAGAAAAAAGTTTGTTGGGAAAAATGACATGGTCTTCGCAGTTTTTAAACCTCCTGCTTGCCTCTTAGTTACTGTCAATCTTTTTTCCTCCATCTATCACCTTGCACACAAAATGAAGATAATGCATCTCTGTCCCTCACTAGTCACATGTAATATTTGATTAACAACTTGAAGAGGCAATCCTTGTGACTGGAGTCAATATGTGTTTATTTATCAAGAATCTATAATATTATTGAGCTAAAATCCTGGGGATAGCTTGTGATGCCATTGTTACAAGAATAGAATTTTAGAATGAGATTTTTCAAAATGTAAATTGTTACATTTTCTTCATTATGATCTTTCTCAATTATATCCATTAAAAATCAGTTAATGTCCACAGAACATTTCTTATACTTAAGGAGAGGGCTTGACCATTCTATCACCTTTGAGAAATACATTACATGAAAAAGCAGTTGAAAAACTCAGATCTCCCACAACAGAATAAATTGGAAATTTCTTAAAAAGTAGTTGAACAGTAAGCTTTTTTAAAATGCTAAATCACAATAATGTATACTTCATTTTAAAAATTCTCTCAAAATCAGTTACAAATATCTTTCCAACTCCAGAGTCTCCAGCCTCATTTGATTCCTTAATTTTCCTCCACAGCTCCTGAAAATTACTTCACCATCATTTTTGAGGAATAAATGAGAAAACATAGTGAAAGTACTTTGAAAACTATAAAACCTGTGCATGGAAGTTATCAACAACATGGACCAATGGTTAAGTGTCATAACCTCAGGCCGGGCGCGGTAGCTCACGCCTGTAATCCCAGCACTTTGGGAGGCTGAGATGGGTGGATCACCCGAGGTCAGGAGTTCAAGACCAGAAACCCCGTCTCTACTAAAAATACAAAAATTAGCCAGGCGTGGTGGCAGGCGCCTATAATCCCAGCTACTCAGGAGGCTGAGGCAGGAGAATCACTTTAACCTGGGACGCGGAGGTTGCAGTGAGCCGAGATCGTGCTACGGCACTCCAGCCTGGGCAACAAAGGGAGACGCCGTCTCAAAAAAAAAAAAAAAAAAAAAAAAAAGTCATAACCTCTGGAGTCATGCTGCCTGGCTTCAAATCCTAGTAGTACATCTTACCAACTGTGATTCTGACAAAAGTTTAACCTCTGTGCCTCCGCTGCTTCATCTGTAATACCAAATAACATCAGTATCTTCTTGTAAGGATTAAATGAGTTAATATTTAAAGCACTTAGATCAGAACATGACACATGTACAAACAATAAATGTTTCTTATTTCCAACACAGAATTGGGTTAGGTGATAAAAGCTTATTTGTAATGATGTTATTTAAAACTCAGAACACAGCCAGGCACCGTGGCTCACACCTGTAATCCCAGCACTTTGAGAGGCCAAGGCAGGGTCGGAGTTGAGGTCAGGAGTTCAAGATCAGCCTGGCCAACATGGTGAAACCCCGTCTCTACTAAAAACACAAAAATTAGCTGGGCATGGTGGCACGTGCCTGTAGTCCCAGCTACTAGGGAGGCTGAGACGGGAGGATCTCTTGAACCCAGGAGGCAGAGGTTGCAGTGAGCCGAGATGGTGCTACTGCACTCCAGCCTGAGCAACAGAGGGAGACTCTGTCTCAGATAAGAAAAATAAAAACTCAGAATACATCATCCCAAAAAAGCAATGTCACTAGCAACATGGTAAACATTAAATTCTCAATCTGTGTGTTGTGTGAAAAAAAAAGAATAAAAAATAAAAATAAATTTGCAAACTAACCCATGAACATTGGTTTAATCCACAATGTAGCTGATCTATAAAATCTACAATACTGCTCTAATTCTGGTACCTGGGACCATGCCTCCCTACATCAGAGATGCTGCACTCAGACCTGTCCTGGCCAAAGTGCTTTGTGCCCCCAAAGCATTTGCCTCCCTTACTACTCATTAAACTCCTCACTTTCCAAGCAATCTTCATGAAATGCTGGAAGACAATGGATCTTACTCTACTGATTAATACTGAGGTATAAATGATGCTTCTAGCAGAGCTGTGAGCTACTGTCCAATGTTTATTAACTTAAGCAAATATTTAATTGGTATAATTTCAAGGTATAAGAGCTCTAACTTTTCAAGTTACTCATGCTAAAAGACACACAATATTAACAAGACATAGTTTAGATTTGTAACTCCAAATTCAAGTAACAAACTTCTTTCAATTAAAAGTATATTTTCTTGCCATTTGTAAACCTCTAGGTCATGGGACCAGGAGTCAGGTTAACAACTTTAAAAATCCTTAGACTAATCACTCAGAGTTTTCTGAGCAATTTGAGGCAGTAAGATTTTCATTTCTACAGGAATAAGTGAATAGAGTTCACTCCACTCTCAGCTCTGTGCCAGTAATTGGGCTGTAATCTCATCTAGCAAACTAGATGAGAGCCATAGAAAAGACCCTGAATTAAGACTTTCTTTCCATAAGAAAATGATGTTCCAGGCCGGAGGCGGTGGCTCACCTGTAATCCCAGCACTTTGGGAGGCCGAGACTTGTGCATCATTTGAGGCCAAAAGTTCAGGATCAACCTGGCCAACATGGTGAAACCTCGTCTTTACTAAAAAAATATATAAAAATTAGCTGGGCACAGTGGTGCACACCTGTAGCCCCAGCTACTTGGGAGGCTGAGGCAGGAGAATCGCTTGAATCTGGGAGGCAGAGGTTACAGTGAGCCAAGATCGTGTCACTGCACTCCAGCTGGGTGACAGAGCTAGACTCCATCTCAAAAAAAAAAAAAAAAAAAAAAAAAAAATTCAAGAGGATGTATTGTTCCCATTTTAACCATAGAAAGAGTGCTATTGTTCCTTTTCTCCACATGGTGGTGCTAATGTAGCACCACCATGGAGCCGTATTGTCAAAGATGAAAAAATTCAGCACTGCTCATCGTATTATTAGTCTGTAAGTGGCCACTTACAGGCCATTTGGAGTACATGCAGACCATTAATTATAATGCATTTCCAAAAATAGATTAATCACAAATTTTAAAATAAAAAATTTAAGTAAACAGATTCAAATCAATGAGAGGGGCATAAACATTTGCAGTTTTTCACCAAGATCTTGCTTGTGGCGTAGGTCAGCATCCTGATTTCTTTTCCATTATTTATTCTCACAGAACTAGAAGATCCTAAATCTCAGTTAGAGGTTGCCAGGAATAACAGCAAGTATGTTTGGTGGTTCTGTCAAATGGCTATAGATATTTGGATCACATGTAGATCTAGAAATTATGAACAAACGTCTCACTAAAGTGAGAAGTGAGTTTCACACTACTTTTCATAGTCTGTTGGATGCTAATTGAACAACATTTCCAGGAAATGGCTGGTGTGCTGACTGTTTGAACCTGGGATATTGCGGCAAATGAAATCCCGATCCTCTGCTGAGTTAAATGGAGCTCTGCGAATCAGTCTTGTATGTTTGATTATGACTTATTTGTGTACTTTTCAAACATGCCCAATGCTACATCGCTAAGTTATTTCTCAAATCAAGAAAAGATGTAATCATGTTTGTAAAAAACTAAACTATTAGAGATCAAGCTATTTGTACCGCATTTCATCTAGTTCAAACTAGAGAAAACAGTGAGCATGCTGTTGAATTAAGCTACTTGAAATCCCTGAAATGATCCAATATGATCCATACTGATATTACTAATGTTGTAAATAAATATTTTTAATTCCTCTTTCATTCCAGAATTCTTGAGCATCTTCCTCAGCAATAACCAGCAGCCTTCAGCAAGGAGAACATCATCTTAAATTTGCTGCCCATTTCTTTGACAGTACACAAAATCTGTACATTCAGTTGTCATTCTTAGTTCACATTCTTTTTTTTTTTTTTTTTTTTTAGAGGCGGAGCCTCGCTCTTTTGCTCAGGCTGGAGTGCAATGGTGTGATCTTGGCTCACTGCAACCTCTGCCTCCTGGGTTCAAGCAATTCTTCTGCCTCAGCCTCCCAAGTAGCTGGGATTACAGGCACCCACCATCATACCCAGCTAATTTTTATATTTTTGTAGAGACGGGGTTTCACCATGTTGGCCAGGCTGGTCTCGAACTTCTGAGCTCAGGTGATCCACCCACCTCAACCTCCCAAAGTGCTGGGATTACAGGCATAAGCCACCATGCCCAGCTTTAGATCATATTCACATTTTTCTCTATTTTCCTCAACTCTGAATCAAGAACAAAGGCTTATTATGACCACCAACTATCCTCTGTAAATAAAGTATGGACAGACATTTCAATGCAACCATATTTAGTCACAGAGTGAAGCCCTTGTCTGCTCACTTGTGGTTGGTGCTCCCTCACTACCAATGCCAAGGTCCCTTCCAAGCCTATATCATAGGTGATGTAATTAACTGGGTGAGAAAAAAATCTTCCTCCCTTTAGCATGGATTTTCCAATGAGAAGTCATTGAGCATATTTCACTCACTCATGCATGGCACAAGTAGACAACTGGTTCATATCCTGTACAAGAATGACTTTGTCCAAAGAAAATATCTGCTAGCATGCTCACCTGTCAAGCAAAATGTCTGCTAGCATGCGTCTTTGATAGGAACTCAAAGTGTTGTCCTGAACCAGCAGCAGCAACATCTGGAAACTGATCATCAGTATACATTTGTGGGCTCCAACCCAGACCTACTGAATCAGAAACTGCGGGACCCAGTGTTCAGGTGATTGATTCTGATGCACACTGAAGCTTGAGATCTAATAGTGTCTTCCAAAAGAGGAATGTTGCCAATATTTCATTTTGCTTTCTCTTCTATTTGTCACTGACTTCGTAGCTATCTTTTTAAAGTGTTTCAGTAACCATGTGAACTGTAATCACTTGGCTGGCAGGAGTGCAAATTTGAACAACTTTCTGTTTTGTTCTCTTCTCCAACTTCATTGACAATATCACTCAATATAATACATTGGAAACCATTATGTTGCATTTGTTCCAGGAAAATTCAATTGGTTTACCACAGAGATCACTTTGATTTGTTAGGAAGTGACCTAAGAGCTTCCTATTACAATTTAACCAAGTTTCACAGCAAAAACAAACAAACAACAACAAAAAAAAACATGGAAAATTAGCGGTAGACTCTTAGGCCACTACAAATTTTTTTTCTGATATTCATTATCATGCATACAATTTGCCCTTTACATTTTTGTCTGTTGTATGAAGTCCTCATTCTCAAATTTACTTGTCCCAGCACACACAGATTAACATTCCATTTTCGCACTGTAGTGTTCTTTATTAGGCTTACAAAGTTCTTCTGAGACATGGTGTTTGATTCTTTGATATGTCTATTCCAGAGAACCAATTGTAAACCAATGATCTGGGGTTTTTTTGTTTATTTTTGTTTGTTTGTTTGTTTTGTTTTGAGACAGAGTTTTGCTCTTGTTGCCCAGGCTGGAGTGCAATGGTGCGATCTTGGCTCACTGCAACCTCTGCCTCACCAGGGTTCAAGCGATTCTCCTGCCTCAATCTCCCGAGTAGCTGGAATTACAGGTGCCCACCACCACACCTGGCTAATTTTTTGTATTTTTAGTAGAGATGGGGTTTCACCATGTTGGCCAGGCTGGTCTAGAACTCCTGACCTCCGGTGATCCACCTGCCTTGGCCTCCCAAAGTGCTGGCATTGCAGGTATGAGCCACCACACCTGGCCCCAGTGATCTGTTTTTATGAATTGAGAATAGAAGACAGCATAATAGTAACAAAAAATGTAAATTTATCAAACAACATACAAATTATATGAAGATATGCCATAAACTTTATCCTGTTTTCTGACTGTTAGCACATGGATAAACTAAACAATATAGTCCTTTAGTGCATGTGTAACCAGTGTAAATGTTCTAAGAATGAAACAAAACATCTGTGAAAATAATCATTAAAGTTATATGCCATATTTGTGAAAGGCATGTGAACCAAATTGTTCCATCATATTTTCCTCTAAAAGTGCCAAACAGCCTACCAAACTACATGTTATGCTTTCTGTATCCTAAGGGACTCTGCTTCTAGCCCTTTCCTTTCTTCAAGGGTTTCAATCATTATCTGCTAAATCCTCTTTTCTCATTTTAACCCAATTCAAAAACTATAGATTGAGCTCCTCTCTATGAAATACTCCATAACCATCGTGACCTGGGCACAGGTCAAAGACAGTCCCCCACATCCCTCAGATACCCCATATGACAGAAGGCAGGGTTAGGCTCTGTGAAACCAGACAGGCTGTGGAATCCTAAGACCGAGGGCACAGGAAACAAGCAAAGGGCTGAAAAAGCCCACAGGGGCAAGAAGTCAAGCCTGACCCTCCCCCAGTACTTGAGAATATACTTGAATGTGCTTGTTTGATCTAGCTAACTCCTCTAACTGCCTTTTTCTTTTTTTTTTTTTTCTTTGCATTTACTGACATACTCTCAAAAGAATGCTCTAGGATCCATGGTTTCCATTGCTTCATCACTTACTTCCTCCTTACCCATTGCAACATACCTCACAGCTTCAACACTTCAGCATTCTCTGTGGTAATCGTTCTCTCCCTGTTTCTTTTCCACTACGTTACATGAGTGCCTCTCAGGGGAGCAGGGGGACATTTCAGACTGGCCGGTAAGACTCTGTCAACCTCCACCTCAGAATCACCTAAGTCACTGGTTCTCAACCATTGCACATGAAGATCACGTGGGGAGATTTTAAAAGATACCAATGCCCAGGCTTTGTAATGAGTCAGCTTGGCTAGGCTAAACAACATTTCCCAGAATGCCCTTTCTGGTTAGGGTGGGCCACAAAAGAGATGTGGGGGCAATTTTGGGGGTAAGAAGTGAAGCAACCTCCATTTCATAGCCCTCATATATTGTCGCTTATCTGCTGGCTCATCTTATTGTCATAAACCTGCAACTAGACCTGCACCTGGGCCAGGTGATGTTGTTAGCCCTGTGACAAAGGGCCCCAGTTTCTGCAGGACACCCACACCAGCCAGGTCAGAGGCAACAGGAAGTGACATGGGTTTTAGTCCCTCATTATGGGCACCAGCTGGTTCTCACTTTTTCCATCCATCCCCCATTTCACATCCTTCTCCCCTTCCTGTCTGACTGTCCTGTCCTTCAAGCTTCAGCATCAGACACAAAGACAACACCTTACAGAGACTACTTACCCAGCTCCCACAATTGCATATGCTCAAATTCCTGTAACAGATCCCTTCATGTATAGGTATGCTTCTTCAAGTGAACCCTGCCTGAGAAACTCCTCCAAACCAATTATGTCTGATGGTCAGAGGTGAAGCCCAGACATGAGAATGTGTTAAAAGTTCTCTGGATGTTTCTAACATGGTTAAACACCATCTGCCCTAGGGTAAAAACCTCTACATGCAATTGCAAGTCCTTGCCAGAGTAAGCCTATAGTGGATGGGAATCCTTCAGCTGAGCTAGCCTTGAGAAAAACCTAAAATCCTGCCCTACTCTAAGTGTTTTTCCTGATTTATTCTTCCTTTTCCTTTTTCACAAAGCTAGCCTCTGCCCACCCCACAGACCACTGCAATCTATCAATCTCTAGTCTTTCCTCCCTCCCCACCTATAGCCTATAGACTGATCTGGAAATGTAAACATAACATCCCTCCATGCTCAAAGGCTTTCAGCAACTCCCTGTCCTCCAGGGATCAAATCTAATCTCCTTACCTGGTATTCAAACCTCTCCAGAGTCTGGCTTCTTCCTACCTGGCCAACCTATCCTCCCCCTCCCTTCCCAGTATAAACCCTACCAGCTTTCTGAACCTCCATCAACCAAAGAAAGAATAAAGCAGTGATCACACAATAAAAAGGGAAAGGTTTTCTCTTGGCCTTCTTGGATTCTGCTAACCACCAAAGCCACAAACTAGGTAACATCCCCTACACCATCTACACCATCTCTATTTCTCTCCCCTCCCTTCTCAACCCACTTGCTTCCTTCCTCTTTTAATGCTATTAAGGGTTTGAATTTACATATGGGTTCTCATTGTGTGAGAGGCAGAAAGAAAGTAAAGTAAAAATTCCTTTTAGAGGCACCCTTAACACTTTAATACTTTAATAAGCAGCAGCTGACCACTTCTTTCATGTCCCATTCATGCTGCTGCTGCTGCTGCTATGATCCTATTCCCAGAACTCAAGGAGAATGACAGTATTTTGCTGACCCTCCACCACAAGACCATAGACTAAGCCGAAGGAGATCTCACACTCCTCTCCCAGCATAGAAATTTCAAAACCAGCACCTAGTCTGCAATAACCAATAAGCCCTTCTTATATGCTAGCATTCTCTACAATAGTACATGAAGTGGCTTTGAAATTTCCTTGCTGAGGCTGGGTGTGGTGGCTCATACCTGTAATCCCAGCACTTTGGGAGGCTGAGGCGGGTGGGTCACAAGGTCAGGAGTTGGAGACCAGCCTGGCCAATATGGTACCAGAAACCCCATCTCTACTAAAAATACAAAAATTAGCCGGGCATGGTGGTGGACTCCTGTAGTCCCAGCTACTTGGGAGGCTGAGGTAGGAGAATCGCTTGAACCCGGGAGGCGGAGGTTGCAGTGAGCCGAGATTGTGCCACTGCACTCCAGCCTGGGTGACAGTGTGAGACTCTGTCTCAAAAAAAAAAAAAGAAAAGAAAAGAAAGGAAAAGAAAAGAAAAGAAAAAAGAAATTTCCTTGCTCAACATGGAGGATTTCTTTACCCCAGGAGTCTCCTATTTGCATCTTGGAAAGAAGGCCTTACATACTTAAGGCGCCTCTGAGACAACTCAAAGTTGTCTCTCTGCAAATGCCAAGAGTTTGAGAAAATGGGACCAAAGCACTGAAGGAAGCCCTTGCCACATGCATTTTCAATGGATCCTACTATCATATCGTATAAAAAGGACACATTCAACATGCCCCAAGGCCTATGGCTGAGGTTTTGCTTTAATTGTCCACTTTTGTCTTTTTCATTACCATTCACCTGCTAATGTTTATATTGAAAATGTTTTCTCTAGACTTCTCCACAAAAATACTCACCCATATTTCTCTGCGAGTGCTATGGCTTCCTCCTCTTTCACTACTCTCTGGTCCTCCAGATCACTCTTGTTTCCACACAGCACTATATCTGGGTTTTCACAATATGCATGCATCTGTAGCTGGCCTATTAATATAAGAAAGTTTATTATATATTTAAATAATAATGTAAGTGTATGATCAGTGAACAATACATGCAAAAGTGCTTTGAAGACTGTAATGTATATATAGATATTGGGAATTGACATGCTTTCAAAGCATCAGTAATCTTATCTGTAAAGCTGAATAGTTGGGGCAGAAATATAAAACCATTCTTAAGCACATACCCCAGTTTATTGATATTGGAGAGTTTATAGGAGAATGTGCTACCTCTCAAGTGTGAGGGCCCACATGTGCACATGCACACACATGCACACAAACACATACAAAACACCTTTCTTTTTTATGAAGGCTATTTGAAAAGAAAGTTGCAGGAGTTCCTAGGGTTTACTGCTAATCTTAAAACTGTTTTTATGTGTTTTTTTCCCCATAGCAATGACATTTCTAAAAGAATTGTTTTTCTCCAAACTAATCTATTTCTATCCAAAATGTTTTTCACATTTTTCTATTATCCTAGGGCAGAATCAACTCATTTAAAACAAACAAGATACAGGCTTCAATGAGAAGAAAAGACCCAGAATAAACAGTAAGTGATTCTGTCACCAGAGCCAAGTGGAAGCAGAGGACTATAATTCTTATTCTGCAGCATTTATTTCACCTGAAAACCTGCAAATAGGCACAATTATAAAAAGCAATTGACTCAAACCAAAGAGCTTCACTAAGCTAAATAGTTTAATCTTTCAAAGTAGGAAAATAACACCTCATTTCTTACCCATCACACCCCAGAATAAAATTAAGGCCTAAACGTTCACAGTAAGACATACTTCAAAGTTTATGGCCTAATTTATTTTTTCATCATGGTTAACCAGAAAAGTGTGGACATTTTAGTTCCTCATTATGAAGTCGTGTTCATCATATCTTATCATGAGAAAGTCAAGTAGGCAGGTGTTTACTGAGCATTAGCACAGGCCTGATACTCTGCATGGAATTTCACAACAGTTCTTTGCCCTCCTAGGGCAACTGGGGTAATAAGACCTACAGAGGAGAGACTAAACTGTGTACCATTTCATGAAAAGCCATGCCCTTTCTTTCCTCCA